>NC_081543.1:27158723-27386542 GCF_901000735.1 Corylus avellana | reverse complement strand
TTTTTTCTGGATATAATGATCATTGTCACCCACAACCATCCCATATTATTATTATTATCACCTCATGGAATTATGGGTTTAATTTTTGAAGTTTTTTTTTTTTTTGGTATGATGTGATATAAAAGTAAAAAATATGTACTTTATTACTGTTTTGTGTAAAAAAAAATTAAAATTAAAAAAATAATAATAATTAACTCTATTAAAGCTTCATCACTTTTACAATTATTCTTTCAACTTTTAAAAACTCCCAATTAAATGTATCAAACTTTGTTGATCATGACTTAATGGAATTTGTAAAAAATACTTGCGCATGAGTCTTTGCAATTTTTTACATGGGTAGTTTGAAAATTTTGATAAGATTTAACAGAAAATTCTAACGAATTGAGAACATTACAAAAAATTGAAAGCTCGATTCCCTAAACTAAGAGTTTTTGAATTTTTGAGGAAGTAATTTTAAAATACTTGAAAATTCAGAAGGATTTTGTGAAGCTTTAATAAAAAATAAAAAAAATCTCAAAAAGTGTTTTCAATTGAACCCACTAAAAGATAATTTTAGTTTCCAAATAAATGGGCAACAAATTAAACCTAGATAATGATGGAAAGGAGATCGAGGAATTCGGATAAAAATTTACTACAAACTGGTTTGTAGCTAATTGATACAAACATATCTAATAAAGTGACATGTGTCCATAAACATGTGAGAAGCACGTGTTTCTCACATGTTTTTTTTTTTTTTTTTATAATAGTTATGGGCACATATGTAAATTTATTAGATGAGTTTGTATGAATTAGCTACAAACTAATTTGTAGCAAATTTTTGTCCAAGGAATTAATTCCATGTAAGAACGATGAATTCCATAATTTTTTGGTCAAAATTTAATGTTGATGTATCTAATGATATTGTATATAATTTCTCATTATTTAATTTAATTAAAAAAAAAAAAACTTATGAACAATGACTTTATATACATTGTTAATTAAATAATTTAAATCTTATATACACTTTCTATTTCATTTTAAATTGACAAGCTCTGTTAACTGCACGTCTGATTTGTGCTAACAAATGAAATGAAAGCCTAGCAGAAAACAACTGAAAAATCTATTAAAAAGAGACTGGGGATTAGTGGAAATCAAACAAGAGCAAGGAAAGTAGATTAATTAACCTTTCCCGCCCATTTTGGCAAATGAGAGAGAGACAAGAGTGCACTCGAAAAAGACATGACTTGAGACAGACCTATCACCAATGTGGATGTGTTACGTGTACGCCAGTAACGCAATGATTACTTTTTTTTTTTGTTATTTTAAGGAAATCCTCCAAAATGGGACCACCCGTTTACATTGATAATAATAATACTAATTAAAATCATATGATATATGAACCCATTAAAATAAAAAATTGAATACATCGTTGTATTTGTGCAATCCCGTATCAGGATGTGGTCTAAAATTAAAAGACTCTTGAACCCTAGGCATTTTATGTGTTTATTTAAAGAGCATTTTCTATCAAAATGTAATGTAAAATATTAGGGATGAAAACATTAAGTAAAAACACTAAATATAATAAAAATAAAAATATTGTATCTTTAATTTAAATTAATTTCCTAATTTTTTTCATTCATTATAACTCAAGGGAAGCCCTACATGCATCTGGAGGGCACAAGATCGAGGACCTATAAGGTCTCCTTCCCTTCCATTCTCCGGGTACCATCCTTTACACAAAAACAAGGGGGCTTCTTTTTTAAGAAGGAGCTAATATCTCACATAGCGTCTCTTAATTTTCTCCCTCACAGCTTAGAAACGCTTACTTGGGCGTTGGACTGCCTATGGTCAGAGGACCAACGGCCTGTTGACACCCCTTTCTCCCTTCATTACAAGTTTATTAAAAGATTTAGCTAGCCCACGATCGAGTGTGGATGAAGGTTATGAACTTATGAAGATGCTTCAAAGGAAGGAGGCTGTTGATCGAGCAGTATTGCTGGTTCGGGATATTTTCCGTTCTAACAACAATCATATATATTCTAACGGTCAATATTGAATAAAAATATTGTCATATACCACACTAATATCTCATATCACTATTTTATTATGTTGATATGATATTGTTGCTTAATCTTTAAATTTTTTTTTCTTAATGAGGACTGATCCTTTTTTTTTTTTTTTAATAATGATTGATTTAAGGACAACATAATATGATAATAGTAAAATATTAATGTGATATATCATATATAGCATTACTTATTAAGCTTCCGCATACCATTCCTCTCTCTAGAAAGTGGAAACAAGTAGCTTTTCTTTTTCTTTCTCTTTTTTCTTTTTGGATTATTGAGTAAAATCCATATATATTGCTAATATGCTTGATGCTGCACACAGTGGGAGTAGGTACGAAAATAGTTGTTCAATCCTAAATCATGTCCTGATCATGATTCGATTTTCAATCTTTTATGATCTAGAGATTCGCAAGCACTTTTAAAAAATATATATATATACATCCATTGAAAAATGAAGCATATAGTAAAACCTAATTGTATTCCATATAATTACGGATCTTTTCATTCTATCTTCCTTTACCTTCTTCCCATTCTTTACTATGTGTTTTTAGCATTTTATAACATTATTCGACTTTATTCTTTTTTCTCAAACACACTAAAAATTTGTAATACAATATTGAAGGCAAGTTGAGGAACTCTGGTTGTAACTTTGACAATCCTTTTAGAATAATAACGCAAATATAACTCATCTTTTAGCAAAGTCGGACTATCGATCTTTTAGAATAATAGAGTAAAATTAGTCTTTAATTATAGTTGAACTAATTTACAATAAAATCCCTACAATTTACAATATATATATATATATACAACTATAAAGATGAACATATGTATTGTAAATAATCAATTTAAGTTAATGAGAACATAATGTAGTCTTAGGGGCTATTAGAGTGGTAAACGTAAGTGTCTAACATTAAACCACCTATAAATTCTTTGTCTCTTTTTTCTCTTTCTTGCTTCCGCTGTTATTTCAACATAATTTCATAATCATATTTCAACATCTATCTTGGTTTGGAAGACCAAAACAAGCAGCAAATTGAAATAATATATAGTACTATTAAATCATCAACTTGTCTTAAAAATTAAGCTCTTGAGATAGATGAGGTGGCCAAGCATGATTTTATAGATTCCTGATTACGTAAAGGGTTGCTTCCTCAACATATATTGTAATTTAATTGTGTACATCAGAAAACAGCCGAACCATAAACTAAAAGATTATTAAATATTTCTAGAAATTACGTTACAAGCAATCTGAAAAGTCGACGTATGTACGTTTGCTTGATTACGATTGAGCAATCACATAATATTAGGTATTAATTAAGTTATGTTTTTTTTAACATAGAATATACTTTATTGATAAATCAAAGATCAAACTAGGGCAGATTGCACTCGGATTACAATATAGAAGTTATTTGGAATCTCTTCCATTCAAACATTATCCACAACACAAAAAATAGCTTCTCTTCGCTACCAAAAAAAAAAAATAATAATAATAAATAAATCAATTTCTGACGTAGCTACATTACACAACTTTTTGCTACGTCACTAATTACTGACGTGACAAAAAATGCCACGTCAATAAATATTTTTCTGACATGGCAAAGTTGGCAGGTCAGTAATTATTGACGTGGTTTTTTAACACGTCAGAAATTTCTGACGTGATAAAATGCTGACACGTCACTAAAAAAAAATGAGCTGGACATTCAACTTTTTCTCTCTTCTTTCCCTCTTTTATTATTTATTCTTTCCCGATCTCAATCTCCCTCTTCTCTCTCAATCTCTCTGCACGGCCAGCTCCCTCTTCTCTCTCAATCTCTCTGCATGGTAGCAGAAGAAAAGCAAAAGAAGAAGAAAAAAGAAAAGGAGAAGAGAAGAAGAAGAGAAGGAAAAAAAAAAAAAAGGGAGAAGAGAATATAAGAAGATTTTTTGGGTTTTTGAAGATTTGTTGGGTTTGACGTTTGGATTTTTTATTTTTCAGGTTGATTTTTTGAAGATTTTTTGGATTCGGGTTTTTGAAAATGGAGAAATGAAGAAAGGGAGAGGGCTAGACTATGGAGAAACGATGAAATTGGTGAAATTTTTTTTTTAAAAAAAATATTTTAATTGAAAAACAATTTAAATTAATAAATTTTTTAATTGAAAAAAAAAATTACAGAAAAAATTTTAAAAATGAAAAATTATTTTTTAAAAAATTTACTGTCGTGTCAATTTTGACACGTCAGGAAATTTATTGACGTGTCAAAATTGACATGTCAGTAAATTTTGACGTGTCAAACAGTAACACGTTAGTAAAAAAAATTTACTGACACCTATGTTTTTGACCTTCAACACACGTCAAAATTTTTTTTTGACGTGTCAGACACCAGGATACGTCAGAAAACTCTGGTTAGTAAAAAAATGATTTTTTGTAGTGCTTGCTAAAACATGGGTAGCCAAATTCACGTCCCTCTTAATTAACATGTTCAATTCTATAAGACCGTAAAAGACGCATCATTTCCTTGATTCCATCTACTATATGACCATATTTGCTCCAATTTTTTATCCCCGCTTTGACCGCATTAACGATTTGCAAGGCATCTCACTCTAGAATTATATTGAATAAACCCATCTCCTTGCTAAAATCCAAGGCACATAACGCTGCCAAAGCTTCCGCTGCAGTAGAATCAACCAAGAAATTTTTTTGTCACACTACGAGCTACCAATACTATTCCTTCATGGTCCCTTACTATAATATCAATTCTAATACACCTAGACACCTTTATCCACAGCTACATCCCAATTTATTTTCAACATAAATGTGGGAGGCTTACCCCATAATATTGGTGTGGTTGCTTGATTGGGAATCTGCTCGTTACACTCATTTGTGTTGACCTCTTAAATACATCAATAGAGGCATTGGCTTCTCGGAATATTTGATTAGGATGAGAAAATTCACCCCCATGTACCAAATCATTCATTCGAAACCATAGTTTCTGGGCCACCCCCGCCATGACCTCCATTTCTTCAAACTCACATTTGCCCAACATCTCCTCTACTACATGGAAGAAAGAACAACCCTCACCCGTACCTTTCTATATTTTTCTTGGTCCACAACTCGATACATCTTGTGCAAAAGGACAACTCCATAAAATATGTTTTACTGTTTCATCATCTCTCCCATAGATTGGGCATAATGCATGTCAAGAACAACACCACTCCTTAGTAAATTATACCTTGTAGGCAACAGCTTGTGACATGCTCTCCACATAAAGATTTTTGTCACATTTGGAATTTTAAAATTCCAAATTGCCTTTGACACCACATCTTCATCAGGCTGATCGGATCCTCCACCCTGCTTCATAGTCTGTAGTTCCTTCTCTATGTGATACACACTTCTAACTGAGAATTCTCCATTTGTTGTGCACCTGCAGATTAATATGTCTTTAGGTTGTGTCAGGCTTAGAGTGATCTGGTAAATGACTTGTGCTTCCTCCTCCGGAAAATTTGCTTGAACTAAATTGTGATTCCGCCATTTTGTATCTTGGTCAATAAGTTCCTCCACCCTTGCATCCTTCAATAAAAACCGTCTTAGAGATTGGACCTTAAACAAACTTGGAGTCGGAAGTCATCTATCGCCCCAAATCCTGATATCTACCATCACCCACTCTCCAAATTACTAGTCCATTTTTTAGAACCTCACAAGCAAAAAATAGGCTCCTCCAAGCAAAGGATAGTACCTGGCCTTTATAATAGTTGCTGCCACAAAGTTTGGGTTTTGTAGAAGCCTCCAACAATGTTTAGCCAAGAGGGCTTTGTTGAAAATCACTAGATATATGAATCCCATTCCACCTTGAGATTTTAAAAACCTTCTACGTTTCCAACTCATCCATTAAATTTTGGATTCATTCTCTATATGCCCCCACCAAAACTTTTGCATCATCCCATTTATTTCTTTACACATAATAATTGGCAATTGAAATACACTCATACTATAAGTTGGAATAGCTTGGACAACAGCTTTCAGAAGAACCCCATTCCCTGCCTGTGATAAGAACTTCACTGATAAGCATCGAATATTGTACATTCAAGCCCCTTAACTTGCATATATTAATTCCTTAGCATCATTATCTTTTTGATTTTGTGTTGTTTTCATGTTTTCCAGTTCTTAGGGAGAATACAAAGGCTTAAAACATGATTTTTTGATATGCTGAAGAAGTGGGCTTGAGCTCACTTCTGATGGGATCGAGCACAAATCAGGACACTTGCGTAAGTGCACTCAAGCACACCACAAGTGAGTTCGATCGCACTCGCGCTGAAAGTCCGAAAAATACTGAAATTGATAAGGAAAGCTTTTTTAGGTTTCCCAATTCAACTACGAGACTAAATTACTGTTTTTCTTAGATTTTTAGGGCTTTAGGGTTTGTTTTTCACCCTCTTAATAGGCCTCTCAGCCTTGAAGAGATGTGTGCTTAGTTTTAGACAGAAAATATCTTCTTGGAGGCTTGAATAGTTGAAGAGAAGATAAATATGGTAGGAGGTCATTCTAGCACCACCTTGAGCAGCTAAATTCGCAATAGGGTGTTGATGTAGCCTTTTCCAAGTAACAATAGTTTAATTGTATTTTTCATTTAGGGATTTTCTATATGCATGATAGTTGTATAACTTAGAGATTTGATTTTAAAGTTTATATATAAATTAAATCATTATGAAATTCTTCTCTTGTCTTAGAAAGCTTTTTATTTTGATTGAACTCAATCCTTCATATTTATTATGATTATATGAATGATTGTTATATAACGGTTTTAACTGACACATGATCAAGAGGGTTTGATAAGCCATGCCTAGGTGAAAATTCTAAAACGACTCCAAACAATGCCCTATCCAAATGTCTGGGTGTTTCACAGAAATTATTCAGAAAAAGATCTAACCTTACAGATAAAAGATCAACCAAATATAGATATGAAATAAGCAATCAAGAACATAGATATTTGGTTACGAAGAGGAAACCATTTAGAGAACTCTCTAAATGTAAAACCTCTCCGGGGCAGCCAAACCCAGGAAATCAATTCATTATAAGAAGAATAAGGAATACAAGAAGAATTACAAAACCTTTGACTCTTTCTTGCACACGACAAGTGACCCACTTGACTTCTACCTCAGTAACCATTTCTAGAACATCTGGCACAATTCTTCTAAAAGATTTAATTTCCTTCCATCGGAACTCCGATTTGCTTCACGTATTTTCTTTTCACAAATAATCTTGAACAATATCTCTCACTCTAAGCACTCTAATTTTGCTCACAAAATACATACCTTTCTAAAGCAAAATAAAGTGTTTAAATAGAAAATAATTAATCCATCAGCAGCCATGTCTGGACAAGGCTAATCTGGGGTCCGAACATGGCTAGGGTTACATATGCGTAACCTAGTGATGTCCGGACCTCCAACTCTTGTGTCCGGACATCTCATAAAAATAAGGCTTTCTGGAAATGAGGTCCGGACCCAACTTTTGGCGGTCCGGACCTGCTCTGTAAAAAGCAGTTTCTAGAAATCAGGTCCTGACCTAGCGTCTGGCGGTCCGGACCTGCTCTTCAAAGCACACTTGCTGGTTTTTGTGTCCGGACCCGGCTTCTGGGAGTCTGGACATGCCTCTAGAATCTGCTTTCTGAAACTTGTTGAGATGCTCATTTTCAACAACGTACATGCAAACCGAATGTGCCAAAACCTAAACTAACAAACTCCCCCTTTGGCCATTCGGGAACAAAAAATTGTATTACATGAAAATGACACATCAAAACAACTCCCCCTTTTTGTCTCGGAAGGACAAAGGAAGAAAAAAAAATTAAATTCTAGAGTTTAATCAAAATAACTCATGAAATCTTAAATAAGTAGACATGAGAAACAAAACAAAAAAATAGTCTTGCCAAACCATAAAGCACAGTAAACAGAATGCAACGCAAGCAACAAAATTATTCTTGGCAAAACCGGTCCTTGATAGATTTCACATCTTTTTCCAAAGTCGTCATGCGGGTGTGTAGATCTTCGATGCTTCGGCCTTGAGCTTGAAGTAAGGCAATTATTTGATTGAATTGACTTGAAGCATCGGATGATCCTAAGGAAGACGTAGCTGGAGGATCTTGAATAGCGCATGAGCAGCTAGAGCTTGAAGCCGAAGTTGGGCATTTGACTTCATCACAGTTCCTTTGCCAAAGTAACCTTCAGGAGCTTCCATATGTTCATTTGCAGCAATTTTTGGCAAAGTGGCATGCAAAATCTTCGTAATGAGACTACCATAAGGTAATGCAATAGAGTGATCTTCATGGAGCTCGATCATTGTCAATACTAGATGAGTGCATAAACAAAACTCAACACGGTTAATGATGCCATAAATCATCATTGCTCGTTCGATAGTCACATGACTATGTCGAGACATTGGCCAAATATTCTGCAGCAAAATCCGAGTTAACAACCTCTCTGGAGCCCGTACATAGCCAATCGGAATTTTGTTCAGGTCTTTATCCCATACAAGCTGCCGACTTGGATTAAGAACCGTGACGATTTTAGCTTTTGTTGGTTGTGGATCTTCTTCTAGAAATGGTAGCGACTTCTCATTAGTCAATGGAATCCCAGTAACTTCACTGATCAGCTCAGTAGTGATATTGAGAGTTTTCCCAGAGACCTTGGTCTTGAATGACGGGGGACAAACCAAGTCAATATCGTCGATGTTGTAGTAGAATTCCCGAACTAACCGAGTGTAGGCATTAACAGGAATGAACAAGGAGGTCCATTGATTTGCCTGGAATATGTCATGAATGAATCAAAATGGTTCCAATCAAAGATCATTTTGCTCCACTCCACGCTCGATCACAATTTTGCGGGTCAAAATCTTATCTTGTAAGATTGATTTTTCTTCTTGAGTGCGCTTTCTCCTTGGTGTAGATTCTGAAATTGGATACACAATTTTCTACATTCACACCCAAAAAAAAAAAAATAAATTAAATGGCAAATTGATATCACACATCACTAGAAGATTGATCCCTCAAATGAGACAGATGCACAAGAACCAGATTACGAAAGTTGAACACAACAAAAATAATTGAGTGCATGAGGAAAAATGAAGATAGATGCAACACTACTTCATTTAGACATTCTATCGAACAGTTGATAGGCATTGAAGTATTGAATATATCATGATGAAATGAATTCATGAATTTGAAACAAACTTGCCTAGGGACATGCCAATCAATATTGAAAGACCAATAACAGTGAAGTAGATCAATGTGATTGAAAGAAATGGATCAAACATGCAAATTTGATTCTTTGAGGCATTTTATCAAACACCTGATAGGCATAGAGATGTGAGCATGGAAAAACATATGTCAAGAGGAGGAACCGAGTCCTAAATACATCATGGGTAATGTACTTTGGTACAATTATGTGAAAGAGAAATCAATCAAACAAGCAATTTGGAGTTTCAAATTCAAACCCAACCATGTTCATCCTAAAATCTGATTTGAGAACCAAAAAATTGAAAGACATAAAGGAAAAAACAAAAAAAACAAACATACCGTGGAGTATTGAATTTGTGATCATTTAGTTGGATGGAGACAAAATCACAGAAAAAAAATAACACAAGAAAAAAAATTGAGAACAAATTGGTTCGACCGAAAGAGAGAAGTATGAAATGGGAAGAAAATGTAGGGGTTTTAAACACTGTCGATACAACCAATGCAATGGCCGTGTCCGGACAGGTAAGTGCCGTGTCCGGACCTCAACCTCAAAAAAAATAAAAGCCAAAAAAAATTCATCATTTTCTTTTCTTTTTTTATTTTAAATGAAAATGCAACTTGTTTAGATATTCAGTAACCCATGTAGTTCCAAATGAAAATCTTAGTAATCGAGAGTGGTCAAAAAAGTACACTTACACCAAAAATGTACGATATGTAAGACACAACCTTATTCTGTGAATTCAGTCAAGTAAGCAATAATTAGAAATCTCATGTGAGGGTGTAGTGGGTGAAAACTCCCATTAAATAAGATTTCATCAGTGAAAGGTAAATCTAGGCAGACATTGTGTAAAGGAAGACAAACAGTCTGACTCAAGCCACAGTAAAACCTTATAATGTTAGGACCTAGATTCCCCTCATCCGATACACTCTCCCTAAGACTAATCATTCTCTTTTACCATGTCCTTTAGTAATCATCTATTTCCACAATGATTTGATCACTGATTCTTTCTTTAGGGACAAACAGAAGCAAAACTAAGTCATCTGAGCTTATTTTATGGCCTTTTTTTTTTCTTTTTTTTTTTAGTGGAAAATGTTGGAATTTTTAGGAGCTAGGTTCAACTAACGAGTTGGTCAAGTGGATAAAACTGACATTACCTATCTTCCAAACAAAATATTTGCTCCAAATTCCCAAACACATAACAAAAATCTAAACCTACTTGGGGCAAAAAGTGCACAATTTTGAACATGAGAAAAACTAACTTTTACTCCTTTAGTAGTTTTCAGAAGAACAAAGTATATCAGAACCATATGGAGCAGTAGATGTAAAGTGCAGAAATATTGACCCCACTTATATGTAAAATATTCATTTGAGCACAAGACATGAGAAACTGACTATCCAACAAAGAAACATAATCTCAAAAATAACAGAATCAAAGAAAATAAAGACAAAGCAAAAAAAAAAAAAAAAAACAATTAGAAACAAGCAAAAATGCCCTAGAACAGCTATAGACAAATATCAATATGTTCAATTTCTAGGCATGTTCTATGTATACAATCATGAGAGATCGTATACACCAATAGCATTCCTGAGATACTCAAACCTAGATCCATCTAGGGGTTTTGTAAACAGGTCAGCTAATTGGTGTTCAGTAGGCATAAATTCAAGAGATACCACCTGGGTTTCTACCAAGTCACAGATGAAATGATGACGAATGTCAATGTGTTTCGTGCGTGAATGTTGAACTGGATTCTTTGAGATGTTGATGGCACTTGTATTGTCACAGTAGACAATCATTTTTCCTTGATCAAATCCATAGTCCGCAAGAAGTTGCTTCATCCAGATGAGCTGTGTGTAGCAGCTCCCAGCAGCTATATATTTGGCCTCAGCAGTAGAAAGAGAGATGGAGTTTTGTTTCTTACTCATCCAGGCGACCAAATTTGTTCCCACATAAAAACATCCGCCTGATGTACTCTTTCGATCATCAGCATTACCAGCCCAGTCAGCATCAGAATATCCTACAAGTTCAAGATTTGTATTAGTAGAGAAATAAATTCCAAAATTGATTGTGCCATTGACATACCTGAGGATCCGTTTAACTGCTGTCAGATGAGATTCCTTTGGATTAGCTTGGAATCGAGCACATACACCCACACTGAAACATATATCTGGTCGACTAGCTGTAAGATAAAGGAGACAACCTATCATGTTTCTGTATACAGTTTGGTCAACGGATTTTCTAGCCACATCTGCACTCAGCATAATACTCATGCTCATGGGTGTGCGAGCATGACTTTTTCCATCCAACCCAAATCTCTTCACAAGATCTTTGGCATACTTTGGTTGAGACACAAAGATACCTTTGTTGGATTGTTGAACTTGAAAACCTAGAAAATAGGTCAATTCACCAATCATACTCATTTCGAACTCTTGCTTCATTTCTGTAGAAAATTGATGAGCTTGTGAGTTGACCGTAGAGCCAAAGATAATGTCATCTACATAAATTTGGACAATGAGAAGTTGACTGCCTTTCGTACGGATGAACAATGTACGGTCAGCTTGTCCTCGGATGAACCCATGTGCAAGAAGGTATGTTGTCAGACGTTCATACCAAGCTCTCGGAGCTTGTTTCAATCTATAAAGCGCCTTTTTCAGCTTGTAAACATGATCCGGATAAGTTGGATCCTGAAATCCTTTTGGCTGAGCTACATATACTTCTTCTTGAAGAATGCCATTAAGAAAAGCATTCTTGACGTCCATCTGATATAATTTGATATGGAGATGACATGAGATGCTCAACAAAATTCTGATAGATTCCAATCTGGCTACCGGTACGAACGTCTCATCAAAATCCACTCCTTCAACTTGAGTGTATCCTTGAGCAACCAATCGAGCTTTGTTTCTTACCACTGTACCATGCTCGCCAGATTTATTCTTGAAGATCCATTTAGTGCCAATGATATTCTGATCTTTTGGTTTTGGAACCAAATTCCAAACATCATTCCTAACAAACTGATTGAGTTCATCATGCATAGCTGCAACCCAACTCTCATCTTCTAATGCCTCATTAACCTTCTTTGGCTCAAACTAAAAGAGATAACAAGAATAAGTGACTTGATTGGCCACCTTGTTTCGTAGTCGTAACCCTTCATTAACATTTCCCAGAAAGCTTTCTCTAGGATGATTAAGTTTGACTCTGGAGGATGGTGCATGAGAGACCAAGTGTGGAACTGGTGAAGGAGTCATGCCTTCAGTATCTGAAGGTATTGATGTACGGACTGCTGAACCATTCGGACTAGGAGGATCATGAGTTTTATCAGACATATCAACTTACTCCCCCTCAACCTGAGGCTTTTCTTCTGTAAAATGCTCATTTGTAGTTTCATCATCGATGACAACATTTACTGATTCCATTACTGACTTGGTCCTTTTGTTATACACACGACTGGCTCGACTTGTATTGGAATATCCAAGAAAAATACCTTTGTCACTCTTTGCATCAAACTTCCTCAAGTTCTCCCTATCACGAAAAATGTAACATGTACTTCCAAACACCTGAAAATATTTGACAGTGGGTTTCTTGCCTCGCCATAGCTCATATGGTGTCTTGGTAGTTGTTGGTCTGAGAAAAACTCGATTAACAATATGACATGCTGTATGGACTGCTTCTCCCCAAAAATGTTGTGCCAAATCCTTAGCATGTATCATAACTCTAGCCATTTTTTGTATGACTCGATTTTTCCGTTCCACTACTCCATTTTGTTAAGGAGTTATGGGGGATGAGAATTCTTATTTGATACCTTGCTGAGCACAATAATCTTCAAAACTTGAATTCTCGAATTCTC
This sequence comes from Corylus avellana, assembly GCF_901000735.1. Classification (NCBI taxonomy): domain Eukaryota; kingdom Viridiplantae; phylum Streptophyta; class Magnoliopsida; order Fagales; family Betulaceae; genus Corylus; species Corylus avellana. The sequence continues at coordinate 27,373,446 of NC_081543.1, read as the reverse complement.
TGCCATGATCGCTCCGGATTCGCTTGATGAGACAGTCTTGTTCATTTTGTATTTTTTGAAACAAGATCTGAGCTTGTGCAAAGGCTTCAGATTTTTCTCTTAACAATATTACCCATGTGTATCGAGAGAAGTCATCTATGATCATCATAATGTATTTCTTGCCTCCCAAACTAGCTGTCCATGTAGGGCCCATGAGATCCATGTGAAGAAGCTCTAAGTTTCGAGAGGTAACAATACCTGAGATCTTTTTGTGAGGAGTTCTAGTTTGTTTCCCCAATTGACATGGGCCACATTTTCCTTTATCAGCCTAATGAATCTTGGGTAAATCAGCTATGGCTTCTGTCTTTGAAATTCTGACCAGATCATGAAAATTTAGATGCCCTAACCGTTGATGCCACAATTCTCCAGTGTCCAGGGTTGCCTTATTGCATTTTATTGGAGAAGTTGAGGAGAGACAATAGCAGTTGTCAACAGTGCGCTCTCCTCCCATCAACCATTTTCCTTGAGAATCAAATATGCTGCATTCTTTCTTAGAAAACTGAACCACTAGATCATAATCACAAAATTGATTGATGCTCAATAAATTTGCCCGGAGTCCTTCAACATACAGCACTTCTTGTGGAGTAGGAGCACCGAAAATTTCCACAATTCCTTGACCGATCACCTTCGATTTGCTGCCATCTCCATAAGTGATGCTTCCACCTCCTTTTCCTTCTTTAAGCTCTTTGAATAGAGATTTATCACCTGTCATATGTTTTGAACAACCACTATCCAGAAACCACAAGCAAGAGTTAAGCACACTTAAGGCAGTATGAGCAACAAGACATAGATGATCTTTCTTTTTAACCCAGACCTGTTCCTTTTGAGGAGGAATTTGCACATCCATGTCAATCAAATTAGACATATCTTTTATATCAACAGAATTTGACAAAACAGCTAACTTCTCACTAATAAGTTTCACTTGAGCAGTTAAAACTTTTAGTTGATTCCCAATTTCAGGTTCATCTAGTCTAGGGATATTCTTCTGAGACCATGGTTGTTTAGCCTTAATTTGAAAATAGTTTGGTCGAGTATGACCTTTGACACCACAGTCCTTACCGGAACTTTGAACTAGGGGTGGGCAAATTAACCGTTACCGTTTAACCGGCCGTCTACCGGTTCGACTGAACCGATATAAACCGTAGCCGATATGCCGATATCGTTATCGGTTAAAAAAACTATACCGGAATTCGGTCCGGTCCGGTCCGGTCCGGTTAAGTTTTGCTTATCGGTTAACCGGTTTAACCGATAAGCATTATTAGTCCCAAAAACGGCGCCGTTTAGAGAGCTGTACCTATCACCCATTTTCACCCAAAAACGGCGCCGTTTAGAACTTTAGAGACCTGTATCAGTATGTGTACCACAGTCGAACACGGAACACTCGAACCCTAAGCCCCTAAATTCCTAAAATCAGTAAGCACTCCTCAGTGTCCTCACGGCCTCAGTCTCTGCTCTCTCGGACCTCTCGGTCTCTCGTGGAGTCCTCTCGCAAGTCGCAGCTCTCTCGCCTCTCGGTCTCTCGTGGAGTCTTGATCTCGCAGTCGTAGCTCTCTCGGTCTCTCGTGGTCCGCAGCTCTCTCGGTCTCTCGTGGAGTCGTGGTCTCGCAGCTCTCTCGGTCTCTCGTGGTCCTCGTGGAGTCGTGGTCTCGCAGGCTGCAGCTCTCGCTTTCTACACAGTCAGACTCACGTCACTCACCTTCTCAGCTTCTCTCACGGTAACGTCGGTAAGCACTTGCTGCACTTTCACTTTCCTATGTAGAAAAATAAAAATTTAAGTGCAAGAAAAAGAGTTGTAAGATAGGGATCTTACCTGTTTTGAACTTTTGGTTGTCATTTTCCAATTTTGTTAACTTTCATTGTGTTTTCTCTGGAATTAAGCGGAACCCATGTTGTGAAAATTGTTTTTTTTTTAATTTTATTTCTTTCTTTCTTTTATTGTCATGAGCTGATTATATTTTTTCTCTTGAATTCTTGTTAATTGAATAAAGTTTGAGGTTGGGGTTTTAAGTATGCATGAATTGTGGGATTTTTAGTCCAGTTGTAGGTTATTCAAATTGTTTGTTCTATTATGAAATTGAGGTCATAATACCTATGATTGAATGTTTGGTAGAGATAGAATGTTACAGGTTGTCCAGTTGTCCAGTTGTAGTTTGAGTTTGAGTTTTAGTCATAGCCCATAGGTCAAACATTGTCACATTAGCTAATTAAAATCAACCATTGTTTTTTTACTTCAGAAGTTCATAATGGCTGCACCTCGACCTCCAATATCAGCTACTTCTTCTTGTCCCATAGGCATAGATGATGAAGAAATTTTTGATGAAGACTTAGACTTTGATGAAGAGACCTTTGATGATATTGATGAATCCGATGAGTTGGATGCCCAAGGGATTAGATGTTCTGGTTCTAGGGGTTCTAGGGGTTCTAGGGGAGCATCTCATGGTCGTGCTCGTGGTCGACGACCTCCAATCCCTTGTAAAAAAAGATTAAGAACAAAAAGATCTTCAGTATGGGACCATTTTACTAAAGATGCAACTAGTTCTGAAGAGGCTCCTATTGCAAGTTGTAACTATTGTGGGGCTCAGTATAAATGTCATGGGACAAACAATGGCACCTCTAGCATGTTGTACCATTTCAAAAAATGCCAAAAGTATAAGAGCTTAAAAGCAAAAACAGATAGCTCTCAATCTAAATTCACCTTTATGGCCGGGCAGAGTCAGAGTGATGGTAGTATTGGTAATAACCTAATTGTTGGGAAGTATTTTGAAAAACTTATTAGGGAGACTCTTTGTGAAATGATCATTGTTGATGAATTTCCCTTTTCAATTGTGGAGAAGATGGGTGTTAGGAAAATGTTTAAGGTTCTTGAGCCTCGTTTTGAGCTTCCTTCTCGCTATACAGTGATGAAGGATTGTGTTAAGTTGTTTATGACCAAAAAAGATAATCAAAAAGAAGTTGATGATGGTTGGTCAAAGGGTTTGTTTAACAACTGACACTTGGACTTCGATTCAAAATATGAATTACATGGTTGTAACAAGACATTTCATTGACTCTACTTGGAAATATCAAAAAAGAATATTGGCATTTCGCCAAGTGTCGGATCACAAGGCAATAACGATTACTAAAGAAATAGAGCAATGTTTGGTGGAATGGGGGATTACTCGTGTGTTGGCGATAACACTTGACAATGCAAGTGCTAATGATAAAGCAATTAGTGAGTTTGGTAAAAGAAATATGTCCAATAATGATGTTATTTGTCGCCATGAGTTTGTTCATGTGAGGTGTTGTGCCCATATTCTAAATTTAATTGTGAAGGAGGGTATGAAGGGTGCACATGATTCAATTGAAAGGGTCCGAAATATGGTGAAATATGTGAAGGGATCCCCCCAAAGATTAGCCCTCTTTAAGTCTTGTGTAGAAAGGAAGAATCTTGGGTGTCGGTCTTCCTTGACTCTTGATGTTTCCACTAGATGGAACTCTACTTATACCATGTTGGAGGCGGCACAAAAGTATGAAAGGGCATTTAATCTTATGTTAGATGAAGATTCAAATTTTGTACATTATTTGAATGATGATTGTGGAGGGAGGGATGTGTTGGGGGCTCCAAATGAAGATGATTGGAATAAGGTTCGACACATTGTTAAATTCTTGCGTGTGTTTTATGACGAAACAATTCAAATGTCGGGTTCCTTGTACTCAACTTCTAACTTGTTTTTTGGTATTCTTCAAAATGTTTATCATTGTTTGGATGAGTATTGTGAAAGTGGTGATTATTCATTGAGTACCATGGCAATGCAAATGAAAGAGAAATATGATAAGTATTGGGAAAATTTTTTGTCTATTAACCCCTTGTTGTTTGTTGCTTCGGTGCTTGATCCACGTTACAAGATAAATGTCTTGGAATTTTGGTTCCAAACGAATGTGGGTCTAGTAAAAGCAGAAGAAATTGTTACCAAGTTAAAGAATGTCTTGAGCCGGTTATATGAGCAATATGCTAAGAATGAAAGTGGGGCTAGTCTGGCTAGGTCTGGAAATGAAGAGCGTAGTTGCACAAGTTTCGAAGGTGTGGGTACTAATAAGAAAGATGCTTTAGCTATTTACCATTCATTTCGGACGTCCAAAAATGTGATGATGTGTCGGACAGAGATAGAGCAATATTATACGGAAGAGGTGGAGACTCCAAGTGATAACTTTGATATTTTAATGTGGTGGAGGGTAAATAAGGTAAAGTTTCCGGTTCTCGCCGAGATAGCACGAGATGTCCTAGCAATTCCACTTACTTCTGTTGCTTCTGAGTCGGCCTTTAGCACCGGAGGTCGTATCATAGATCCTTTTCGGAGTTCTTTAGCTCCGAAAACAGTGGAAGCTCTTATTTGTTGTCAAAATTGGTTGAGATCTTCTCCCAATTTTCAGTATGTTGAGTCACTCTTGCCTGATATTGAAGATGAAGAAAGCTACAAGCTTGAGTCGGGTAATATTTGTTAATTTCAAATTTATTTATTATTCTAATTATTTGATTAAATTATTTTTACTAATCCTTTAAAAATTTCATTGTGGTAGAAATTTTGTCTAATTCCCTCACATTTGACGCGAATTAAGGCTTAATGGATGAACTTTGCGGGGTAATGTTTTGTTTAAAGTATTTGGTAAGTTTTTTGCATCTTATTTTTTTCTTATTTGATATTTATTTCTTACTCTTTAATATTAATTACTAATAGTGATTCACTTTATTTATGTTTTGATTTGTTGGATTATTGAAGGAAGCAAATTTAAGGAATTGAAGATAATCTATGTTTGAGGTGGCTCAAGGAAATTATTGTGTAACCGTATTGATGTTGTTGTTTATCCATATTGATCACTATCTTTATGTTTTCTCGCTTTTATATTTGTGTAATGGTGTTGCCCATGACTTATTTTCCTTTTGCTAAGTGACTTTAATTAGTTAATACTTTGTTTATTATTCATTAATGTATTTTATTTTAATTTGAGTTTGGGTAGGTTTGATGTTTTTTTTTTAAGTGATGGCATTTGATGAGATTTCTTTGCATTTGATGGTTTCTGTTGGCGCTGGATTATGGAACCTGATAGAGTTCCTGTTTTGAAATTTTTCTTGTAAGAATTTCTTTTGCTGGTGTATATATTGGCTTTCTTTTTCTGGTGAATTTCTATATCTCATGGGCCTTCACATGATCAATTTGGCTCCTAACATGAATATTTCCAGAATCTGTGTACAATACCACATGGTAAAGTGGTAAACATCTTTCTTGGCTCTTCAATCACCAAATTTCATTCAAAACCGGGAGACTTCAGGCTTCAACACATTTAATTTCATTCTACAAAAACCATAAATTATAACAAACTAATCCCAAATTAAACTGACGAGATCCAAAAAAACCAAACCTGTGGGGAGGAGGGAATTAATCGGTTAACCGGTTTAACAGGACCGTTTAACCGTGTACCGTTTTAACCGAAATTATCGGTTAAAATTCTTATTGGTTTGATATCGGTTAATAAACCGTTTAACCGAAAATTATCGGTTAATAACCGATAAGGTCCTTAACCGGACCGTTTTGACCGATACCCAGGCCTACTTTGAACTTCAATTTATTTTTCTTGGTCACATCTTCTGAACTTTCTTGAGGCAAGCAAGAATTCTCAATTGCCACATCTTTCATTTTAGGTTTCACAAACATGATTTTAGAAGTGGTTGCAACATTTGAAGAAGATGAATGAACATGTTTATTAAAACCCAATCCAGTCCTATCATGTGAATGTTTCTGATTCCCTAACATTTGATTCAATTTATCACTAGAAAATTTCTTTAAATGATCATTCGAATCATTCAAGTCCTTTTCTAGAGATTTCACTTTAGCAATCAGCATGAGGTTTTCAGAAGTCAAAGTGTTTCGAATAGCTAAACATTCATCCATAGATTTCATTAATCTTTCTTTTTCAAGTTCAGCTTCTTTCAGATTTTTCCTATTCAGCTTGTTCAATTTATCACGTTCCAGAAACAAGTTATTATAAGCTGTCTGTAAATTCACCTCATCATTAGATTCAATTTCAGATTCGTTTATCATATGAGGTGAGTTAACAGTCTTATAATAATTATCATAAGAAGCAGTAAAAGCTAAATAATTCACTCCTCCTTCAACTTCTTCGGATTTTTCATCATCCGGTTCATCACTCTGAGTGACATTGAAAGCTTTACCTTTGGATTTTTTTTCAGATTCGCACATTCAATTCGAATATGACCCCGACCCCCACATTCATGACGTTTTCATCCACTTGTGAACTTATCTTTCTGATCAGTCTCTAAGTTTTCACGTGGATTACTTCTAAATTCACCTCTAGGTTTCACAGGAATTTTTTAGTCACGATTTTTAAACCTTCCATTCACGGGTCTAAAAAAATTTCTAAATTTTTTGGCAAACAGGGCAAATTCTTCATCATCCCCAGAATCCTCATCAGATGACCCACAAGAATTGACTTTAACATTTTTTTGCTTTGAGAGCAATGTTTTTAGTTTTCTTGAGTTTGGGTAGAATTAGCTCAAAGGTCTTAAGGGAACCTACAAGTTCTTCTACTCTCATAGTATCTAAGTCTTTGCTCTGTTGTATAGCAGCAATTTGAGGAATAAACCTCTCAGGCAAAGATCTTAAGATTTTTTTCACCACTTTAGCATCATCCATTTTCTTTCCCAAATTAATGGTAGAGTTTCTAATGGCACTAAGCTTTGAATAGAATTCATTAAAAGTTTCATCTTCCTGCATTCTAATCTCCTCAAACTGAGAAACCAACATTTGAATTTTTGAAGTTCTAACAACCTTAGTTCTTTCATTTGTGATTTCTAAAGTTTCCCAAGCTTCCTTAGCTATTTCACATCTAGAAATTCTAGAAAAATTCTAGAAAATTCCTCATTTGAAACAGAGATGTAAATAGCATTTATAGCTTTGTCATTCGCAGTAACATTATTCTTTTCCTCTGTTGTCCATTCAGCTATTGCTTTGTCTGGACGTGTCCATCCAGATTCAACAAAATGCCAAACATTAATGGATTTAAAGTAAGCTCTCATACGAATTTTCCAAAGCGTATAATTTGTTCCGTCAAAGACGGGAAAAGAATTAGGAGCAACCGTAAGAGACATTTGATATGGAGTCTTAGATCACACTCAGGAAAAAAAAATTCCTTCACAGAGTGAACCCACTCTGATACCAATTGAAAATTCTAAAACGACTCCAAACAACACCTATCCAAATGTCTAGGTGTTTCACAGAAATTATTCAGAAAAAGATCTAACCTAGCAGTTAAAAGATCAACCAAATATAGATATGAAATAAGTAATCAAGAACACAGATATTTGGTTACGAAGAGAAAACCATTTAAACAACTCTCTAAATGTAAAACCTCTCCGGGGCAGCCAAACCCAGGAAATCAATTCACTATAAGAAGAATAAGGAATACAAGAAGAATTACAAAACCTTTGACTCTTCCTTGCACACGACAAGTGACCCACTTGACTTCTACCTCAGTAGCCCTTTCCAGAACATCTGGCACAATTCTTCTAAAAGATTTCCTTTCACCAGAACTCCGATTTGCTTCACGTATTTTCTTTTCACAAATAATCTTGAACAATATCTCTCACTCTAAGCACTCTAATTTTGCTCACAAAATACGTACCTTTCTAAAGCAAAATAAAGTGTTTAAATAGAAAATAATTAATCCATTAGCAGCCATGTCCGGACAGGGCAAATCTGGAGTCCGGACATGGCTAGGGTTACATATGCGTAACCTAGTGATGTCCGGACCTCCAACTCTTGTGTCTGGACATCTCATAAAAATAAGGCTTTCTGGAAATGAGGTCCGGACCTCTCCTTCAAAATCCAGTTTCTGGAAATCAGGTCCGGACCCAGCTTTTGGCGGTCCGGACCTGCTCTGTAAAAAGCAGTTTCTGGAAATCAGGTCCAGACCCAGCGTCTGGCGGTCCGGACCTGCTCTTCAAAGCACACTTGTTGGTTTTTGTGTCCGAACCCGGCTTCTGGGGGTCCGGACATGCCTCTAGAATCTGCTTTCTGAAACTTGTTAAGATGCTCATTTTCAACAACGTACATGCAAACCGACTGTGCCAAAACCTAAACTAACACTAGGGAACCGCATCCACATTCCCTTTATATATAATATATATCATATATATTTAAGCTTCAAATTCAATGATTGAATCATCTCTTGCTCATGCTTAGAAGTTCATTAGTAACAAAGGTTATTATATTCTCATATTTTACTTATATTACAATTGTCATTATATTTTACATTTAATTGATTCGTAATATGTACTTGCAAGGGTATTGATTTGCATTCATGGTTTGCCGTAGATATGTTGCCATCAACATCCACTAATGAATGTGTTACATTTAGACTTAATTTATGTTTTGAATTACAGATATATTTGTTTTTGTGTTTGTTGGAGTTGTAATTTATAGCAAAATGATTAGCATGTGTGATCTGAATAATAGTGTTAAATTATAGATAATGCCTTTTGTACGTATTCACTAAAAGCAAGATTTACAACTTCAACGTCTAAAAAACATATTACATCATATGCGAATAGTGGATAATAACCGCACCGATGCGGATAGTAATCACATGATACGGAGACCTAAAAGTGATAACCGCATTATGTGGATGTGAATGCGAATATTGCTAACAATCACATATGCATCCGCATTTTCACCCCTAATTGTCATAGCCACTTTCATTTTTCTTTACTTCTTTTTTTTTTTTTTTGTGGGAGGAAAGCATTTTAGACTTTTCATCCCCAAAAACCCACGAGTGGTACTCGTGGGCCTTCTTCCCTCAAAGAAGACAGATTTTGTTAATGAAATTGCCACATTGACTATTTCAGAAACTTGATATGGGTATATTGTTAATTTTTAAACATTCGAGACTAAAAAACAAAAAAACAAAAAAGCATGTATTTTTTTTTTTTTTGGTCAAATATATTTTTTCCTTATTAGAAATTACAAAATAACAAACCACAAATGTTAGTAATGGGTTGGTCCTACAATTTTAATCTGTCAAGCTGGAAATGTTAAAAGTCGTACGTAGAAAGTCTGTCATTTCCTTCTTAATTTCTTTTTACGGGGTATGGATCTTTAAGATACTTTTGCTCTAGGAATCAGCAGTGTACAATTGCAAACCTCATGGGACTAATATAAGTAATTTTTACTATTATGGAAATGAAATATTACCAAAGCTAATATTGAGTCCTACGGCCTAAGAAAAGAGTCAGTCATATTTGTAAACTATGAAAATAACTTTAATTAATCAGGTCGTGGTATAAATTTGGTGTTTTGCATCCTCAATAGTCAATGGGAAGTAAACACTTCAACTTGAAACACCAAAAAATAATATAACATTTCACACTAAATAATTTTCCTTCTCTTGACAAAATACTTCATTGATAAAGTCATTGGATCTACCGTCTTGGTTGGTTTTAAAGACTCCGATATTGAGGAGTTGGAGGTGGGTGGGGGGTTCTGCGATAGGTGGTGGGCATTGGGTTAGAACAAATAGGAAAGTCTATGAGATTGATTTGAATTAAAGATATGATATTTTCATCTCTATTATATTTTGTGTTTTTACCTTATGTGTTAAATGTCTATTGAAATCTGTAAAATGAGGTTTTATACCACACCCTGATAGAAGGGGCTCTCTTGCACTATTACCCTAAAAGTAGTCAAAATTAAGACTAGAATTCCCTAAAATCACTTATAAGGCTTAATCATACCTAATAAAAAAATCAATTGGAGGTTTTTGAATCGAGAAATGCTACATGTACATCCCAAATTTGTTTTTCAAAAATTGGTTCTCAAATGATGTGTTACCATCTCCTGAGTTGGTGACACACTTCCCGAAATAATAAATCTCATGAGATGGTAACATATCATTTGAAAACCAACTTTTGAGAAATAAATTTGGGATGTGTAGTACTCCTCTATTTATTTGTTTTTTTCTTTAAATAAAAAAGGAAAAAAAAAACAAATTTTATTTTCTCTCCTATCATTCTACTCAATAAGACAGATACTTCTGATCTTGCTTCAATGAAATAATGTTATAAAATGCTAGAAACATAGTGAATAATGGGATAAAGGTAACAGAATTAATTAAGATAGAATGAAATGATCAGTAATTATATAGAATACAACTATGTTTTACTATATGCTTCATTTTTATGTATCTCTTCAGAATTTTTTGAATAAAGATCAGTCCTTCATTCAACAAAAAAAAAAAAAAAATTATAACATTTAGTTATATCCAAAGTGCTGCTTTCAAATCTTAAGGTCATACGCATGATATAAAGAGATATACAATAAAATATTGAAAATCGAATCAGGACATGATTTGGGATTTAACAGCTATATATATATATATATATATATATGTTCGTATCTACTCCCACTATGTGCAGCATCAAGCATATATTGAGGTACGTTGCACCCAGCTACTTGTTTTCCTTATCCAAAAAAAATAAAATAAAATAAAAAAATAAAGAGCTACCTTTTTCCCACTTTCTAGAAATAGGAATTTTCTCCGGAGAGTCGACTTTATTTGTTTATATGTTTTTATCTAATAATGAAATAATTTTGAATGCTTTGTGTTTTGAGTTATTTGTTATTATTTTTGTTTTAAGAAAAAAAATATATTATCAAACAAAGTTATTATTCAATATTGACCAATATATATGGATTAAACGGCAACGATGATGATGAAGATTTCCCGAGTTATTTATGTTGTGAAGCTGACGAAAATAATTAAGAGATATATATTGATTGAGTTTGTCTGCGCGATTTCACAAGTCAAGCTCGTATTTTTAAATGAAATCCCAAAAAATATATTCATTTGTAAGTGCATTTGATAAAAAGATATATTGACTGAGTTTGGCCGCGCGATCTAGCAAGTCAAACATGTATTTTTAAATAAAATCGTGAAAAATATATCATTTGAAGAAAATAAAAAAACGGTCGGAAAGTGCACAATTTCGAAGACCAAATACTTTGTGCATTTTAAAAAGCGTAGACAACAACAAATTAATGCTTAACTATATTTTTAGGGATAAATGTAAAATTGGTCCATGTATTTGGCTTAATTTATAAATCACTGCCTGTGGTTCAAAAATTAATTTATAGGTCTTTAGGGTAGGCCAAAATAACATTTTACTCCCTGAACTCATTTTCTGTTAAATGACTTAACAGAAACCCTTAAATTGCCACATTACATGCAATAAAAATAAGACACGTGTTCTTTTTTATTTATACTTTTAAAAAAATGACAAATAAGTTTTTCCACGTCATTTTGAGTCTCCAACACACATTCTACGTAAAATTAAATAAACCTAATCCATCTATATCCTCTGTGCCGCCGTCGTCTTCATCTTCCCCAATGATTCTTGCCGTCGTATTCATCTTCGTCTTCATGCTGTTGTCTTCATCTTCCCCACTGATTCTTGCGTCCATCTCTAGGTGAGTTGTTGGGTTTCTTAGTACGACTCAAATCAAGGTGAAAGTAAAAAAGCTCCAAAGCAAGGTGGCTTACCGTTACGACGTTTTCGGCGATTCTCTAATGGCAATTTCAGTCGTACTACGAAACCCAACAGCTCACCTGGAGAGGGACGCAAGAATTTGTGAGAAAGATGAAGATGACAACATGAAGACGAAGATGAATACGGCGTTAAAAATCGTTGGGGAAGATAAAGACGACGGCGGCACATGAGATATAGAGGGATTAGGTTTATTTAATTTTACGTGGAGTGTGTATTGGAGCCTCAAAATAACGTGGAAAAGCTTATCTGTCATTTTTTAAAAGCATAAATAAAAAAGAACACACATTTTATTTTTATTGAGTGTGATGTGGCAATGTAACGGTTTCCGTTAAGTCATTTAACAGAAAATGAGTTCAGGGAATAAAATGTTATTTTGGCCTACCCTAGGGACCTATAAATTATTTTTTAAACCACAATGAGTAATTTGTAAATTAGGCCAACCACAATGACCAATTTTACATTTATCTCATGTTTTTAAAACCACCGCTATACTAAACTGAAAGACAAATGAACCCATAATTCCTAAGGTTGAAGAATCTTTGTTAAGCCAGAATAGGTCATATCATTTAATCTTTTTAATGCTGATTGTTATTAATTATTATTATTATTATCATTAATTATCAATGTAAACGGCTGTTAAAGTAATCAGTTGGAGGGTTTTTAAAGCATATACTCTGCGCGTGCACGTAATTGTGTACGCATGGGTGATAGGTGATCTGTCACAACTCATGTCTTTTTCACGTACAATCTCTCTTTAATTTTCTTGCTGCCGTAGTTTGATTGGTGGATGAACTCATTTCTTTTTTCATCGGAATTCTTTCTTTTTTCTTTTTTTTTTTGTCCTTTCATAACAAGCAAATTAATTTCAAAATTTTAAGCTACCTAACTCGAGTTAAAGGGTGAGGATACAAATGGTAAGAAAAAGTCCTTATATCATATACTTAAATCATTGTTGATGTCCTTTTTTTTTTTCCTTCCTATAATTAATATAACTAGTGGATTATGAGATATAATAAAAAAATAAAAAAAATAAAAAAATTCAAGTTACCTACATCTCAAATTACAATGATTGTTTCTTTTTTAACACATTATTCTCTCGATCATCTTTTAATCATTTTTTTTTTCTTTCTTTGCATACCTAGATTATTAGACTAATTAGGCAATTGCCTAAGGCCCTCAATTTAATAAAGCCTCTAAATAATAACGAAAAATAAAGATTTATTTCCTAAATAAATAAATAAATCTTTAATTATGGTCAATATACTCTTAATTAAAGCCTCCAATTATAGTATAATATTAATATTATACGCAAGACACAAACAAAAGTTTCTTAAAAAGATAGTATTAAAAATCAATAGCATTAAACTATTAAAAATCAATTTTAATGCTATGTTATCCCCATATCTTTTCCAACCTTCTATATTTTTTTAAAGTCTCATAGTTCAAAATGGAAAAATAATAATAATAATAAATAATCCGAAGATGGAAAGTCTCATTTGAAAATTCTCTTCTCCAATTTCATGATTTCCTAACTCGTGCTTCAAGTCCTTAAAATCATTTCATAAAAGGATTGGTGAATTTTCATATATATGAGGAATATAACTAATTATTTGCGTAGGGCCTAGTACAAACGTTAGATTAATATAACTAATTAGCATTTAATTAATATTTAAATAAAGGAAAAAGGCCCCATTTAAAATTGCCGTCATAGGCCGCTAAATTTATTGAGCCGGCCCTACGTCATTTAATTTGTAAACTCATGTAGATCATACACAAATTCAATAGTAGATTCATCCATTCACTATATGAAAATAGTTGATCAAATAATTTTTATCGTTATCTATCTTTTTTGTGGGCTAAATATAAGATGTAGAGCTAAGGGTGCATTTTCGATTGCAATTTCGTAAGAATAATCTACGTTTTTAAAAGATATCGCAAAACGTAAGGTGTTTGCCACTGCGATTTAAAAAGCACTTAAGTTCAAATAGGAAGAAAAAAAAAATCTGCCCTTTACAATTTCGAAAATACAATTTTTAAATTGCATTTATTGAAACCTCAATCCTAAAGAGACCATAAGAATATTTGATGACTCAAATCTTTGAATATCAACAACTCGTTGGTGGAAACAAGCTGTGTTTGCATTTCCTATCACCATTCACGAAGCGAGCTTGCTATTTGTTGGAGCAGAGCATTCATGGCTTCTCTGATCATTCAAACGTCATAAATTGTGCGAGCTTCCGTATCAAACACCATAACTTCAACCTCTAAGCGTAAAGAAAGATAAAGAAACCCAACAAAAAAAAACCATATCAATTGTTTGAATAAGACACGTAACTCCCCGACAACCTTTTTTTCCACCTTTATCAATCACTTTTTTTGAACGGTTGAAGACAACATATATGAGACAAATCTTTTGACGATGATTCTTGTTCTTCTTTGCATGGAGATGAGATCCCAACTAGATTTCCCAGAAAAGCCTCGTAGCCTTGTATTGTGGGGGAAGTGGAAGCCATCAGTTACTAATTCACTTTTATTATATTATCTCCCATGGTGGCTTAGTGGAAATCTTACACATATTTGTATTAACAATCATTTATCTCAAGTAATGGTAGGACCAAATTTGGTGTATAAAATGCCTGCAATTATGCCATGAGCAAATCCATTATTTTGCTGCTTTTTAGAATATTGAAGAGCTTTTATGCTCATGGCTGCTACAAAGTCTCTGGGGTTGGTGAGTTACATTTGCAGTAGATGTTGTTGGGGGAACTCAATGGCCAAGAGCCGGCCAAGAGGCATGTCAACCAAAGAAAATTACAAGGCGGGGGGGAGGTCGTCGGAGCTGGCAAAGGCCGTCTTCTCGGTAGACGGAATGACATGCTCGCCCTCTATCGGAGCGATCGAGGAGGCACTCAGGCGGCCTCCAGGGATACGCGAGGCCGTGCTTGATCTTCTAAATAACAAAGTCCGAGTCCTTTACTACCCGAGTTCTATCAACGTGAGTTTGAATTATACGTATATTTGCTATATAATTGAGATGCTTTGGTATTAAAAATCAGCTTTTGAATTAGTAAAAGCTTATAATGACTGATTTTCACTGTCATTACAACTATTTGCATTTTTTGTTTTGATTTGGTGTAATGTTTGTTTTTAATCTTTTCCAAGAAAAATATATGTAAGATAAAAAAATATTTATCCATTTAATTTATCATATTGTCTTTAAAATTTAAACCCACATAAAATGAAGTATACATTTATTTTTCATATTATCTTTAAGTTTGAACTATTTTTGTGTTTTCGTTTTTAAAATTCATGCTCATTTCTTTTTGTTTACCGAAATTTGAAATTTGTTTCAAATTCATACTCATTTCATTTATTTGTTTCATATTCTTTTCGTTATTGAACAATAATTCATTCGAATCTATTCGGCTGTATTTTTGTACAAAATGTTTGAGCCATTATGTATTTTATTTATATTAACAAATAACTTAAAATACGAGACTTGTTTTGTCCTAATCAAGTTGTTTAATAATTCAAGATATACTTACTTCTTGTGCCCTCTATTATTTGCCCTTTCTCTTTTCCCTATGCACGAGCTTTTCCTTTCTTGAGTGCTAGAAGCTGATTGAGAGACTAATTATCATGTTCCCCATTATACGAAATATTCATATAAATCAAATAATACTTTAACAAAAGTAGATATAGGGTTCTATTTATTTAGGCCATAGCATCTGCATCAGCCCCAATCTTCACTTGATCCTTCATCACCATTGTTTCTTTTTTCCTTTTTTTCTGTATCAGACATACCATTTTACTTAATTTGGTGGCCCAAAGCCAAAGGTATGTGCTTTAATTATAAAATCATTTCTTACTTTTTCAAAGAAGCATCCTAATTTAAAAATTAAATAAAAAAATAAAAAAAGTTTGGGTAACTTTTTTTTTTGAGGGGGGTGGGGTTGAGCTCAGGAATGATTTTGTTCTGTAAGTTCGTGCACTGATTTACGTTCAATAATCTTAGGGGCTTTCACTTCGACACGTCTTCGCTCGTGATCGCTTAGAGCCCCTCTTCCATCAATAGGTACTCCTAAGGCGTCAACCACACGCCCTAGCATAGCCTTTCCCACAAGAACATCCACAAATTATTTGTTTTTAAAAAAAATAAAAACACACTTCTATAAAAAGGTATTTTTTATTTTGATTTCAAAAAGTGTTTCGATATAACATAAAAGTAAAATCAACTTTAAGTTTTTTGTATTTTAAATTGTTTGTTAATATTTTTATTTAAAAAAATAGAAAACACCACCCAGAAGGAAAAGCTTTAACAAACTTTTCAAAAATAAAACTTAAAATACTTTGCAAAAAATAAAACACAGCGTAATTTTTAGAAAACTTCTCACTCCTTATAAGAATATTTTGAGAAAGTGCACATAGAACTGATTTATTGTTTCCAATAAGACAAAATAAATAGAGGTGACCGCATGGCTACTACCCCAACGGAAGAGAGGGGTTGGGGTAGAGAGGGGTGACCGTCTAACGGTTCAGCAGCCACCCTACCCAGTTTTCAAAAGTTCAAAACGTTTAACAAACATAGCTAAGTTTGTATGGCCTATGTTATTACTATATACTGATACTAATTAATTTAGCTAGTAATTTGCCAACACTTAGCTGGAAAATTTGGATTGCATAGAATTGCTCAAGGTAATTGAACTGTATATTGTCTTAAACATTTTCTAGGAGGAAACGATACGTGAGACTATTGAACATGCTGGATTTCAAGCCACATTGATCAATGTTGACATAAATGAGAGATCCACTGCAGATCAAGTATGCAAAATACACATAAATGGAATGACCTGCACTTCTTGCTCCTCCACCATTGAATCAGCTCTCCAAGCAATTCCTGGAGTGCAGAAGGCCCAAGTGGCCTTAGCAACAGAAGAAGCAGAAGTACATCATAATCCCAAGACTGTGAGACATAATCAACTACTGCAAGCCATAGAAGATGCTGGATTTGAAGCCATACTTATCAGTACAGGGGATGATAGTATAAGTAAGATAGAGCTCAAAGTTGATGGTTTAGACACTGATGATCATACTGTGGGAATGATTGAAAAGTCTCTCCAATCACTCCCAGGGGTTCAAGAGATAGTAATATATCCTGAACTCAACAAAGTTTCCATTTCTTACATTCCAGATATGACAGGACCCAGAATTTTCATCAGTGTTATTGAGTCAACTGGGAGTTCTAAAGCAATGCTATATCCCAAAGGAAAAGGAGGAAGAGAAGCTCGTAGACAGGAGGAAGTTGATCAATATTACAGATTCTTTTTATGGAGTTTGGTATTTACAGTTCCTGTCTTCTTAACATCTATGGTTCTGATGTATATCCCTGGAATCAACCATGTGTTAGACATAAAAGTAGTCAAAATGTTGAGTGTTGGTATGCTTTTGAGGTGGGAGCTTTCTACTCCAGTGCAGTTCATTATAGGCAGGAGATTCTACACTGGAGCCTATAAATCTTTGCGCCATGGTTCTGCAAATATGGATGTGTTGATTGTCTTGGGAACAAATGCAGCCTACTTCTACTCTGTCTACTCATTGTCAAGGGCTGCTTACTCTAAAGATTTCAAGGGCACAGATTTCTTTGAGACAAGCTCAATGCTTATTTCATTTATTCTGCTTGGGAAGTATTTAGAGGTTTTGGCTAAGAGAAAGACATCAGACGCCATTGCCAAGCTCATGGACTTGACACCTGAAACAGCAATATTGTTAACTCTGGATGATGAAGGAAATGTGATGAGTGAGCAAGAGATTGATAGCCGGTTAATACAAAAGAATGACACCATTAAAATCATCCCTGGTGCAAAAGTGGCTGCAGATGGTTATGTTCTGTGGGGGGAAAGCCATGTGAATGAGAGCATGATAACAGGAGAAGCACGGCCGGTGGGAAAAAGGAAGGGAGACATGGTGATTGGAGGAACTGTGAATGAGAATGGAGTGTTGTATATTCAAGCAACACGAGTAGGATCAGAGAGTGCTCTTTCACAGATTGTTCGACTTGTTGAATCTGCACAGATGGCTAAAGCTCCTGTGCAGAAGTTTGCTGACAGCATTTCCAAATACTTTGTGCCTCTGGTAAGTATTATTTTTAGTGCGTTTGACACTGAGATTTCAAGTTTTTCTTCTAATTATTATTTTGTAATTTGTAGAGGCCTTCCTGAGAAGAAATAGCTTTGTTTTGCAGGTCATTATGCTTTCATTTTCAACTTGGCTTGCCTGGTTTTTGGCTGGGAAGTTGCATAGCTACCCAAAATCCTGGATACCATCTTCCATGAGCAGGTTTGAGCTTGCACTTCAGTTTGGGATCTCTGTCATGGTCATAGCCTGCCCTTGTGCTCTAGGCCTAGCAACTCCAACTGCTGTCATGGTTGGTACCGGAGTTGGTGCATCTCAAGGTGTACTGATTAAAGGCGGCCAAGCTTTAGAAAGTGCACATAAGGTATAGCAGAAGAAATTCATCTCAAGATCAGTTTGCTGCTTTATATGAAAATGGCCAAAATGGGATTCCATCGACACTACTTATAGTGCATTTGGCACCACAATTTCGCATATCAAAAGTGCAATTTTAAACTAAATCACAAAATATTTATCGCTTGGAAGTGCATTTATAAAAAATTACGATTTGAAAAAGTAGAAAAAATTGTGTTTTTAAATCGTAGGCAAGGGGGTGTATTTTTAAAGACTCCCAGTTTTAAAGGCTAAATTGTGATGCTTAACTGCGTCTTTAAATTCTCATTTTCAAATTGCACTTCCATTACCAACCCAAATGCTTGGAGGTTTCGTAAATTTCTTCTCTTTTTATGCTTTATGTATTGCAACTACTTGACTTGGAAACAGTCCTAGCTTTGCTTCATGTGTATCTGTTTTATATTGTAGGTGAACTGCATTATATTTGACAAGACAGGGACTCTCACGGCTGGGAAACCAGCGGTAGTGAACACACAACTTTTGAAAAATATGGCATTTAGAGAATTCTATGTGCTTCTTGCTGCAACCGAGGTACGTTTTCTGTTTTTCTGCAGAACACTCGCTCTTTAAGAGAGCTTATCTTTGTAGCAAGAACGGTATTATAAGTCCATTTGAGTTTACAATTTGAAAACATGCGATTTTAAAATGTGTAGTTTGAAAACATTTTAATAACGCAGGTAAAATTGCAGTTTAACCTTTAAAATTGTGTATTTTTAAAAAACGCATTCCCTTATCTACAATTTTTCTACATTTTAAAATCGTCGGTTTTTAAAAACTCACTCACAAACGCGACTCAATTTAATCTTACTTTTAATATGCGAAATCGCAATACCAAACACATGCATTGATGATGTTTGCTTGATTTATATTTTTGTATTAGGTGAACAGTGAGCACCCATTAGCCAAGTCCATAGTGGAGCACGCCAAGGGATTCATGGAAGATAAAGAGAACCCTGCCTGGCCAGAAGCAAGAGACTTCATCTCCATCACTGGCCATGGAGTGAAAGCCATTGTTGAAAACAAGGAAATAATTGTGGGCAACAAAAGCTTGATGTTGGACCAGAGCATTACCATTCCATTGGAAGCTGAAGAAATGCTTGCACAAGCTGAAGGGATGGCTCAAACTGGCATCCTAGTATCTATAGATGGGGAAGTGGCTGGAGTTGTAGCCATATCTGATCCACTTAAACCAGGTGCTCAAGAAGTCATTTCCATTCTCAAGTCTATGAAAATTAGGAGCATAGTGGTGACAGGTGATAATTGGGGAACTGCCAATTCTATTGCCAAGGAAGTAGGAATTGAAACTGTTATTGCAGAAGCCAAACCAGAGGATAAAGCAGAGAAAGTGAGGGATCTTCAGGTATGTAAAGAACTTAGCTTCAAGAAAACTTTTCACTAAATTTAAGCTTGTGGGCTGACAATTTTTTACACGACCCGCGAACTCAATAAGAAATTAGCAGGTTAGCTATGGTTGAAAGATTTGACACATTCAGTTAAATGAGTCGGGTTAAAGTTGATCTATATAGTTTTATATCAATGCCTTACGAACCTGACACGCAACATAAAAGCTAACAATTTTTGACACGCAAATCCAACACAAAATTAACATGCCATAATTGGATATCCTGGGGACCAACCTAGGATTTCTCCGAGTGTTGACTCATCCAAATATAGGTTTTGTCTTCTTAAAAATGAACTTGATAATGGCCATATATATCTCTTCCTCCATGAATATCTTTTTGTTGCTTAAATCATGTAAGTTGAATTTTTTCATTCACAGGCTTCAGGCTACATAGTGGCAATGGTAGGAGATGGCATAAACGACTCACCAGCACTTGTGGCAGCAGATGTTGGAATGGCAATTGGTGCTGGCACAGACATTGCTATTGAGGCAGCTGACATTGTTCTAATGAAGAACAACTTGGAGGATGTGATAACAGCCATTGATCTTTCCAGGAAAACCTTCTCACGTATACGTTTAAACTACTTCTGGGCTTTAGGGTACAATCTACTTGGCATCCCAGTTGCCGCCGGAGTCCTTTTCCCGTTAACCGGTTTCCGTTTGCCTCCATGGATTGCTGGAGCAGCAATGGCAGCCTCTTCTGTCAGTGTTGTTTGCAGCTCCCTCTTGTTGAAGAACTACAGGAGACCCCGGAAGCTGGATAACCTTGAGATACATGGAATAAGGATCGAGTAATCAATAATCCTGGTTTATATCCTTTTTTTTTTCTTCTATATTCTTCTAGGAATCAATTTAGCAGTGTACTAGATTGATGAAAAAATTGTAAATAGAGTGATTGGCTGGTTGGGATTCCATGTACATAAAGTATAGTGAGAAATGATCAATGGATGAACAGCTTGGTCATGCAGTGAAGATTAATGAAGCCACCAAGAAAATCAGAAAAGCAATAGATGAACGGCTTGTTCATGATTGGTATTCCACTTTTTGTGTTTTTTAATGAATGATTTAGTCCAAATAATCTTTTTTTTTTTCCTGTGATAATTACTCACATTGACTGCATTGTATAAATATTACTAGTTAGATATAAGGTATGTGTAGCATGCGGGATAGAATTGAATAGCTATCTAATGTAGAAGAAAAGGAATTTGGAGAAGAATAACAAGGGAGGGAGAAAAGAAAACATAAGAGAAGAGGAAGCTAGAAAGAGAGAAGAGAGAGAAAGTGAGAGGGAGGCGAGAGGAAGAAGAGAGAAGAACAAGAGGAGTCGCACCTCAAAAGAACAAAATTTGTTTATTCATCAACTCCGTACCCATCAAAGTACAAAAGGACACCAAAATAGACTTACCAACTAAGGGTGCGTTTAGTATTGTGATTTCGGAGATCAAAAGTACGATTGCAAAGACTAAGTGCGATTTTAAACCAAATCGCAGAAACTATATTATTTAGGAATGTATTTTTAAAAAAAATTGAAAAAAAAAATAAAAAAATAGAGTTTTTAAATCGCAGCAAAGGGTTTTTTTTTTTAAAATGAACTATTTTATAGACTAAACTACGATTTTACCAAACGTTTAACTACGTTTTTAAAGATTACGTTTTCAAATCGTATATTTTAAAATTACTATTTTTAGATCGCACATTTTGAAATTGCAAGCAAACTAACCCTAATTTGATTGACTTTGGGCGAAACCCATTATTGAATTTTTTTTTTTTTTTAAATACTCTTAAAAATTAAATAAAACATAAAACTAAATACTAGTAATCCAACAAACTAATAAAATCTAAATAAAATTATAAGACTCGATGATCTTTTGTCTCAGCCTGAAGTAGTAAGGAACTTGTAGTAAAAGTTGTAGTACCCTTAATTAGGCCAGTAGAGACACTGGATAGTAGCTTTCTTTCACCATTCCATCGAGACCTATAAATCGATTATTTGGTTTAGAATACAAATACAATATTCAAGGCCATGGTATATAGGCATCTTGTTGCCTTGCACAACAATATGTCACTACGTAAATACAAGAACCAAATTCTCTAAGTTCAGTATAGCTAAAGAGCCTTGTGTTAATATAGCTAGGACCATCTTCTTTGCCAACCACACACACACATCAAATGCCTGATTAATGGTGAAAAAAGAAACAAATAAATAACCAAGAAAGAAGTTTATCTAGAAGCTAACAAAGGATGAAAGGAAAGGACAATGCTTAAAATTAGCTCCATCCATGTCGTTTTTTCCAATACCCACACACAGATTGAAAGACCAAAGACTTGATCCACAACCTCCATTAGATGGAATGTACGTGGGAGTGTGATTACACACATCGTCTTGTTGAGGATACCAAGACTCTGAGAGAGTTGTTCTCACCCATCACCACCAATCCTTCCATCTTGCATAGTGTTGCCTGCAATTACTGCAGCACACTTTGAGCTGAAACCTTACATAATTAAACTTCTTTCCTATTATTCAAATTATTTCGTGAAACGTTGAGTATTGGATTCAGGTTTTCTTTTCAGGATAAAGCTTTGGAAGAAACTCTTCCAAAAGATGAATATCTATTTTTTTACACAAATAGGGAGTATGAAGAAGACAACAAGATTGTGTTTTATAGAGATCACTTCGTTTGTTTTGGGCCCTTAAGAAATATAATGGGAGATTTATAAGGCAAAGTATTGTTTATAACACCAAATCAAGAGGTGGGCGCCTCAACAAGAAACCCAAACATAAAAGACAGTGCTAATAAAAAAAGTGAAACCGAAACAACTAAACAGACAACACATAAATAATTCCAATAAACTATAAACTATCTGGATGTTTATAACAAAGTTAATCATTTAAAAGGTAGCACGACACTCCATTTGAAATATAAAGTATCGGGAAACCAACCCGAAAGTGGGAACACAAGAGACAAAAGGACAAAAACAAGAAAAAGAAATGAAAGAATTGTTTTTAAAAACACCACTGCATACGTGGAATCAACTGGTCAAAAAGTGAGAGAAATAAATAAAAGGACAGCAAAGAGAAAGGACTTTCAATACAGCAAATTAGAGAAAGGACTTTCAAGCTTTGCCCCCAAGCCATTGTCCTCTATGGCCAGGCCATCATGGTTCACCAGGCCACCGAGACTTCCAAGCAAATGAACCAACCAGCCGCCATGTCCGTCCCTCCTCTCTCGCCTTTACCAAGCTCTCGCATCAAGTTCTCCGCCATTGCCGTCTCTGTCATTGCCGTTCTCCACATCATATGGCTCCTGTCAACTCTTAAGAAAAATCTCGACCGCCCTCTCCCTCCTCAAGTCTGACTTATGACTAACTATCCACTGACTAAATTTCATCTACAAACCCATATCCATGAACAAGCCTACCTCCTCAGATTGCCACGTCAATTTGTAAGAAACTTGTAGTAAAAACTGTAGAACTCTTGGCAACACTCACTTCAAAAACATTAACGTGGACACAACATGAAATGGTTCAACGTACATGAGAAACTAAATATAAATCTAAACAATTTGGAAATGCTAGAATCAATCTCACATTTATTTCATTCGAAACCTACCCGCCTCATGACAAATCTGAAGAGTTTTATTACACAATCTAGCAACAAAGCTCAACTTGTAAACAGTGACATTTACAATGCTCGATGAAACAGCAGTATGTTTTTCACATCTTTGAAGGCAACACCTTTTTTATGCTAGACTCTCTTTCACCGTTTGCCGCAACTGACCGCTGCGATTGGAATTTCGCTTTGGCTTTGTAGAGGATATCATGTACTTCATCAAAATGAGGTCTTGTTGCATTTCTTGTATCCTCGATCCACTGCTGAACTTTCTTGTGAGGGCCTAGTATACGACTGCGATCCTTCTCATCCAAAAGCTAAATTCAACGAGTAATAACAATGAGACCGATAATGCATACTAGATAACTTTTCATTTGTAATAAACTTCTAGCTACACATAGACTAGGGCAAGAATAATTCCATCTGCACAACCATATATAAGCACTCCCAACATATTCGGCTGTATTTTTTTCTTAAGAAGGAAACTAACTTACATTTCCCCTCCCAGTAATCTCCTTAGAATAATCAGTTTCTTGTTTAACGTCTATATTTTTCCATCCAGTGATATCAATAAAAAACAATTTCCATGCCACCACAAAGGAATTAATTGAAATAAAGAACAAAATTTGCTTTTAGCTCAAATTAAAAATATTCCAAAAATGCAAGCAATATTATCTTTTACATGTTTGCCATTTTTTAAGGCATAAAATAAAATTTTTTTCTTATTAAAAAAAAAAAATGGAGAAAAAGAGAGCGACATTCATATTTTCAGTCACACTAAATTAAAGGTATAAGGACAATCACATAATCTTTTATTGTAATTAGGCCAAGCTTTCATTAAAAAGTAGCATAAAAATGCTTGCATATGATAATTTTTCATGTGTACATAGATTTTATTCCCTTGATTAGCAAATGTAGTGTTAGCCAAAAGGAAATTCATTGCAATATTTTATTTCTTCAATACTTTTTTATTCTTATATTTTTGGGATCTCTTTGTTTTTGTATACAAACTAAAGAACGACTTCCCATCCACCTTTCTCCCACAATATTTCTCTCCGTATATATTGCCAATTCAAAAACCAGTAACAACAACAACAAAGCATTGAGTCACATCTATATACCTCTAGTTGCAGGATCTCACAAACCAGGCTGAGATCAGCAATGGATGGTTGAAAGCCACCCAGCAGGAAGCGCCCATTCCCCTTTAGCCAGATGGACTCTATTTTTGACAGAGACAAGGATACAAGTTTCTCACTTTTAGAAGCTGCTTGTGGGTCCAGGGGAAGGCCAAATACAGGTGCTAGTACGCCATTGAGAATCAATCCGGCTGAAATGATAATAGTCAAGTAAAAAGCTATAGCCCATCAGAAAAGAGAAAACTTGATAAAGTGCATTGAAATATCAAACATGTGTGTATATGTTAACCACAATAAGGAAAAAAATAGAATTATAAATAATATCTGATGTTCAATGCTGATTAATGTCTGACAAAAAAAAAAAAAAAGCTGATAGGTGAAAACAAATGCGCATGTTAGAAGATTTGCCATCCCAAAAAACAGCCTGATTAACATGTTCTATTATGGCGGCATCTATAGCTTCAGAGAGGGAAGGAGATAACTGATTATGGACACTACTGACAATAAAATGGAAATCCTGGTTTAGATTTATGGCTTAAACTATTAACATTACCAAAGGTATGGTCTAAAGTACCTACAACAAATGGATGTGCTCAAATGCAAATCATTCTCCCACTTCACCTTCTCCCTATCCAAAGGCGATCATTTTGAAAGGGGGTTTTAATTGGCTATGTGATAGTTGGCGTGCAAGAATCAAGTATGAATACCAAGCCTATCTTTAATGTAAAAAAAAATAATTTTCTCTGATACTAAAGATTATTATATTAAGGTTATCACATCGATACATGTGGCACTTGACAAAACATGTATCGTGTGTGTGTTAGACACATACATCACTAGATACCAAGGTACCACAAAAGTTACATTGAAGTCACTTCACGTACGTTATTGGAAGAATTCAAATATCAACCTTAAGTCATCTGTGACTTCCCTATTATATTCTATGTGACAAAGAAAATTTGATTGTTCATAGCAAATATGACCAACAAGAAGCAAGGTTATATTTGATGTTACTTAAAAACTATGAACATTTTTTCGAGTTGAGCATGAAGCACCTGCACCCTGGCGTAGATTAGAGTGATGCCAATCCAACACTGAATGAATTTTAGCTTTCCTAGAAACATCAGCTGGATACCTGACAGTATGGACAGAAAAAGAAGTTGAAACTGGCAGCAGAATGTATGTATCGAAACTAAATATAGAACACAACAAGCCACTGAGATATAATCACATTTTTGCAACTGGAAGCACATAGGTTTGAACGACATTTTAATCTAAAATATATACACACCAGTGCACATGTGTGAGTGCCAAGGTGTCAAATCCACGCATCCAATTGAAGTAGTTCAGTTTTCTTCCTTTACATCCTAAGGTGAAATTTGCATTTAGACTGTGAATCTAGATTTAAGGAAGAAAACATAGCACAGGTAGTCAAGGAACTCCTCGCGAACAAGGCTTCTGTTCCTCAGTTGTGTTGGATAAGAGTGAAGGGTGAATGAGACCAACACACAACCCATATCCAGGCACACACCCAAAACTTGCATCATCCTTTGTCTAAATCAGGTCTATCCCACATTTTCAATGTTCATAACGTATAATCAGGAAAATAACTTCAAAAGGGAGCAACTGTACTTACCAATGATCTGCAACTCCAGGAAATGAACAAGCAAGATAGATAAGAATCGCATGACTGCAGAGAATAGGGGGGGTGGGGTTGAAGGATTTAATTAGACAGATGAATGGATAAAATGAGAAATAATTAAATGAAACCCTAAAGTGGTCAATGAGTTTTTGAAGCAGGCATATGGTCAGATTGCATTGCAAGCAGCAGTTCTTCTAGTCTACCATTGTGGAGATTAGACAAGTAAAACAACACAAAAGATGATAAGCATCACATGCCCAAAGCAGAATAATCAACCATAAGTAGACATTCATAAATCAACTGCATATATGAAGCAGATTTTAATTTAGGGTTAAATAACATTCTTATATGACAATTCTCATTAAATTAGATGCAGACATGGTGTGATTTTATAGGCAGTGACGTGGCCATGTCTACAGGTGGCCAAGGAACCGTTAACTTTTTTTGACGGAACATTAACCGAGGTGATGAAAATAAAATTTTGTCAAACCCAGGTAGCATAATTGTAACTTTTCAAAACCTGGTAGCTGTTTGAAAAACTTGCAAATCACAGGTACCAAAATGGTATTAACCCTTCAATTTATTAACTACACTAGAAAAATAAATAAAATAAAAGACTATAAATCAAATGTAGGACAACAACAAATGCAAAATTAAACTTTAGTTTAAAGTATGACCATTAAAAAGCCATAATGCATGTACCCCAGAACTGACTAGAATAAAATAAAGCAAATTAGAAAGGTGACTAGCATTATTGATGATAACAATCATGACCATTTCAGATGGCAATTTTCACCATATATTAGTAGTGAAAATTTTTGTATACACAATTTATGTAAGATATTGTAGAAATATGTAGTCCATAAGAGATAGATATGGAAAGATATCCATCCAGCTATGAAAGTAATATCCTAGAGAAGAACTCAGACGAGGGAGAAATATAAGAACCTAGTCCCTGCTATCAAGAAAACATATCTACGAATTGGTGGATTGCAAAGCCAATATAAACCTTCTTGTCTCCACAAGAACAGAATATCTAAATAAAAAGGAAATGACCAGAATGCTTCTGTTACCACCTCTTTCAAAATTCCTCCCCATAATTAATTCCCAATTCCTCAAGACAGAAACTTATTTCAAGAAATCAACTTAGCCCTACCAAATTATGATGAAGCAGGGAGCCAAAAAACCTTTGATTACCTCTCAAACAGCTTAAATCTTCCATCAACAATAGCTGGAACTTTCTGAAAAGGGTTTATTTCTGAAAATACATCAAATGGGAAAAAAAAATTAGTTCAAAATTAAGAATCAACCCCTAATAGCACATTTAGCTGTAACAACTGTGTTATTGATGTTCACTCAACAGCACGTCAACTGTGTTATTGATGTTTTCAGTCAAAAAAAATTCTAGCTAGCCCCCACTACTCTGCAACTTTTTCTATGGTCATCTACTTCTTTCAAATGAAGATATGAGTGACCACTCACCTAAGAAATTATTTTCAACATAAATTAGGAAATTATTTTTCAATATATACCTTTGAACTCAGAAGCCAGTTGCTGGCGTTTGGACAGGTCCACTCTGATTTCTTCAAAGTCTATGCCATTAACCCTGATAGCACCGAAAAACAAAAACCCAGATTCCAATTACAGTAGATAATGATAGAACTATCCCAGAAATTGAAGAGAACACCGAAAGATGATGATCAAGAAATGAATGAAATTACTTGCAGAAGATAATAACTGCACGAGATGGCTGTGACAGCCGGTCCGCGTATACTTTCAGCTTCATTTTTTTTTTTTTTTTGTTGCTTCTTTTCCCTTAATTATCTTTCTCTTTATCTCTCTCCCTGTTGTGATTAACAGTGTAAACAACGTTTCTTCGTTTTATATGGGCTTTCGAGCTTTCAACTGAGCTGTGGACGGAGATGACCGTTTGTTCGCCCTTTTGGGTAAGATCAAGTGGATGGACGGCGCAGATTGTATACAGTTCCGACCCGTGCAGTTGGTTTGGTTCTTAAAAGTGTTCTTTTTTTTGGGGGGTGGGGGAGTTAATTTAGTTAAGATGTTATCATAAAACATGGTAATTACTGAGATGGTAAATGTTGAATTTATAAAAATAATATATTTTGGTCTTAATAAATCCCCAATTATTTAATTGAAAAATAATTATTGAGAGTTAAGCAATTTTACATAATAAAATACCTTAAAAATTAGGTTTAAATCCCCTTTTCATCCATACATGGACATGTCAAAATAATAATAATAATAATAATAATAATAATAATTATCTGGATTTTAAACACCAAGTGAAGTGATACTTGTCTTGTGGTTGTCTTGTTCACCTTTTTAGAACTTGTTTGAGATTGCGTTTGAAGAGCTTAAAAGTGTTTTAACACTCAAAAAGTCCGTTTGATGAAAAAGTACTTGTTTAGCAAAAAAAAATTAAAAGCGCTTTTAAGTGTCCAAAAAGCCTAAAAATGGTCTAAACGCACTTTTGGCAAAAGTTTAAAAATGAAACTTTTGCCCAAAAGCGTTTTTTTGATTCAAAAGCTGTATTTCTCAAACGCAATCTCAAACAAGCTCTTAAGTAGTCTATATCTTCATATTTCGTCCAAAAACTTAACAACTTGTCATGTCAAGGCTTATCAGCGTGTACCACGTGTCTTATATGTCACATCATTCAATCACGTCAATATTATTTAAAATAAATGGAAAAATTATGTGGACATGTCCCTATGCCACACAAGTTTAAGTTAAGAAAGAGAAAAATGAAGACAACAAAAAGATTAAGTAAATATATAATCCACCATCACCCACATATATATAGGTGATTTTCGATGCATGATCATTTTTATTTACAAATTTAATAGATTAACTATTAAATTTGTAAACTTATGTAGACATCATACAAATTCAATGGTGAATTCATAAATTTATTCTTGAGATTGTTAAAAAAGAATTAATTTTATTATTTCTCGTTTCTTTATAGTCACCTTCTTCTTCATTTTTCTTTTGTTTGAAAGTGATATGCTAACCTGATAAAAATATGAATATTGCAATGTTTTATAGGTATTACATGATATTTTATACATGTGGCAAAATTTCTTAATTTTTTTTTTTTAACAATAAATAGACGGAATGACCATTTTGATAATCATAAAAAAATAAGAAGACAAAATTTGTTTCTTTAAAAAAGTCGAGGACCCTAGAGTAAGGCTTAACTAAAAATGAATCGAATTATCGATAACATTTTTTAAGAAGTGTTTTGGTTGAAAAAATGTTTTGATGGGAAGTAAAGTTTAAAGATTTTAAGTTTTTTATTAAAAAAGTTGGTTAACTTTTTTGAGTAGGAAAGAAAAAAAAGATACAAAGAAAAAGTTGGCAAACAAACAAGAGCTTTCTTATAAAGTACTAAATCAAAAGGATCAAATTTGTATTTAACCAAAAAAAAAAAAAAAAAAATTGGTTTGGGTAGCCTCCCTAGAGGGTAAAGGAGGTGGCCAACCACCTCTAAGGCCCAAGTGCCTTTTGTTGAAATATTTTCAAAATAAATATATATATATAGATATTATTTTGTGTCTTGGAAATGTTTTAAATGGAAGGTTTTAAAGAACATTGAATGAAAGTTATCCCACATTGGAAAAAGTGAAGATTTTGTTAGCATTTATAAGTTCCAACAAATTTAAGCTGTTCAATGATCTATGCTAGGGTACACCCTAATACATGTTACCGTACGGTGCGAAGCACCGGACGCACACGCGCGCGCTTGGCGTGGGCTGTAGGGTGCTAGTGGCGCCTTGATGGCGCACTTGGCACTTAGCACGAAGCATCGGAGCTCGGAGCGATCAGATCATGACCATTCATTTTTGGACGGTCAAGATCGTTCGATCTAGAGGTTTGATCTAAACCGTAGGATGCTTCTTAAGTAGATCCAATGGTTAGATCTACTGGATTGTTGATCTAACGATTGAGATTAAATAATTATTTAATCTAACGGTCAGATTTAAGTGCCAATTGGAAATTACAGCAGTTTTATTTCGAAATTCAAAAACAGTTTTATCTTCGAAATTCAAAATAGCAGTTTTATTTTGAAATTCGAAATTATCTGATAATAGATAATTATCTATGACAATTCAATTCTCTTTAATACCCTTGTTTGAATTTTAAAAATAAGCATTATCCTTTTATTTTTTGTCTCTGATTAGAATAGAAAGTCTAAGGGTATTTTCGGGTTTTAATTTCGTTTGTGCATAACGCAGTTAAAAACACAGAGGTTTCTGGGCTCCATTGTATCCTGGAGAAAAATTTGCTGTAAACCCTGTTGCATACCAATTCTGGTGGGGGCAAATATTTTCTTAAGGAAAGTGACGTTGTAACACACCTTAGGAGCATTTTCGTTTTCTGTATTTTTCCCCTATTTGTATAACAATCTTAAGAAAATATTTGCGCTTCAATGGCACCACAATCTCTGAAAGAACTTGCTGCTGATTTCACCAAACTCGACCGCTTTGATGGAACGTCATTCAAGAGGTGGCAGAAGAAGATGCATTTCCTCCTTGCTGGAATTAGGGTGGCTTACGTGCTAACAACTCCGAAGCCAGTAGCACGTGAGAACGAGACGATTGCTGAGACTCGAGCAAGGATGAAGTGGGAGCAGGATGACTACATCTGCAAAGGCCACATCTGCAACGCTATGGTGGATTCTCTGTTCGACATCTACCAAAGCAAATCGACTGCCAAAGATGTCTGGGATGCACTCGAGGCTAAGTATCTTTTAGAAGATGCTACAAGTAAGAAGTTTTTGGCTTCTAAATTCATGAATTATAGAATGATAGATGATAGGCCTATTGTTGAACAATTTAATGAGATTCTGCATATTTTGAGTCAATTTAATCAACATAACATGAAGATGGATGAGGAAATTGCTGTCTCATCCATCATTGACAAACTTCCTTCTTCCTGGAAAGATCAAAAGAAAATTTTGAAACATAAAAAGGAAGAAATAACTGTTGATCAGTTAGGCCAGCACTTTCAGATTGAGGAAGAACTGAAGAAAAAAGACAATGAAGAACAAGGATTTCTGTCCTCGAAAGTGCATATGGTGGAGGAAGGATCTTCTTCTAAGAAACCCTTTCAGAAGAAAAAGCCTTTTCAGAAGAAGAGGACGAATTTTCAGAACCAGAACCAGAATCGTGATAAGAAAGCGAAATTCGCTTGCTATCATTGCGGCAAACCAGGCCACTTCAAGAAGGATTGCCGTTTTCTGAAGAAGAAACAGCAAGCTTCTGACTCGAAAGAGTTTGTGGCCATGATATCCGAGATCTTCATGCTCGAAGAAGATGGTTCATGGTGGATCGACTCATGTGCTTCAAAACATGTTTGCATGGAGAGGAGTCTATTCAAAACCTTTGAAGCAGTGGAGGATGGCTGTGTTCTCTTTATGGGAAATTCCACCACTGCTGTTGTGAAAGGCAAAGGAACAGTGAATCTGGAATTCACTTCTGGGAATGTTCTTACTCTTACTGATGTGTATTATGTTCCTGATATTAGGAAGAACCTCGTGTCTGGGGGTCTTCTTAATAAATTCGGATTTAAGTGTGTCTTTGAGTCAGATCAGTTTGTGCTGACCAAAGGGGGTGTTTTTGTTGGGAAAGGGTATTTATTTCAGAACATGTTTAAACTTAATTTGGTTAATAAAGTTGTGAATTCTGCTTATATGATTGACTCTGTTTCATTGTGGCATAATAGATTAGGACATGTTAATATTAGAAAATTGCATGATATGTCTGTTTTAAATTTGATTCCTCATTCTGTAAATGATATGGTTGATAAATGTAGAATCTGTTTGAAAACAAAGATTATCAGAAAATCTTTTTCAAAAATTGATAGATCTTCTACATTATTGCAACTTGTGCATAGTGATGTTTGTGACATGCATAGCAATCCTACAAGAAGGGGTAAAAAATATTTTGTAACCTTCATTGATGATTTTTCAAAATTCTGCTATGTTTATCTTCTTTTTTCAAAAGATGAAGTTCTGGAAAATTTTAAAGTTTACAAAACAGAAGTGGAAAATCAATGTGATGTCAGAATTAAATGCCTTAGATCTGATAGAGGAGGAGAATTTCATTTTCCTTCCTATTGTGAATCTGTAGGCATTATTCATGAAACATCCATTGCTTATACCCCACAACAAAATGGAGTTGCTGAAAGAAAAAACAGAACTTTAGTTGAAATGGTAAACGCTTTGCTTTGTAATTCTGGGCTTAATAAAAGTTTTTGGGGTGAAGCGTTATTTACAGCGTGTTATATATTAAATAGAGTGCCACAAAAGAAATCCAAGGTTACCCCATATGAATTATGGAAGAAAAGAAAACCCAATCTTAATTATTTTAAGGTGTGGGGGTGTAGGGCTATTGTCAGATTACCTGAACCAAAAATCAGGAAATTAGGACAAAAAGCCATTGAATGTATTTTCTTGGGTTATGCTCAACATAGCAAGGGTTATAGGTTCTTAGTTGTTGAACCTAATAATTCTGTTGAGGTAAATACTGTTATAGAATCCAGAGATGCAGAATTTTATGAAAATAGGTTCACATCAATTCCATCTATAAATGATAAGATGGTGGAACCCATTAGAAATAACAATGAATCTGGTGAGCCAAGTGAACCTTCTGAAATAAGGAGGAGTAAAAGAATGAGAAAAGAAAAATCTTTTGGACCAGATTTTATTGTATATTTGGTTGAAGGATCTAGAGATTCATCTTGTAAACAAAAGATGATCTCACCTAATATAGATTCAGATCCTTTGACATATGAAGAGGCTATGAAGTCTCAAGATTCTGCATTTTGGAAAGAAGCGATAAATGATGAAATGGATTCTATAATGGGAAATCATACGTGGATACTAGTAGATCTACCCCCTGGTTCCATACCTATTGGTTGTAAATGGATTTTTAAAAGGAAATTAAAGGTAGATGGAACTATAGAAAAATTCAAAGCAAGGTTAGTAGCTAAAGGTTTTAAACAAAAAGAAGGTTTGGATTATTTTGATACTTATGCTCCTGTTGCTAGGATTGCTACCATTAGAACTTTGATTGCATTAGCATCCATTTATAATTTCGAAATTCATCAAATGGATGTTAAAACTGCGTTTTTAAATGGTGAGCTTGAAGAAGAGATTTATATGCACCAACCTGAGGGATTTGTTATGCCTAATCATGAACGAAAAGTTTGTAAATTAATTAAATCCCTCTATGGTCTTAAACAAGCTCCCAAACAGTGGCATGAAAAATTTGATAAAGTTGTGGTTGCAAATGGATTTAAAATCCATAATTCTGACAAGTGCGTATATAGCAAGTTTCATAAAAATCAAGGAGTCATTATATGTTTATATGTTGATGACATGTTGATTTTTGGAACTGATTTTGAAAGCATTGAAAATACTAAGAATTTCTTGTCTTCCAGCTTTGACATGAAAGACTTGGGTATTGCTGATGTAATTCTTGGTATTAGAATTGTTAGAAATGAGAATGGATTAATTCTTAATCAGTCTCATTATATTGAAAAAGTTCTTAAAAGTTTTAATCAATTTGATTGCAAACCTGTGTCTACACCTTTTGATGCTAGCATGAAATTATATCCTAATACTGGTAGAGTTGTAGATCAATTGGAATATGCTAGAGTTATTGGTTGTTTGATGTATGCAATGACATGCACTAGACCTGACATTGCATATGCAGTGGGTAAAATGAGTAGATATACTAGTAATCCTAGTCATATTCATTGGATTGCTGTACACAGGATTCTTAAATATTTAAAAAAGACCATGGATAATGGTATTTTGTACAGCGGATATCCTACAGTATTGGAAGGATATACAGATGCTAGTTGGATCACGGATAATGATGATCACAAATCAACCAGTGGGTGGATTTTCACCCTTGGTGGAGGAGCTATCTCCTGGGGTTCTAAGAAACAGACCCTTATTACAGACTCTACCATGGCGGCTGAGTTTGTGGCATTGGCTTCTTGTAGCAAAGAAGCTGAATGGTTGAGGAATTTGTTAATGGAAATTCCTGTATGGCCTAAACCTGTGTCTCCAGTGTCTTTACATTGTGATAGTCAAGCTACTCTGTCACGGGCTTATAGTCAAATCTATAATGGCAAATCAAGACATATTGGTTTACAGCATGGTTATGTAAGACAATTACTCACTGATGGAGTAATTACCATTGATTTTGTGAGATCTGTTCAAAATTTGGCAGATCCATTGACTAAAGGACTTGCAAGGGATTTGGTGTGGAAAACATCAAAAGGGATGGGATTAATACCATTAAATCACCAATAGTGGAAACTCAACTCAACACTTGAAATATCAAGATCTTGAGTTCAATGAGCTAAAGTACACTATATGTTGTGATTGCAAGCACCACATTTTATATTAGTTTTTAAAACTAATAAAACATCCCAAGGTAAGGGTGCTTGGAACCTGTAATGTTATAATAGAGGTTGTGTTATGCACTTAATAGGCTTATAACATAGTTTTGTTGAAGTGTATTTGTTACAGGACACTTCTGATGAGCTTACCTATATGAGTGTCGGAGGTGGTGCCGCCTTCTATGAGACTAGGATTGTCTCTAGAGCGCTCATGAAACCGGGATATAGACACAAGGCCAATCCACGTGTCGGCTTAAAAGAAAATACCTAAAGAGAAGAGAAAGCATGTGTGAGGTATGTCCGGTTACTCAAATAGGATAGCTGGTTCAAAGTTTTATCTACCATGTTATTCTGATTAGCTTTGACATACTATCACTAAGTGAAGGTTCAAGTCCTCAAGACACCTTCATTTATGCATGATTTTTCCTATTCTACTCGAGTTGTTTTGATTTTGAAAATGGTGGGGGATTGTTGAAATATTTTCAAAATAAATATATATATAGATATTATTTTGTGTCTTGGGAATGTTTTAAATGGAAGGTTTTAAAGAGCATTGAATGAAAGTTATCCCACATTGGAAAGAGTGAAAATTTTGTTGGCATTTATAAGTTCCAACAAATTTAAGCTGTTAAATGATCTATGCTAGGGTACACCCTAATACATGTTACCGTACGGTGCGAAGCACCGGACGCACACGCACACGCGCGCGCGCGTGGCGTGGGCTGTAGGGCGCTAGTGGCGCCTTGATGGTGCACTTGGCACTTGGCACTTGGCACGAAGCATCGGAGCTCGGAGCGATCAGATCATGACCATTCATTTTTGGACGGTCAAGATCGTTCGATCTAGAGGTTTGATCTAAACCGTAGGATGCTTCTTAAGTAGATCCAATGGTTAGATCTACTGGATTGTTGATCTAACGATTGAGATTAAATAATTATTTAATCTAACGGTCAGATTTAAGTGCCAATTGGATTAACAGTTTACAGCAGTTTATATTTCGAAATTCAAAACAGCAGTTTTATTTCGAAATTCAAAACAGCAGTTTTATCTTCGAAATTCAAAATAGCAGTTTTATTTTGAAATTCGAAATTATCTGATAATAGATAATTATCTATGACAATTCAATTCTCTTTAATACCCTTGTTTGAATTTTAAAAATAAGCATTATCCTTTTATTTTTTGTCTCTGATTAGAATAGAAAGTCTAAGGGTATTTTCGGGTTTTAATTTCGTTTGTGCATAACGCAGTTAAAAACACAGAGGTTTCTGGGCTCCATTGTATCCTGGAGAAAAATTTGCTGTAAACCCTGTTGCATACCAATTCTGGTGGGGGCAAATATTTTCTTAAGGAAAGTGACGTTGTAACACACCTTAGGAGCATTTTCGTTTTCTGTATTTTTCCCCTATTTGTATAACACCTTTTGGAGTTGGTTCAACCATTTGCAAAAGTTAGATGATTCCACCATTCTTTTTAATTGAATATAGGGATAATTGACCACCCCGACCCATAGCGAGAAAAACCATATCATAGCGTAGGGGTGATTCAACCACCTTATTCACTCCCATCGGTTGGTTGTGGTGGTAGTGGAACCTTCCTTATAGCTAGTGGCTAATTCAGGAATTTATCTTAATAGGGGCATAAATAAAATAATAAAATATAATGAAGTTGCGGCCTGCGGAAGACGATTCACTGCTCAGACAGGAAAACTTTCATCATAGGCTTTACAGAACAGAATCACGACATAGTAGCAGCTAACAACAATAAACAAACACCAAAAAAAAAAAAAAACAAAATTGTGGTAGCCTGGTTTGAAAAAAGTTGTATTCCTTAAGTTTACTCTGATTTTTGGATTAAAATTTGGGCTGGACTGAGTTTTATAGGGGCTTAAAGTGTCAAAAATATAAAATTTGAGTTTATTTTATAGGAGTTAGTAGAAAATTTGGGCATAAAAATATATAATTAAAAAATATTTATATATTAGGGCCGCCTGCCCCTGTGTGTATCCGCCTTTGCCTATAGCCATTAGAGTTGCCTACTATTTTCGAAACCAATATTTAAGAATGACGTAAATCATCCCAAATGGCTTTGGAGTGATTGAGCCCCACTACATTTGTTTGTAAGAAGAGGGTTAAATACATTTTTGTCTATGTGGTTTAATAACATTATTTTTTTAAATTCAAGTTTCAATTTATATCGTAAATAGTATATTATTTACAGATAATAACAGAAAATGTACCTTCCTCCAACTTCGGTTCATAAATAGACAAAAATTCTACTTCAAAACCTTTCATTAAAAAAAAAAAAAAATTAAAATTATTAGAAACAATTTAAAAAAATTTGATGTCACGTACGGTTTCTTATTGATGTCACGTACGGTTCCGAGTTAGTGACCACGAGGCGACTCCATGATCCCTATAATGCACTGAACGTAAGGCACTGGCGAAAGCTCAGAAACAAAAAAATTAAATTAAATAAAATAACAATAAGGCAATAAAAGCCCCCATTAATGCTTGTATTCAACCATCAGTCAAAGGAGAGGATGGACATTTTACGGACAAAAATTGTTATTTGTACTATATAGCCGTGTTTGTCGATAGCCTGTGTTGGTATTGGTACCGGTCCTGTAACATTTTTTTTAAGAATACGTGTTTGATTGGTTTTAGTAAAAATGTTTTGTAAAAAAAAATATATTTTATATGAAAAAATGTAAAAAAATTGTTTTGTAGTGATTTTTTTATCTGAATAATAATAATAAAAAAAGATTGATGTGGTATAAAAAATATGAAAATTGAAATTAATTTTGAGGTGAAAGAATTTTTTTTTTTTGGGGATT
Organism: Corylus avellana; assembly: GCF_901000735.1. Lineage (NCBI taxonomy): Eukaryota > Viridiplantae > Streptophyta > Magnoliopsida > Fagales > Betulaceae > Corylus > Corylus avellana. Next base: position 27,336,227 of record NC_081543.1, on the reverse strand, counting down.
GAGGAAGGGCCTGGTATAGTACCAGACCAGGCCATTGGCAAATACTACCTATGTTTTGAGTAATGCTAGAGACCATATTTTTATTTTTATTTTTATCCTTTTAAAGCTGATGTAGCTTTTAAAATCACAATTAAATTTTAGATGAATCATACTTAAATTTTGATCCAATGGTAATTTTGAAAGTCACATCATTTTAGGAGGATTAAAAAAAAAAAAAATGGTCCTTAACATTACTCATGTGTTTTTTTATAAGCTTTAGAGACATTTCATAATTTATTAGACTTTCAAAAAAAAAAAAAAATCTATTAGGTTGATTTGTAGCTGCTTGCTGAAAATCAATTTGTAGCTAATTTATGTATATATAATAATATATACATTAGATGAAAAAGAAAAAATTTATTGATTATAAAATAGTTATTCTCTATTTCACTTGAAATTAAAAAATCCCGGATGAAGTTTTAACCACAGTAATAAACTCATTCTCAATTAAAATATTGTATATATTTACCCGTGAAAAAAAAAAATTAAAATATTAATTTTTTTTTTTTTTTCACATTAATCTTATTGTTTTATATTGCTTGCTTTGTTGTTTGTATCAATATTGCTGATAGATAGAATTAGGTGGAAGACAGAAAGGTAGATAAAAACCTAATTATTCCACGGTCAAGTCAAATGCGTTATGCTGAAAGAGAGGTTTGGGACCATAAACAAAATCAAGGATGTCTAGAGAAATAAAACAAAAAAGTAAATTAATAAATACCAAATAAGTATATATTGTTTTATATTAGTAGTTAGAGAATTTGTTTTTACTATTCTAAAATTTAAATGTGAGTGACATGATGGGCTGATTATGCAATTCAGTCAGGAACTCAAAGAATGGCGTCAACCTCCTATGAAATGGTGTTTGGAATGTGGTTTTGAAAAGTGCTTTTCGGTCTCGGCAGGTGGTGTCTTGGTCAAGTTTCATCTAGGTCTTGGCAATGTCTCGACTGGTTTTCAGGGGGTCTCGACGAGGTTTCGTCTAGGTCTTGGTGGTGTCCCAATGAGGTCTTGGTGGTGGCCCAATGAAGTCTCGCAGTGGCCTGGTCGGGTCCTAACGGTGTCCCGGCCGGGTCACAATGGGTCCTATTGGAGTCTCGGTCAGGTTCCGTTTGAGTCCCAACGATGCCCCAATCAGGTTTTGGTGGGGTTCCAACGACTTCCTAGTTGAATTCGTTGATTTTGAGAATGAGATATTCAAACTCAAAAAATAGTTTACAATTTTAAAAAGTAGAAATCATTTTACATAAATTAAATAAGAATTTTTTGTTAAACGAAAAATATTTTTTATTAATTATTATTTTTCATCGCATCAAATACCGATAAATATTTTTCAATAATCATTTTACGCTGAAAAAAAACCATACATAAATCTGATAAAAAAAAAAATCAATTTAGTTGTTGTGGAGTCGTGTTAAACGCGCCTGGTTGGGAATTTGTTTCTATCACAGCTCTAAAAGCACATTAAAACGTTGGTTAGAATTCTATTCGTAGAAAGAGAATGATCACGTACAACTTGGCACAATCCTCCATCCTACACCTTATGCAATTTTTTTTTTTGACATGTCCACACAAGAGGTGAGAGGAGGATTCGAACTAGTGACCATCGCTTCATTAGGCGTGGTCCTAACCGATTGAACTACCTCTTGAGAACCTACGCCTTACGCAATTAACAAAAAGTTTTTTGTAAAAATATTACACATTACTCGTTTAATTACTACATCATTAATCTACCCCTTTTAAGATTAATCAGTTTGGTGTTTATATTTATATTAATCATTATTAGATAGATGATAATCCTCTAAAAAACTTCTATTATATTCTACAATATAGATTTTTTTTTTTTTTTCTCAAATCTTAGCCATTGTTTTCAAATTAAACTGCTCAAATTTTATTATATTCATATGTATTATTTTTAGATATTAAGAAATATAATATGGGAAATGCTTGGTGTTCTTTTAGTGTTCTCTCAACTGTGATGTGGTTTTTAAAATCACCAATAGATTAAAAGTCATCTCAAATTCAACGGTAAGTTTAAAAGTTACATAACTTACATCACAGTTGGGAGAACACTAGAAGAACACCTAGCATTTTCCATATAACAAATATTAAAGTGACAATTATATGATGGGTTGACTCCGTGACAACTAGCAAGGGCCTTACTCCACACTGTCTCACATATGATTTGGTTTGGGGAGGATATGAATTCAAATGTTTGAATGTTTGTTATGATGTGAAGTAAAAATTATTATTAAATATTAAATATATTTTAATTTATTATTTTACGGGATTGTGTCTTTTATTGACATATTAAAAAATAAACACTTAAAAGTATGTGTAGTACTTTTTCGTTCTTATCATTAGTTCTTACTAATCAACTTTTTCCCGTCATATGTTTTGTGAGGTTGAGATCAAGTTATAATTTTCTCCATTTTGAGGGAGTGTATGAGAATTCCCATATTGTGAGTGCGTCTGAATTTTTTGTGCCTCGACGAGTAAGGTGTTGTTATGGTGAGATTAGGGTAAAATTATGATTCAATTCATCTTGAGAAAACGCTTGTAAATTCATGTATTGTGGGGACTTCTAGTCCCCCGTCTTAAGGAAAATAAAAGACAAAGGTTTCATTTGGTAATGAATTTGGCAAGTAATTTTTTGTTTGGAAGTGATTAATATAATATAAAATAGATAAAAGTTTCAAATTTTTTTATAGAAAAGTAAAAAAAAAAAAACAAATTGTTTTAAAGTGAATTTTTTAGTTTTTTTTTTAATTGAATAAAAAATTGATACATTTTTGTTTTGTTTTGTTTTGTTTGTTTGTTTGTTTTTTTTTTTTTTGGACGTGAAAAAGTTAACAAACAAAAACTACTGCGACACGCCAAAGTACAAACTGGACCACAGCGGATTGTAGATCAACGGACGAGGTCAAAAGATCAGGGCCTTCATGGGACCCTTCGTATGGATCAGACTCGATCAACCTGAGACCGGCCCCACTGAATCATTTCTCTTGAAAAGAGTTAAAAAACAAACCGGGAAAACGGGTGTGGGAGTACTTTGAAAAAGACCTTTGCTTTGCCTTCAGCTCCGGAGACAGCACTCTGTATTCGTAGCTCTCTCTCTCTCTCTCTGTCTCTCTCTCTCTCAGAGTTTGGTGCTTCAGTTGTGTGGTGAATGCAGTTCAGAGCTGATAGATCTTTTCGAGCTCTTGAAAATGGCGAAAGTTCTTCACCCTTTCAGCTAAAAAGGAGGTAAATTGTCTCCAGAAAGCTTAACTTCTGCTTCTTTCTTTTGTCCCCAACTTTTCAAACCCTCATTTTCCCTGGAACACTTTTCGTATCGTAATCTTTTTTGTTTTGTTTTTTTTTTTTTTTTTGTGTATGTCTCCAAGTATTTCCTTTTTTGTTGTAAACTGTGGAGGGATCTGTGATGGAGAAAGTTTACGCTTTATTTTTTTTTGTTCAGTTTTATACATTTTCTCGGGAACCAAACGATGCTTTTGGATTTGTTTCTTTTTGTGTTTTAGTTACTGTGAATCTTGTTTCCTCGTGTAATTGAATTTCGTCTTCAGTGAATCTCTCGTGTGTGAAGTTGTGAGCTTTAAGGATCTTTAGTTTTGAAGGGTGGCTTTACAAAATATAATAAGTTTTTATATTTCTAAGATCCTTCTACGACGGTAAGTTGCACATGTTTATTATAAAAATGATTGGAAAAAAAGTCTTATTTGTTTGTTTCTCAGTCTAATATATGTATTAAAATTGTTTAGTTCAATGGTCTTCAGTTTTTAGTGTCATCTCAAGGGAGTAGACTGGCTTCATTTCCTAGATAATTTTTTTACAAATTTTTTGTGTAAAAAATTATCTCAAATAAAAAAATGTTAGAAGAAGATAGAAGATAAAAAAGATCGTCTGATTCTCTGTAGTGTTTCATTCATTTTCCTCCCATTCCGTTCCTTGAAGGTGAAAAGCTATAGTTTATGGCTGGTTTGCGTTTATAACAGTGTTTCCTTTTATCCCTATTGAGACAAGAGTTATTGTTGGTGCTTCTTTTTTTTTTCTTAAAAAAAAAAAATTATCGCTGGCTTTTTTTAACCAAAAATTTCAGTAGACAATGTGTGTGCAAAAAGGGAAAACAAAATGATTGGGTTTCTAGATCTTTCTGTATTGCTTTTTTTTTTTTTTTTGGAAGGCATTTGGAAAAGATGCTGATAAATCACTCTCTGCATGGTATGAATATTCAAAGGTGCACCATCACTGATTTGTCTACTTTCTACACTTGCAGATTTTATTTTCTATGTAATTAAAGAGCAGATCTTTGAACTAGGAATTATTATTTTTTCATGATTTGATGTGTCAATATTGGAAGCTTGGTTTTTTCCTAGCGAATGTGAAATGTGCTTAGTTTTGGTGTCTGAACTATCTGTGAACTTCAATGGCACTGCATTTAATTTACTAAAATATGATTTCTGGGGCACGGCTATCTCCATTAATGAACTTTCTGAGAACTTTTCCATTGCATGATAGATTCTTGAGGTTCACTTGTATTTCAGGACCTTTCGAAGGTCCTTTTTAGAAAGGCTGTCCATGTCTTTGGTTGGAATAAACCAAGTATCCCCTGCCTACTGCAATTATGAAGTTCTCTGTTCCTTTCCCAAAAGTCACTGCATGAGCTTTTCTTTCTTTCACTGTTTTTGAATTATTCAATTTGAGATACATCTACTGTTTCTACAGGAGGATGTTTTATTTCATGTGTATGTTGCTTCTATTACTTTTATATTTAGATGTTTTATTTCATAGGCACCTTCCTTCTCTTAATTATTCAAATGAATTTTCACTTCTTTATTGTAGTTTACTACTAACAAGTATTGATATTCTCTTCTTTGCAGGTACCGGTAGCTATCTTCCATCTCTCCACTAGTTCATTTTCTCCAACAAATTCCACCTGCATATTCATCATGATGAACAACCTTAAGTTAGGGGTGGACATAGTAAGTGCCCACAATCTCTTGCCTAAAGATGGGCTAGGTTCATCTAGTGCATTTGTGGAGCTCTACTTCGATGGTCAAAAGTTCCGTAGCACCATCAAAGAGAAGGATCTCAACCCTGTTTGGAATGAGAGTTTTTACTTCAACATTTCTGATCCTTCCAACCTCCACCATCTCACTCTTGAGGCTTATGTGTACAATAATGTAAAAGCTACCAACACCAGGTCCTTCCTTGGGAAGATTAGCCTCACTGGAACTTCTTTCGTTCCCTACTCTGATGCTGTTGTCTTGCACTACCCTTTGGAAAAGCGTGGCATCTTCTCACATGTAAGAGGAGAGCTCGGCTTAAAAGTTTATGTTACTGACGACCAATCCATAAAGTCCTCTATTCCAATGTCTGCTGTCGAATCATTGCAAAATAAGGATCCAAGCTTAACTCATGCACATGCCCAAACAGTTCCAAGTGCAACCGTAAACACTCACTCTAACAACAAAGCTGAGACAAGACACACCTTCCATCATCTCCCTAACCCAAATCACAACCAAAGTCATCATCAATCTTCTGCTCCTGAAGTTTCCCTTCATTCAACCAAGTATATGGCCAAGGAAATGAAAACAGAACCGCAGCCTTCAAAGCTAGTCCGCATGTACTCTGCATCATCATCACAACCTGTTGAGTATGCACTGAAAGAGACAAGCCCTTTTCTTGGTGGTGGAAGAGTTGTTGGGGGTCGTGTCATCCACGGAGACAAGACTGCAAGTACTTATGATCTTGTTGAAAAGATGCATTTTCTCTATGTAAGGGTTGTTAAGGCTCGTGATCTTCCTGCTATGGATGTTACAGGGAGTCTTGATCCATTTGTTGAAGTGAGAATTGGAAACTATAGAGGGATTACAAAACACTTTGAAAAGCAGCAAAATCCAGTGTGGAATCAGGTCTTTGCCTTTTCGAAGGATCGGATGCAAGCATCTGTAATGGAAGTTGTAGTTAAGGACAAGGATCTAGTCAAAGATGACTTTGTAGGCATTGTAAGGTTTGACATCAATGAGGTTCCATTACGAGTACCACCAGATAGCCCTTTGGCTCCAGAGTGGCGCCGGCTTGAGGATAAGAAGGGAGAGAAGATTAAGGGTGAGCTGATGCTTGCAGTCTGGATAGGCACCCAAGCAGATGAGGCTTTTTCTGATGCATGGCATTCTGATGCAGCTACACCCATTGATAGCACACCGGCTTCCTCTGCCGTGCTACGTTCAAAAGTCTATCATGCGCCACGGTTGTGGTATGTGCGTGTTAATATCATTGAGGCACAAGACTTGGTCCCAACAGAGAGGAATCGTTTCCCAGATGTGTATGCTAAGGCACAGATAGGTAACCAGGTCTTGAAAACCAAAACTGTTCAGGCTCGGACTCTGAGTTCTCTTTGGAATGAGGATCTTTTGTTTATAGCTGCTGAACCCTTTGAGGATCATCTGGTCCTATCAGTTGAGGATCGGGTAGGTCCTGGCAAAGATGAAATCATTGGAAGGGTCATCATACCGTTGAGCTCTGTAGACAGGCGTGCTGATGATCGCATGATCCATTCCCGTTGGTTCAACCTGGAAAAGCCTGTTGCTGTGGATGTAGATCAGTTGAAAAAAGAAAAGTTCTCAAGCCGGATCCATCTTCGAGTCTGTCTAGACGGAGGATACCATGTTCTCGATGAGTCCACTCATTACAGCAGTGATCTCCGTCCTACAGCAAAGCAGCTCTGGAAGCCACCAATAGGAGTTTTAGAACTTGGAATATTGAATGCTGTAGGGCTTCACCCCATGAAAACTCGGGATGGAAGGGGCACATCAGATACATATTGTGTAGCAAAGTATGGTCACAAATGGGTCAGGACACGCACGATTGTTGACAACCTTTGTCCAAAATACAATGAGCAGTACACTTGGGAGGTGTTTGATCCAGCTACAGTTCTCACTATAGGTGTATTTGACAACAGCCAACTTGGTGAAAAGGGGTCAAATGGTAACAAGGACCTGAAGATTGGGAAAGTTCGCGTACGTATCTCGACACTTGAAGCAGGTCGTATTTATACACACTCTTATCCGTTGCTGGTTCTTCACCCTAACGGTGTTAAGAAGATGGGGGAATTGCATTTGGCAATACGGTTTTCATGCACCTCATTTGTGAACATGCTTTGCCAATATTCACGACCCCTACTGCCGAAAATGCACTATATAAGGCCTTTTAGCATAATGCAGCTTGACATGCTACGCCATCAATCTGTCAACATTGTGGCAGCAAGGTTAGGCCGAGCAGAACCTCCGCTTAGGAAGGAAGTGGTGGAATACATGTCTGATGCGGACTCACACCTATGGAGCATGCGGAGAAGCAAGGCAAATTTCTTTCGGCTAATGTCGGTTTTCTCAGGATTATTTGCTGTTGGGAACTGGTTTGGGGATATCTGCATGTGGAGGAATCCTATCACAACAGTGCTTGTTCATCTACTCTTTCTTATGCTTGTTTGTTTCCAAGAACTGATTTTACCCACAGCTTTCCTCTATATGTTTCTAATAGGGGTGTGGAACTTCCGGTACCGGCCGAGGTATCCTCCCCACATGAACACAAAGCTCTCTTATGCTGAGGCAGTGCACCCTGATGAGCTAGATGAGGAATTTGACACATTCCCTACAAGCCGGAACCCGGAGCTGGTGAGAATGAGGTATGATCGATTGAGGAGTGTGGCTGGTAAAATTCAGACCGTGGTTGGCGATGTGGCAACCCAAGGGGAGCGAATTCTGAATCTGTTAAGTTGGCGAGATCCCCGTGCCACAGCCATCTATGTAACATTCTGCCTTGTAGCTGCACTAGTGTTGTATGTCACACCATTCCAGGCTTTGGCTGCTTTGGCAGGGTTCTACCTGATGAGGCATCCGAGATTTCGCCATAGGTCACCTTCGGTGCCTATCAACTTCTTCCGTCGATTGCCTGCTAGAACTGATAGCATGCTGTAAATTGGCGATTGGTATGTTTTCTGGCCTGGGTTTATAATAATGTAACTGCTTCACCCATGTTGCAGATCATTAGTGTTGTTCTGCATTGCGTTTGTTGTTGTTGTTGTCCAGTTTCACTGCTTCACCCAGTGAATAATTTGTACCTTTCCAATCTGGCTACAAAGTAGAATAAAGATTAACGAAGATGACAATAATCCGTTTTTTGTTTTTACTTGTACTGATCATATCCTTCATTTTTATTAACTGCAAATTCATGAAAAAGAATCTTGAGCAGCCATTATAGTTGGTCCCATTGTGTACGTTAAGCATGCAAAAATGTTAATATTTTTTCCAATATGATAAAATCCGAATCAATAAGTGAAACAGAAATGTGGTCTGTTTATGCCTTTATGGGTTAATCTGTTCAATTTGCTCAACCATCGGATTTACTGGTTTGCTTTGCTCTTATATACATGTTATTGGATAATTACATGTTTAAATTGTGAAGACTGTCCCATTTGAAAAGAAAAAATAGCAGTTTGAAAATGGGAAAAAATTCACCTTTTCAAATTACACCGAAGGGAGTGTCGTTAAAAAATGTATGTTTTTACAGGTTGAATTGTGATTTTACCAAATGCATTATTGCGTTTTAAAATCACTATTTTTTCAAACAGAATGCTTTGAAACCACTAAACAAAAAAAACCCTTCTAAATTCTGCATTAAATAATCTAGGTCTTATATTTTGACCCAAAAATATAAAATAAAATAAATGAGAAATTAGCATGGTGCTTGGTGTTTTAGTTTAATTGGTAGGCTGATAGTCGGTAGGCCAGAAAAAGAAGCTTTCTTTTTGGACATCCATTTTCAGCCAGATTTCTATTAATATTTTGGATTCTTTCTCATGGAGATAAGAGAGGTTCCATGTACCGCATGTCAACCAACTCCAAAGTCAAGCTATACATTATATATTTCTATGCTGGGACACGACCTTCAAACAGAAATTTTTCCTGGACGTGCACACAGTGTTTGTTGACGTGCGCATGCCAGCAGCCAGACATAATACGTGCTTACATGTTCAAACTCCTTCAGGGGGACAACGCAACCACCTCCCACTAGAAAACCAGAAGCAAATCCAGGAAGAAACATTGCCAGCTCCTGCCAAAGATGGCGGTGTCTGTTTCCAGAAAGAGATCAAAGCCATCCAAAAAAGTAGAAGCAGCAAGACAATGTTGCTTATGGTATTCTATTTTGATCAACTTTCTTTATCGAATCCCTGCTGCTATCCTCCTCCTAGTCCTCATCTTCCTTTGGTCTTCCTCCACCACCATTATATCTGGGAATATCGTTCATGTTTGCGTCTCGTCCCGGAAGCTCAACAACCTCTATTGCCTCTCTGCAGGTACTCAGGCCAACGTTAACATCCCAATTCCTGTATTCAACAGTACTGACGTTTCTAGCATCAACTTTGGTGTCAAAGAGATTGTCAATGATGTTCGGGATAACCCGAATCCTATTACTGATCAAAACAGAGTTGATAAAGACGGTAAAAAGAAGGCTACAGATGCTGTGAAGGTTGTGGACATTACTCATCAGGGTGATCGTAATCCTGTTATTAGAAAAGAAGTAGACCAAGCTGAGGATGAGGGGACTGCATATGCTAGGAAGGTCGTCGAGGAACAGTTGCAGCTGCATCGATCGTGGAGGTCGGTTAAGAATCAGCCAGTGTGTGATGGGCGGGGAATATATGTTTATGATCTGCCATCGAAGTTCAATAAGGACTTGGTGGGTCAGTGCCATGATATGGTGCCATGGGTGGATTTCTGCAAGTATTTCGATAATGAGGCATTGGGGCAGCCAATACCAAAGCTTGGGGGCGGATGGTATCAGACTCATCAGTACTCTCTGGAGCCAATATTTCATTCGAGGGTCTTGAAGCATCCATGCAGGGTTTATAGTGAGAATGAAGCCAAGCTCTTTTATGTCCCTTTTTATGGTGGTCTAGATATACTAAGATGGCATTTCAAGAATGTTTCCAATGATGTCAAGGATACCTTGTCATCAGAACTCATAGAGTGGCTGGAAACACAGCCGCCGTGGGCTCGGAATTCTGGTAAGGATCATGTCTTTGTGTTGGGGAAGATTTCATGGGATTTTAGGAGAAATGATGGTTCTCCATGGGGGACTAGATTTTTAGAGCTTGATCAAATGCAGAACCCTATAAAGCTCTTGATCGAACGCCAGCCATGGCATGTAAACGACATTGGAATTCCGCACCCGACCTTCTTCCATCCTCATTCAGATGATGACATTATCTCATGGCAATTGAAAATAATCAATTCAAATCGTCAAAATCTTGTGAGCTTTGCCGGGGCACCGCGGCCCGATCAACCGGACAACATGAGGTCGATATTAATCGACCAGTGCAACTCCGCCAACAATGGAGTATGCCATTTCTTGAATTGCAGCTCAGGAGGGTGTGATCAACCTGAGTCAGTCATCGAGCTCTTCATGGAGTCTGATTTCTGCTTTCAGCCTCCAGGGGATAGCCCAACAAGAAAATCAGTGTTTGATTCTTTAGTTTCTGGTTGCATTCCAGTAGTTTTCTGTCCTTTCACAGCTTACTACCAGTATCCATGGCATTTGTCTGCAGATCATGGTAAATATTCTGTGTTCATAAACCAAGAAGAGGTTAGGCAAAGGAAGGTAAATGCAGTAGAGCGGCTGATGAAGATTTCTCCCAGGGAGAGGGAGGATATGAGGAGCTTTATAGTATATGAATTACTTCCTGGTTTATTATATGGGGATTCAAACTCACAGCTTGAGAAGTTTCAAGATGCATTTTCCATTGCTATGAATAGTCTTCTTGAGAGGGTAAGCAGAATGGAATGAATTGTACCAAAAGGGGTTAGTTTTGTTCTTTATTTGTTTTTTTGATTTCTTCCCATTATAAATGCAATTATGCAAAGCATAGTCAGGGGACAATTTCATATTGAATATTTCTTTCATTACAAAATCTTAACTTGACTTTGTGCAAAAGTTTTTTAATATTGTTTGACAACAGTCACTAAACAATTAAAATCAAATTGATAGGTGAAAATTGTTTTTATATTTTGATGAGTATTTTTTGTTTTAATAAACTTAGTCAAACTTGAAAACCAAGAAATTGGGGTCTTCCTCTATATTATAATGTAATGGACATGTCATGAATGTTTAATGTTGAAGCATAGTTTTGTACGAATGGATCAGCAATGGGTCATCTGCAAAATAAAAAGAAAGAAAGAAAAAAAAAAAATGTCGTTAAAAATTGCTAGTTTATCAATTAATTAAGTAAATATGATATTTTTGAGAGAAAACGGAATAGAAAGAGAGTGGGAGAGGATGTGTGCCCCTTTGGGGATGCATCTTTGGGAATGCATGCCCCTTTTTAATAGGCTTCTAAATATGGTCCTCGATGTTTGCCACATGGTAGGTTTATGGCCCGTTTGGGATTGCATTTGAGAGGCTTAAAATTGCTTTTAATACTCAAAAAGTCAGTTTGAAGAAAAAAAATACTCGTTTGGTAAAAAAATTAAAAGTGCTTTTATTGGTCCAAAAAACCTAAAAATGGTTAAAAAAAAAAAAAAAAAAATCCACTTTTGGCAAAAGCTTAAAAATTAAGATTTTGTCAAAAAGCGATTTTTGACTTATAAGCTTTATTTCTCAAACGCAATCCCAAACAAACTCTTAGAGTGGTATGATATTGTTTAGTTATTTTTTTATATAGTGAGTTGTTTGAGTGGGGTCCATTGGTAATATATTTTACCAACCATAGCCTTTTATTCTCATGGCCAACTTGTCTAATTGGTTAAGTATTGGCGTTGACTTTTAGAGTGATGATAAACATCACGCCGGGCGTGCATGAACAGTCATGCACGCCCGATTGATTTAATATTTTAAAATAATAAAATATAACATTTTAATATTTTAATTAAAAAAAAAAATTAACCGGGCATGCATGACTGTTCATGCATGCCTGACGTGTTGTGTATCATCACTCTAGCTTTTAATATTGAAGATTTTGAAGTTATGGGTTGCCAATGCTTGGCGTAGGTCTTTGCCTCCAAAACTTGCCGAATTACTCTTTCTTATCCGATTGTGTCTGAAGCAAGGTCTTCATATAGGTACTCAAGACAAGACCGCATCTTTAGTGTCTCTGGTCCAACTTAACACCCAAGACAGATGCATCATGCAGTTGTGGGACTTTTAATCGACTTTTTATACTTCTTTTTTTGCATGTCCACACAAAAAGAGTGAAAGAAAGATTCGAACTAGTGACATCTACATCATAAGGTAATAATTTCAGCTGATTAAGCTACCTCTTAGAGACCGCCATCTATTACTTGAAACTTCTTGGTGTGAAATTCTACAAAACAGCAACTCAAACTCTTCTATAACTACATGTGGTACTAGGGTAAAGATGTTTTATGTGGCCTCCATTTCAACAGAAGTACAAATTCTTCTTGACTTTTCATACACGAGCATTTCCATTTGCCTCTGCAAATTAACATGTTAGTTACTTTGGCTAGCTCTTTTGCTAAAAATCACCAAAATTCTTCCTACATCCGGCTGTGCAAATTAATTCAACTTCTTGCCAAATACTACAGTATTTTTAGCAAATTTGCTATAAGACTCAATAAAAGCCAATATCTATATATATTAATTTCCCTTTATACATCTCTCTCCTTCTTACATTAGGATCCTCTGATATCCGGTTAGTTATATTCAAGGGATATTTTTGTCCTCTCAAAAGGTAAAAAAACAAAAATACCTTTTCAATATAACTAATGGAGAGGATCATGTTATTGTAAGTACATAATTTTTTTGCGTAATATCATTAAATTCAAATATTTTTTTAATAATTAATTATAATTTTTATTGATACACTAGAAGAAAAAAAAAAAATTGGGATAATTACTTTTTGCTCTCATGAACTATATCGCCTGGACACTTTTCCTCCATGAACTACCAACTATGACATTTGATCCCATCAAATTACCATCTTATGACAAAAGCTCCCTTCTGTCAGTCAAATAGGTTAAAATTGACGGTCAACGGTTATGTTCAAGCCATGTGTCATTTTAAATTTTTTTCTTTCACTTTTGCCCTCATTTTAAATTGTTTTCATGTGTTGGATTAGGGTTTAGGAGGGTATAAGCGTCATTTTCTCGGTCTGAAGTGAGGACAAAAGTGAAAGAAATTTTTTTTTAAATGGCACATGACTTGCACATGCTCGTTGACCGTCAATTTTAATCCCTTTGACTAACTAAATTGGGTTTTTTGTCATAAAATGACACTTTAATAAGGTCAAATATTAGTAGTTCATAGAAAAAAGTGTTAATTATCCAAAAAAAAAAAAAAAAAAAGAAGAAGTTAAAAGTGTAAAAGTACGAAGGGGTGCAGCATTTTTCTTCTTTTTATGCATGTCCATTTTTAAACCACAGAATTGTGGCTTCCAAAACTACCACTCCGCCCCGTCTCAAACTCTATGTCGTCAACATAGGAATCGTAGATTCGTAGGACCACGAAGCTGTAACCCGGTGCCCGCATCTTCACGGTTCACACCAGTGTCAGCCGCCAAAGTTGTAAAATTCACCACACACCAGTGTCAGCCGCCAAAGTTGTAAAATTCACGGAATAGGATCCTCTCCATTTCAAAATTTCTCCATTTCTTTCATTTAGTGCATTTTGAAGGGTATTGCATTTATTGTACTACCATCATTAAAACTTTTGGACAACACTACCCTTCAAAATACACTAAATAGAGGAAATGAAGGGATTTTGAAATGGAGAGGATCCTTTTCCAAAATTCACCGCCCAATTCATACACCATGACGTCTTCTCTGATGCAATGAAAATGATCATAAATTTAGCTTTGACTCAGAAGCCAACACCTGTTAATGATCCTCTGTTTCAAGCTTCAAACGTGTACAAGTCCACATCTCTCCACGCGTAAGCGATGGGATACACATCTCTTATGATTCTTATATAACCCACGAAGATGACTCGGTCCCTCGTCAAGGAAAGGATATATGTATACTCGCTTTCTCGTCCGTAAAAATCAAATCTTGGGACCCATATCTGCGTCCTCTCTCTTTGCAAGGCAAATCTCGAACAATTCCAAGCAAACCCAGTTGCGTTTTTGGCAGGTTTTGCCCATTTCTTGCTTCTCTCCCCCAACTGATACAGGGTTCTCGAGGCCTCTGTTCTGTAGTTTGCATTCGATTCGTGCAATGGCAAGCCAATCCCAGAGCGCATCTGTCCACGACTTCACCGTTAAGGTTAGTTTTAATCCTTGGTGGATATATGTGTTTTTTTTTTTCTTAGAAAACTTTGGAGATACTTTTCTTGTTTCTTTGGGTGTTCTTTTTGAAGAATTTCATCTGGGTGATGGTTCTGTGATATTTTGCTTGGTAAGAAATGGGTTCGATTCTATGCTTGTGTTGAGTAGAATAGGATGCTTGAATGATGGGAAATTGGTATTGATAATGGAATTCAGTTAATGCTTTACTGCCAAAGTAGCCTTGTGTTTGGATGAGAAAAAGGATGAAATAAAATGAATAATTTTAACTAAAGGGTTTTATTTTAATTAGCAATTCCTTGTTTAGTTTGTGTTTGCTTGATTATTTTTATTTTAGATGAATAAGCTGCCTTTATACCAAACTCACGAAAGAGAACAAACGCTCCAGAAGATAACTGGAACACAGTTGCCTACAGCAACAACACTTGCAGGCTGCAACCACAAAATAAGCTATCTGCAGAATACATTGCAGAAGCCAAACACAAAGCAGAACCAAAACTGAACCACCTAACTCCATCAAACACTTACGTAAAAACAAAAAGCAATGACAAACAAATTGAATAACCCAAACAAACAACCACACAGAAAATTAAAACTGCAGACCCGGAGCCACAAACTCAGGAACATAAACAATCCTGCAGACCCCATTTGCTGCATGATTCCGGATTAGCTCTAAACTTACCATAGCCTATATAATACGGGTAGGCACTTCTCAATCAATTTGATGGTGGATCTGCTCTTCGGATCTCACGTTGTTACCATGTCTTATGGCATTCTTCTGCTTCCAGAGATGATAAACCACTGCACCAAACACCTGCTTACATAATAGAACCCGAAGAGACTTCCCTTTAAGATTCTCCACAACCCAATACACAACTTCAACCCATACAACCTTAGGATTACTCACATCGCATCTCCATATCATTTCCTTCCAAATCCTTTGCTTGATAATTGTTATAGTTATCCTTAAATTTCACAACTATGTGTCATAGCAAACTTGTAACCAAAATATACATCTCTTTCTGCATAACTGAAAGAAAGTTTAGGAGTCTTAGTGTCCGAAGGAGCACTCAAGTTTGTTTGTCCTTGAATTAGAGTCCTTGAGATCAGTTTGTTTCTTTCGTGCTTGCAGGATGCTGGGGGAAAAGATGTTGATCTCAGCCAGTACAAGGGGAAGGCCCTCTTGATCGTCAATGTTGCATCACAATGGTATGCTATAGCTTCTCTCTCTTATCTTTTCCTTTTTTAGGTCTTTTGATTCAATGTGGAGACTAAACATTGGATGAGATGGGGTTCGTTTGATAACGTCCTTTGGGTTTGCTTTTTTAGTAAAAAAACAAAAGCATTATCAAACAATTTCAAACACAAAACACTCAAAACTATTTTTATCTTTATGTCACGTCATAACACTTTTTCAATCAAAAACAAAAACCACATTTACGATTCTAAGTATCTTATATGGCATAAGTACAATCTTAACCATATGTATATAAGCTCTTAGGCACTTTCTCTTTCTAAGCCAGTTTCAAGAGTGAGTTCTACCTAAAGTTTGTATTGTTTGGTATCGAAATTAGATTTCATGTCACGTGTTTGAGTCACGGAGGAGGCAACCTATTGGATAGAGTGGGCTACCATAAACGTTAGATTTAGAAGTGGGATGGTATGTTACGATCTTAAGTGCCCCACATGGCTTCAATACAATCTTAATCATGTGTATATTAATTTTAGGCATATTTTCCTTGTAAGCCGGTTTTTAAGGATGAGTTCTACTCAATGTTTGTATAATTTGGTATAAAAAAAAAGCACCATGTCACGGGTTCGATTCACAAAGAGGCAACGTATGAAATAGAATGGGTTGTTGTGGACGTTCGTTGCAGAGCGTGATGGTATGTTACAATTCTAAGTGTCCCATATGGCTCAAGTAAAATTTTAAATTTAAGTATATAAGCTCTTAGGTACTCTCCCCTTACAAACTGGTTTTCAAATGTTAGTTTTATTCAAAATTTGTATCAAGTACCGTCTAATTTTTTTTTATATTTTTTATTTTATATATATATATCAAACAAACCCAATATTTTGATTTGAATAAAATCAGCCCTAATATAACTTATGCTCCTCAACTTCGTCATAGTACGAAAGCTTTTGTCGAAATGGTATATATATGCTGTATATATGTTCCCTTAGAAACATCCAATAGGATTGAGCAAAACTGTTCTTAGGCCAGAACCATTGACCAAAGAGGAGCTTGATCTTTGTTGCTCAAGCTAGGATGGTGGTTTTAAGATAGTGGCTCTCTCTGCTACCCCCTCTTTCTGTTTATCTGGAATGCTTTATCTATAGTTTTAACGTTCAGCTTTTGACGCAGTGGCTTGACTAATTCTAACTACACTGAGCTGAGTGAATTGTATGGGAAGTACAAAGATCAAGGTCAGCTTTCATTACCTTTTCTTTATTCTTTTCATTCTTATGCTCCTTTGTTTTGATTTGTTTTGGTCATTTATTGAATTATTTATTTGAAATTTTCTTTTAGTGGCATCATATTACACCCGTGCTAATAGTAGACAAGCACATGGGAAATACCTTCTTATGTCTAATGAACTTCTCTGGAATCGTGTTCGGCATATCTAGCTGTGGTTTTCTTCTTCCCCTCATCCTTTTGGATGCTTGAGAACTTATCCTGCTTCTGCCTTGGTTCAGGATTGGAGATTCTGCATTCCCATGCAATCAGTTTGGAGCTCAGGAGCCAAGGAACAATGAGCAGATTTTAGAGTTTGCTTGCACTCGCTTTAAGGCTGAGTTTCCTATATTTGATAAGGTATAAAATTCAGTGTTTTCCTACTTATATTCTTGAGGATTCTCAAAACTTAAAGATAGCTTTAGAGACTCTGGTTATCTATGAACTCTTGAGAAGAATAAAACAAGAGCTAAATGAACCTGCATTAAAGTGATAGTCTCTTGTAATTCTTTTGTTACAACTTATACACCCATTTAACGTTAATGGTAAAAATGCAAAGGGACCTGCTATATATATATATATATATATATATATATATATTGTTCAAATCAACCATTGGATTTGTGGGTTCTACATATCCAACGGTTGATTTGAAAAAAAGATGGATGAGAAATGGAGAATTAACTCCCAAATGGAAGTGTTTGATTTGACACGTGGTGATAGCATGGGAGGATTTGATGTCCCGTTTTAAAATTTGAAGGCGTAAATGCTGAAGGAGTGGTAGTTTGGGGCTAAAGTGTAGTTTTTCCTTTTTTTTTTGTAATTTTTCATCTGAGTTGGAGATAATGCCTAATGAAACTTCATGTTTTGCACTGTAAGGTGGATGTGAATGGTAATGATGCTGCCCCTTTGTACAAGTACTTGAAATCAAGCAAAGGTGGCCTATTTGGAGATAATATCAAGTGGAATTTTTCGAAGTTCCTGGTTGATAAAGAGGGAAAGGTTATTGAACGATATGCCCCCACAACTTCCCCTCTCAGCATTGAGGTAAAACCCATCCCTGCCGCTACATTCATTTCCCTTTCTACCAAATGCCTCATCTGATTAACTAATTCCCCCATTCTATACTTTGCAGAAGGACGTAAAGAAGGTACTGGGGACTGCTTGAGTGCTTCAAACTGCTTCTCTTCAGCTTTTAGTCAAATAAATGCTACTCTGTCTCTTACAATGAGTAAGCATATCATCATGTGGATCTTTCCTAATGTGTTTTTCTCCTGACTCCTGGATATGTACTAAAGCTACACTTCTTTTGTATTAATCTTTCCTAATGTGTTTTTCTCCTGACTCCTGGATATGTACTAAAGCTACACTTCTTTTGTATTAATGGAGCCATAACTTGTTCAAATAAAACTGACTTTTTATTCATAGTATACTGTAACACCCCGTCTTATATTATTAGAAAGATAAGTAGTCTATAGCGTGGATAGATTATAAAGGAACTTATAGGTGTTAAGTTGTCTTACATTGGTTCGTTATCAGGTGAACCTAGATTTTTTTATAAGCGATTTCAAGAACTTTCAATTGCGTCTCGACTTATCCTTTTGATAAACCATAATGGAATTTGATGGATTTTCACGTTGTATCCAATCTGAGAACTTCAAAAGAAAAAAAAAAAACAGCCCTATTACTAGTCATCTTCTTTCATACAATTTTATTGATTTTTGTCTTAGAGAGCACTCCACGCCATAGCAAACAGATACTTAGAGTGATATATATCTGTTATGGCCATTATTAGAGCTATTTGTCATGGTACAGGGAAAATGTTATATATATGCATACCTAAAATAAAATAGTTGAAATAACAAGTGTTGTCATTTCAATCATTTTCATGAAAGGTGATAACTTTTATAAAGGTTAAAGGAGAAACAATACAACTGTTCATAATAGTTACATGATAGTCTGTATATTAGGGGTTGGAGGGCGAATTTGATTCATTCTCTTACATTTTCTCTTTGTTTTCCTCCTGCATTTCTACTCTCATTGGATTTATCTTTCCAAACACTATATAACCAAAAACATGCTTTGACACAGAATTTACCAACACAAAAATAAAACCCAACATATCTATATATATATATATATATATATAGTGTCCAACACCCATTAAGTTATTGCTTTAAAGCAAACAATACTTAGGTGTATATTCTTGTATATGCTTAAGTATGGTGCAAAATGCGAAGCACCATATAGAAGCATTCGTGTGCATGGCATTTAGCACGAAGCATTAGAGCTCAGACCGATTAAATTATGACCATTAATTTTTAGACGGTCATGATCGGATCCAGATCCCCTCATATTAGAGGGAGAATATGAGAGCCTCATACTGTTAATCTTGGCCGTCCAATCTCATCCAATAGCCTGCAGCATGCCACGTGTCCCACTAAAATTTAAATAATAAAATATTATTTAACTTTTAAAAAGAAAATTAAAATTAAAATAATAAAAAATTAAAATATAATGAAAAAAAAAAAAAAAAAAAAGTTAGGGTGGCCGGTCACCCCAGTTGAGCCAAGGGGTGGTTCGGCCACCCCCAAGGGCCAATTTTTTTATTTATTTATATTTATTTTTTTGATTTAGCCACCCCCAATGGCCGATTGGAGGTGGCCGAAGCCACCCCCAAGGGCCAAAAAAAAATTTAGGATTTGGCCCTTAGGGGTGGCCGAACCACCCCCAAGGGCCATGGGGGTGGCTCGGCCATCCCAGTTTTTTTATCATTTTATTTTAATTTTTTATTATTTAAATTTTAGTGGGACACATGGCATGTTGTAGGCCGTTGGATGAGATTGAACGGCCAGGATAACAATACGACACTCTCATATTCTCCCTCTAATATGAGGGGATCCGGATCCCTCATGATCATATTATCTAATGATTTGCTTTGGATAATATGATGCTTTTAAAGTAGATCTAACTGTTGGATTTACTTGGCCGTTAGTAAAGTTAACTGTAAAATTAAATTAAGTTTGATATAACAGTTGAGATTAAGTTGTTGTTACTAACAATTATGATCTAATAGTTATAATAAAATAATTGTTAATTATTAATTTATTATAACTGTCAAGATTATAATCTAATAGAATTAGCAGATATTTTCTGTTAATAGTGAAATTACATGTATGTTATTGAACATACATTGAAATTGCTAAATTAAAACATATAGTCCACTACATACCAGTCTAAGAAACTTTTTTTTTTTTCTTTTTCTCTTCTATCTCTCTCAAATCTTTGTAAAGTTTTAAAATTTCTCTCTCTCTCTCCTTGCTAGAGTAGAAATTCTGAGTGCTGTTATGATTGGTTTCGTTTTATGCAAAATGCAACCAACCTTTAAAAGTTTTTATGGGCTTCATTGTATCTAGAAAAAATGTTTGTCATAACCAAGTACATACCATTGATACCAATATTCATCAGAATTTGTGGGGGCAAATAACTTCTTAAGAAAAGCAACTCAATAATGCACCTTAATAGCATATAATTTTCTGTTTTAAATTTCTGCACTAACAAAGGATTACTTCTTTAATAAATTATTCTATTTGTATAAGTTTCTTTAATTCTCATCTAGAATCTGACTTTCATGATAGAGCAAAAAGTGAAGGATTCTCTTGATATCTCTGAAAACGACATGGTATATATGTATAAACATGTTGTCTCTCTGTTAATCAACCCAGCTAAGACACCATTTGTGTTGAGATGATCTCCTAGAGAGATTATGTGGCAAGCTAGCTTGTGCTTCAGATATGGAGAGTGTGCATGCCTTCTATTTATAACTCAATTTTGTTAATTATTAGTTCTACAAATTTGTGGGACTAATATATAGCAAGATTGAATAATATCTTATGTTCTCATTAATGGAATTGATAGAAATTTCCTCCAAACTAGTTTGAAAGAAATATCCTCCAACCCATTTAAAATAGTGACAAGTATCCATAAACATTTAAAAGGAAGATGAATTTCTTAACGTCATTAATAGCAGTTTATTAATTTAGACTAAATTTAATGTGCATTTTAAATGTTTATGCATACTTGTCACTATTTTAAATGGGTTGGAGGATAGTTCCTCCAAACTGGTTTGAGAAAAATTTCTATCATAGATTTTAGTGATTTAAAGGTTTAAATCTATAACTAATAAAAAGAAAATTAAATTTTATCTAAATGTTCTCACTAGTCGCATACACTATTTAATAATGCTTCTCTCTTCACATTCATTTCACACTGGCTAATGTGGCATGTTTTAAGTGATTGACATAAAAAGCTACTTAAATACTCTACGTCAGCCAGTGTAAAATGAATGTGAAAAGTAGCATTATTCATTAATGTTACTCTTTACACCTATGCATGCCACATGCACCAATTGATGTGTGTTCTAAGTGACTTCTTAGGTAAGTTGCTTTAAGAAAAACAAAAAGAAAGTCCATTAAAACATGTCATATGAGCCAATGTAACATGGGTGTGATAAATCGTCAAAAATTATGTTATACGTGCGTCATATAAGCTAATGTGACATGAGTGTGATAGATTGTTGAGAAGTCTGCTATACGTCCATTTGCATGCATACGTAGCACATATTATTGTGAGAGAGAAAAAAAAATGATATTATGTTTATGAAAAAAAATAATACGTAGCACATATTATTGTGTGATAGATCATTCATCACTATTGCAACCATGGAGAGTCTTAAAATTCTCAAAATAGCCATATTTTTGGTTTATGGGATGCCACAAAGCCTGGCTAGCAAGGCGTGAATGTAGCTAATTTTTTTTAAAAAAACTTCACTTACCATCCGTGATCATTCATCACTATTGCAACCATGGAGAGTCTTAAAATTCTCAAAATAGCCATATTTTTGGTTTATGGGATGCCACAAAGCCTGGCTAGCAAGGCGTGAATGTAGCTAATTAGATGCTAGATTTCCCCCAAGCCCTAAACCTGGATTTCCTTGGACACAAATCTAATTAAGCTAATATATATATATATATATATATATATATATATATATATGCTAATTAGCATAGTGCCAAAACAATGAGCTCAGCCCCCATTGTAGCGTTAAAATTTCAGATTACAAGCAATCTTTGCTTTTAGACTAACAACCCCACTCATTAAGGGAAAAAGGCTGTCTTCACTTTTTATTTTTTTAATATTATTTTAGCCTGTCTTTTACTAAGCATGATTGCACATTTGCACCTGTGTTTCTACGACAAAAGAAACACTACTTTCTCTGGGATAAGCTAGCTTCCACATACCTTAAAAAAAAACAAAAAAACAAAAAAAATTGGCTTCCACTTCCAAACAATTTTTGTAATTATTTATGTAGAGGCGAAATAAAAAAATATTCTAAAAATACTAAGAATTTGTTTGAAATTGCGCCGAGAAATAATATTTTTATATATTAAAAAAGTGAAAAATAATATTTTTTAAAAAAGCCTCACTTTTAAGCTTCTCTCAAAAATACTTATTTGGCTATTTTAGAGAGAAAAAAAAAAGGATCAGCTTTTTACCAATTTTTTGCATGGTACAAATTTGTAATCAATAAAAATACTTTTTAAGCTCTTTAACGTAGACAAGCTCTAAACCCAAAACTGAAAATCTTAATGGCACAAAAAAAAAAAAAAAAAAAAAAAAATTCGGTTTTACTACTTTGACTTTGAGCTTGAAGCCCTAACGCAAATGGTTATGGAGATATATAATTAATGGAGTTTGTGATTGATTTAATATAATGTAGAATAATTTTGAAATGGTAATCAATATCAGGAAAAGATCTAGGAAACGGGGTCTTCAACTCTTAGAATTAATTTCATGTTTTTTCCCAACTGCTTTTGCATAATTTTTTGTTTGCTTTTTTGTTTAAATGATTGGAGTAATATATCTTTTACTACAAATCAATGTAACAGTCTATAGGTTGTGTGTGTCAATGGTCTTCGGGATGCTTTTAGCGACGCGTGGCTGGCCGGTAGTGGCGGGTGGAACGCGTGATAGTGTGTTTGGTTTTTGTTATTGTATTTTTGTTGTTTTTAAATAAGAATATATCATCTCTAGATCTGCTTTTAGTAGCGATCTATGAAGTGAAGTTTTATACGTTTTCTTAGGCTTTGTTTTCACGAATCCTTAAGAATAACAGAATTACTTTCCAATCGATCTTTTGCTTTTTTATGGTTCTTTTTCTAGGAGTAAACCATATGCCGATGATGGAGGAGTTATCAAGCATAAAGAAGAATTGTCACTATGGTAAAGGTAGCGAAGGGGATTGCGATTAATAAAGCACTAGTAGCGGAGATAAAAAAAGACAAGGAATCAAAGACCTGGTAACAGATAGAGATGTGATTCGATGGAATTGCTGTAGATTTGAAACTGATTGAGACAATAATTTTTCATAGATATTATCTTAACTAACCCGAGAGGCTATTGTGTATGTCATAGATAATGTTTGAATTGTGAAGATCACAAATTATATCTTTAGTATTGTATGGAGCATTCTGTCTCATTTGATTGTTATATCAATGAAGAGATAATTTGTTCAAAAAAAAAAAAAAATGTAACTGTCTATAATTGATGAAATGATTAGGAATTTATAATTGATAAGTCGGCATCTAATTTATTAAATTAACAAATTATATTTTTTGTTTAATCATAATACTAACTATGACTGCTAACGTCATTTTATGAGGAAAATTACAAAAGTTGTAGACTTGTAGTACCCCTATAGCAACACCTTAGACAAATAGCCCACTTCTTTTTTTTTTTTTAACAGCCCACTGCTTTAGTATACCACATTCCATACATGTTCCAGGAGTATTTTTCAATCTATTTCTGATCGATGATGTATTAGAAACCACTATCAATTCTTTTGTAAAGTCCTAGGTACCTTGCTTATATTAATACTTTTTCCTTGTTTAAAGGTGAAGGTCGTCTGAGATTCAACCCATTTTATATAATATGAAATTTTTGAGATACAAGTATCAGATTAATGTGTCAGATTTCATAACTTAACATCATGATTATTGTTTTTGTTAGTATTAATCAAATTATTAAATTCTTCATAGTTTATTTAAATTTTAATTGAATACTTCACGTGTTCAGTCTTATTAGAGAATATTAAAATATTAATTAAATGTTTAAATTTATTATTTTTTATTGACTTAAACTTTTACCCGTGATACACATAAATGCAATTTGGTAAATTAGAGCTTCGGTTGAATTCTTCGAACATAAAAAATCTACTGCAACAAATCCCCTACCTTCATCAAAAAGTCTCTCTATTCCACTCGCACACACATATTGATATGATATAGCTTATTTTATACCCACTTTTATTAATATTATTATAGATGAGATAGTAAACAAGTACAACCAAATGATACAACCCAAAAAAAGACTGCAAATACAAAGGAAATAAACTAAGGCCTATCAAAAATAGGAGGCCACAAAATTACCAAGGTGGATTTCTGCGGTTGTCGATAGGTAAGTCTAGTAGAGGGAACATATCAGAAGGAAAATTGGCAGTAATTGACTAATTGTACGTTATGCTCCGAGTTTTCGAGACTTAAATATCTCAATAATCAACCATTTTACTTAAGCTTAGAAAGTCATTTTTGCTGAGAAATAATCCCACAAATTTTGGATATGTTTATCAGGAATGGGCAGCCCTTTCTTTTAGAACCGGTTTTATGAGATGAGTTACGCCCACGAATTCCTTTATGGTATCAGAGTCTACTACAGGACCTGCACGTGAGGGAAGGTGTTGAGGAATGATCTCACATTGCATGTGAAAAAAATCTTGGGCATGTTTATAAAGAATGGGCAACCTTATCTTATTGAACCGGTTTTATAAGATGAGTTAAGTCCACGATTTTTTTCAATTTTTAACCCCCCGGCCTTGAGTATGCCTTAACCTAAAAACCAAACATTCACTTGAATTTAACCCCAAAAAACTAAAAACCCAAATCCAACTTTCTGGCCGAATGTTCAGTGGGGAGCATTACAGTAACGGCCTAATGTGTGATGTTGTATCGCGCTCCTACAATCTTGATGATGGTTGTCCCGCTACTAAAAGTGATGAGTAAAGCAAAACTATAATAAACAAATGGGGAATTCTTCAATCAGTAGTAAGGTCACTATAGAGGGAACATATCAGAAGGAAAATTGGCAGTAATTGACTAATTGTACGTTATGCTCCGAGTTTTCGAGACTTAAATATCTCAATAATCAACCATTTTACTTAAGCTTAGAAAGTCATTTTTGCTGAGAAATAATCCCACAAATTTTGGATATGTTTATCAGGAATGGGCAGCCCTTTCTTTTAGAACCGGTTTTATGAGATGAGTTACGCCCACGAATTCCTTTATGGTATCAGAGTCTACTACAGGACCTGCACGTGAGGGAAGGTGTTGAGGAATGATCTCACATTGCATGTGAAAAAAATCTTGGGCATGTTTATAAAGAATGGGCAACCTTATCTTATTGAACCGGTTTTATAAGATGAGTTAAGTCCACGATTTTTTTCAATTTTTAACCCCCCGGCCTTGAGTATGCCTTAACCTAAAAACCAAACATTCACTTGAATTTAACCCCAAAAAACTAAAAACCCAAATCCAACTTTCTGGCCGAATGTTCAGTGGGGAGCATTACAGTAACGGCCTAATGTGTGATGTTGTATCGCGCTCCTACAATCTTGATGATGGTTGTCCCGCTACTAAAAGTGATGAGTAAAGCAAAACTATAATAAACAAATGGGGAATTCTTCAATCAGTAGTAAGGTCACTATATTGGAGACTAAGAGCATTTATATTTGGCTTACCAAAATATCTAGCTAAACGGTCACATTTTTCTGCTTTAATCTTATTCACTTTTCAAAAGCACATACATCCAGTTCAACATTTTAGTTATTAACTTTTACTTTTTCATTTAAAATATTATTTATTTATCTACTTTATCTATTTCCCAAAAAAGAGAGATAACAAGATTGGATTCTTTTTATTATTATTAGCTATGGATTGTTGAGCTACAACTATAACAGCTCAATACACACTTTGTCACTTTGACTAGTCGGTTGTGAGGTCTTTTTTGCTACATGGCTCAACAGAATAGTTGAAAGATGTGAGTGCTCTAAGGATTGATAACAATCAAGGAGTCTTCTTTAAAAAGGATATTTACCAATGGTGACTAATTGTTGATTGAATAGCCTCACCAACATTTGGGTCATATTAAGGGAGACCTAATGTGGCTGTAGAAAAGAGGATGGACCCATCATAAAGATTACCAATAGCCACAAGAGCGGAAAAGGATGTGTTAAAAACATCAAAATTAACTTTGATAAAGCCAGGGGGAGGGGGGCACCAGGGAGGCTAGGGGATTAAGGACCAAGGGATTGCCAAGCATGGAGATGGGAAAAGCTCGAAGAATATTTGATTTGGTTTGAGAGCTAACTAGCTAGGGTTAAGGTTAATGCATTGGGTAGCTAGGTTTCCATTGTGGATGGTGTTGTTCCTGGCCTTCCAAATGAGGTCTAGGGAGATGGAAAGTGGTGGCCGGAGGGAGGATGAGGATGGGTCGACCTAACCGGCCGGTGCACCTAGCTCCGCCCAGATCGAGCTAACTCTTAAGACGCGGCCCGGGCCTAACCTGCACACCTTTATTATTGTACTTATTTTTCCATGGATAAAGCATATGGGGTAGTCCATGTACTGGAATTATTATGCATGCATGTGTAGCAGCTAGAAACAGCTTGCAACTTTCATGCATGTAAATGCATGTCCTGTGCCCTACTGCCTGCATCACATCACGCGTGCAAAGTGCAAACTTTAACCAAAGCTACATCAATTGTTTAGAATCATATGGTTTTGGTCAGATCATGCGTAAAAATTGCCCTATATATATATAAGCAAAAAAAAAAAAAAAAAAAAAAGAAAAAAAAGAAAAGAAGATATATGTTCATTAGATGTGACCCAATACACCAAACAATATATCCTAAACAGGGATGAATCTATATTAATATGCCTTGGAGGGTCGTGATTTTTATCATTTCTTTTGTCAAAACTGTTATAGAGTTAGTATTTTCGTATGAAGTGGCCTCCTAAAACTAATTTTAGGCTCCCTACTAATTATTATTATTTTTTTTTCTAATTGAATAAGAAAAAAGGTTACACGGGATTGGCTCCCTACTAATTGAATCTAGTGCCTAAAGGATAGTAGTTCACCTCTACTCATTTCAAGCATATGCTCTAGATTTTTGTTTGAAATACTCATGAAAATCAAATAAGGAAGGGTTACATGGGATTTAAAACCGAAAGGGATGGAATCTCCAACAAAAAATAAAAATGAAAAATACATTGTAACTAAAATAAACCAATAAAAAAATGACCCGATTCTTTATATCTTGAACAATAGCAATAAAAAATAAAAATAAAAATAGACCGGAAAGGCAGTATCTAAAGCCAAAAGGGCAGGAGTCTAAGTATTTCATAGTGTCACTCTTTCTAGCTATCAGAAGTGAAATTTTTTCCTAAGTTTTGAATGTACGTTGGTGCATGCCAAGTACTGAGTGCTACATTTATATATTATATTTGTTAATATCTCACAAGGGTGGTGGGCTCTTTGTTATTTATTTATGTTGTTATTTATTTATTTTTTGTAGCTAAAGCTTTTCAAGGTTTTATTTGAAAAGGCTAAATACCGGCCATAAAGCTCAAATAAAACACATTATCTTTCACTTTTAAAGCTCCACTCAAATTCATGGAGCTAATTAATTAAATATACAGTGATAGATAGTCTTCGTCTTTAATTAGTCTTTGCCAAGGAAAGATAACCCACAAAGTCGGTACATATACTACTCAGATAAAGTTTCCTTACTCTATATATATTGAAAATGATTCAATTCCCAAAAGAAACATACGACTTTCATCCTCCAAAAACGTGCGGTTTAAAAAAAAAGAGAGAATTTAAAAAGGTAGTTAATGAAAACATAATTTTTAAAACGCATTTTAACGTTTAGTAAAATTACGGGTCGGCCTTCGAAACCCCCCCCCCCCCCTTCGGCCCTTTCTTTAGATTAAAAATTGCAAATTTTTTCACATTTACAAAACACCATTTTTTTAAACACACTTTTAAACGAAATGTTTTTTGCGATTTTGTTTAAAAACGCACTTTTAGTCTACAAAATTGTGGAACCAAATGCACTTTAAAAGAAAAAACAATCAAATTACTCCCATCAAACCTTTGCGAGTACCTCTTATTCTCAACCAAAAATACCACCCACAAAGACAAGGAAGATCAAGTTCAAAGTGTCCCATTGGAGGTCTAACAGGGATTCACTTTGACTCTTAAGTCAAAATTTGTCTTGGAGAAAGAAGAGAGCTCAAAAAAAAAAAAAAATAATAGAATTAGAATATTTTGCTAGAATTGAACATACTTCTTAATGACTCAATTCCCTTCTCTTTATGGTGTGTTTCCCACACGGTGTTGGTTAGGAGGGAGGTTTATAGGATAATTGATTTGATTATGTGGCTCCCACTCTTTTAGGCTCACATTTTTGATCCCCTAAAAATAAAGAAATGTCAGTAGTCCAGGTGGCAATGGATAGGCTACAGACTTGTACGCCCGTCCTTCTTGGTGAGGTTGGGTCTGGCCAGCCTATAAAAGGCTTTATTGAGATTGGGCCTGTTTCGGCCGGCTAACGAGCATTAAATTGATTTGATTATGTGGCTCCCACTCTTTTAGGCTCACATTTTTGATCCCCTAAAAATAAAGAAATGTCAGTAGTCCAGGTGGCAATGGATAGGCTACAGACTTGTACGCCCGTCCTTCTTGGTGAGGTTGGGTCTGGCCAGCCTATAAAAGGCTTTATTGAGACTGGGCCTGTTTCGGCCGGCTAACGAGCATTAAAGGCGCAGTTTTTGGAAGCTTATTATGCGGTACACCAATATTTGACCAAAATATATATACATGTATGATACCTTACAAGAGATATGATAGACTGATAGGGGTGCAGCATAAAATGGATTTAGAAGAACACCTCCTTATCTAGATCAATCACTTTAAGAATTCAATAATAATATGGTCTATGTTCAATATGGGAGGATAAAGAACCACTTTGTTCCAAAAATATGATACATAGAACCTACTGAAATGATAGTAAAACACTATAGTTTCTGCTTGATGGATGCCTTGTTTTTTTTTTTCCTTAAAACATGGAAATCTTCTTGGATCCAAGAAAGCATAAAAACTTTTAGCAAACATATAATGATGGCGAATTTCATGTTGAATTTGAACACACGAGTCAATCTTCATCATTTATGTCATGTTGTGAATGCAATTCACTAATTGTCAAGTCATATTATTCTAATTGCCTACCTTTTGTGCTTTTCATGGATTGTTGAGACCATTCAAGGTCCAACTCTTGTTTCAACAACAATATTTCTTTTATCTTCTTTCTTAATTATTATTGTTTTTCTTTTTCTTTTTCTCATTTATCAATTCATTCGTAGCTAGCTAGTTCAAGGCTGCAATAAGGGAATATGGAGGAATCAAGAATTCTTTTGGGATGCAAAGCATAAATGAGATGTCAAGTCTTATTTTATAAAGATCGAACTTTATTTTTCGGTTCAAAAATATATATTTTCATAGGAATGTTATACACCACACTTTTATTCCACTTTACTAATGTGCCATTACCAATCAGTCAGACCCTTTTAGCACCGTCATGTTAACAAGTTTAAATACTTGTGACATAAAAACATAATTTGTAGCATTACTCTTTAATATATATATATATTCAAGAACTTACCTAACACTTGTGAAATTAGTAAGCAGCACCCTCATAAGGGATCCAAGGGTATATTTTCTTTAGCCACAATAGTTGCTCAAGGGCCAGACATAAAAAAGCATCAAGTAGAAAAGGTAGCACATCTTATTTTATCATTGATGATGACCGCCCTTCGCTTTTTCCTCTCTCTCTCTCTCTCTTTCTCTCTCTCTCAAATCATTTCCTTTTAATAGTAATGCTAATAAGTTTATATACTTTACAGAATTTATAGAATATGATCAGATAATTAATTTAAATAAATAAAATGGCTGTACGCATGACAATCAAAACAACATTAGTCTTGAACTGAATGTTAGTGCCATTAAAGTGTGGCAGTAGTTAAGAGAAAAAAGAAGAAAACAGACAAAAGATGCTCTCTCTCTCTCTCTCTCTCTATATATATATATCAATCAATCATTTTTCCTATTGTTGGAAAAGAAAGCTAGGTTATATATACCACACAAATTTTCCATAAATATTTTAGAAATATATACAACATTAGTAGCCCCTGGATAAGTTATTATTAAATTGTTAAAAATATATAAATGGTTGCTAGACTCAACTAAGTAAGATATTAGTGTAATATATAGCATTACTCTTTATTAAATACTATACTCTCATCTCACCTCCATTTCACTGGGTTGATGTGATAGAGTTCATCAACTCTTGAATCAGCCTTTGTTTAGAAAATATATATATATATATATATAAAATAAAAATAAAATAAAAAAAAAGGAAGCATAAACACTGTCATATTAAGCGAGTGAGATAAGAATATGGGATAGAGGTGTAGTACTTAGCATTAATAATTAAATTCGGGTATGTCTAATACTTACAAAAGATTGTTATTATCATATTAGCTACTAAACAATTAAATTCGGGTATGTCCAATGTAACAATATTATTTAAACTTACAAATAAACTGACATAAAAATCTACATGACACCATTCAACTACTCATTCATTGGCTAGGAGGCTGTTAGATTTGTCATAGATTGAGTTTGGATTAGAAAAATCTCAACATGTATCTATGATATTGTAAGCGGGAAAGAATTTGTCCCAGAATGATTATTTGTCATCGATGAAGGTTTGAAATCTTTAAAAAAAAAAAAAAAAACCTATCATATCAACTACAATAAATTTTAATTATTTAAGGATTAACGAGATAAATATAACATAGACCGCTCGCGCCATAATTGATAAAAGCTGGTAACAAAGTTGCACTAGTAGCAAGAAAAGGCACGTGAATATTTGCAAAAAGTCATAAATCAGTCCAAAAAAACAGAAAAAAACCACATTCACACCATTAAATTCCAGAAACACCCCCCGGCCCACCATTTTCCTCTCCACATCCCCAAAACCCAAACCAAATAAATCCACCCCCACACCTCCAAAAGCCGAAGCTAACCAGCCACTGAAAAAGCCTAATTCCCAGAGCACCATGTCCATGCCACCCGTGCGCGCACCACTACCCATCATTGTGCTGGCGGTGCTGCTGCACCTCCACCTCATCTCCTCCGCCGTCTCATCGGCAACCCACCACGCCAAAAACACCATACCGCGCTACCCTGATTTCCAGCACTTCAGAGTCAAAGAAACCATCGCCGATATCAAATCCAACAAGCCCACCAAGACACCACAACACACCCATGAGAAAAAATGGAAGCTGGAATTAATGCACAGAGACAATATTGTTGCACCCCATCACACCAACTTCCATGACCGTTTTCTCGAGCTCATGAAGCGTGACGCTAGAAGGGTCGCCGGCCTTGTTCACCGTCTTAGCAATGGTAGTTCCGGTGGCGGTCCTCCTTTTCAGGTGGAGGATGATTTCGGGTCGGAGGTGCTTTCCGGCATGGATCATGGAACCTGGGAATATGTGATTCAGATAGGCGTTGGTAGCCCTCCGACGACTCAGTACATGGTCATCGATCTCGGCAGTGATGTTGTGTGGGTTCAGTGTCAGCCTTGTGACCAGTGTTACCCGCAGTCCGACCCGGTTTTCAACCCGGCGCATTCCAGTTCGTTTTCCAGAGTTTCTTGCAGCTCCGCCGTGTGCGACCGCCTCGATGGCGGCGGTTGCCACAAGGGTCAGTGTATGTACGAGGTGTCCTACGCCGACGGGTCCTACACCAAAGGCACGCTGGTGCTCGAGACGCTGACGTTGGGTCGCACCACAATTCAGCATGTGGCCATCGGGTGTGGGCACAAGAATCGAGGCATGTTCGTGGGAGCCTCCGGGTTATTGGGCCTTGGAGGCGGGTCCATGTCGTTTCTGGGTCAGCTTGGCGGGCAGGCTGGCGGTGCGTTCACTTATTGTTTGGCAAGTCGGGGCACCGGCTCGTCCGGGTGGATGGAGTTCGGGCGCGGAGCGTTTCCCGTGGGGGTTGCGTGGGTCCCCTTGCTCCGGAATCCACGGGCTACGAGTTTCTACTATGTTGGGCTTTCGGGTCTCGGAGTGGGAGGTACCCAGGTACCCATTTCAGAAGATGTGTTCCGGCTTACCGAATTGGGTGACGGAGGGGTTGTTATGGACACCGGCACCCCGGTGTCGAGGCTGCCAACTTTGGCTTATGAGGCGTTTCGCGACGCTTATATCGCACAAACCAGGAACCTTCCTCGGGTCTCCGGAGTGTCCATTTTTGACACATGCTATGATCTATCCGGATTTGTGACGGTTCGGGTACCAACCGTATCGTTCTATTTCTCGGGTGGATTAATCCTTACCCTTCCGGCACAAAATTTTCTAGTCCCTGTGAATGATGTGGGAACTTTTTGTTTTGCATTTGCTCCATCCCCATCTGGACTTTCTATTTTGGGGAACATTCAACAAGCAGGGATCCAGATTTCCATTGATACCCTTGGGTATATGGGGTTTGGTCCAAACGTTTGTTAATTTTGCTATTTTGGGTCATATAACATCATTATTATTTTAATTAAATTAGCTAAAAAAGTAGGCACATAACAATATTAATATATTAATAAAATTCTCAATACACTGGAGATCTCCTGCCCAAAAATTTATGGTGAAGATTACAAGATTGGAGAAGAACTCCAGTATTTTTTAACTGGATGCAATCTTCCCTGTAAAAGTACAGGAGAATCTTCTGTGATTTTATTAATAATTTTGTCAGGTGCCTCATTATTTTAGCTAATGTAATTAAGGTATTGATGTTGTTATGCTGCTATTTTTCTAGGTAATGTAATTATATACTGTGGTTTGCTTTTCCACTTAGTGAGAAACTAAGTTATAATAGTGTTTAAAAGGGTTAATGGAAAGTGGTAGTTTAAAAGAGTTGTATATCCCTAAGAGAAATTTGAAGGCAGTCAAAAGAATCACAAAAGGAAAAAAGCAAAGTTACTACTTGGGTATTAGAGAACCCTTTATGTACCATGAGAGAGTCCAATTCCCCCCTTTTCTCATTACACAAACAGTCTTTATGATGGCTTTGATCCTTATACACTAGACATGCCCCAACATCATCTTTTTCTTATCTTTCCCCAATAGAAAGATTCTCTCTCTCTCTCTCTCTCTCTCTCTCTAGGGTTTGAATCACAAGACAAACAGGGAGCCACCATGGTGTGCATGTGAAGCTATCACTAGGGATCTTGGTCACCCCTCCTGTTACCTGAGCAAATTACAAAAAGGGTTTGCTTTTCCTATTTTGAAAGATTTGAGTTTAAGATATTACTTTCCACCCTTTTATATATTGGGGAAATTAAGAAGAATCATGACAAGCTGACAACTTGAGTTTTGGGATGTAGCTAGTGGCTACAATCTCCTATCCAGATTGCAGTCCATAGCTATTGTGAGAGGCCCCTAATAAGATCCACCTACTTGAATAAATGTTCGAGTTTTCATAATTGCTTGTCTGATTGCAAGAATAGACAATTGCAAGGGATTCGGTCTATTTTACCCCGTCAAAAAAAATAAAGGACACAATTCTACCCTATTAACCCGCCTTGGGTTTTGTGAGGACTTTAAGAGGCCCACTAAAGTTGGAAAATTTGCAGGGGAAATAAGTAAAAAGAGAACAAGCAAGGTAAGCTTTGCTCAGAAAATAGCATGATTTGGGATAACATCATTTGCTTAGAAAAGCTTTGCCCTAACTTTGCCAAAAAGCACTGGACAAAATCATTATTGCTTGGAAGTCCTTTATCACTTAAACAATTTTCTCTCAACTGTACCAAATCTTTTGAGTGCTCACCTGTGCTTGAGCAAATTCTTTAGTTCAATCTATCAAAGGTTGGAAAGATAAATTCCATGAAAATGGCTCAAGCCTCAAGGGGCTTAAGCCAAAGTAAAAGCACATGTGACTTAAAAAAGGTTCACATTAAGAGGTTCCAGGAAACCCCATATACAATTAAGTTTCTTGACTTTTTGCTCATATTACTGGTTAGATATTCTATAAATGTTAGAATGAACACGATTGAACACCCAATTCTGCTCAAGTTCTTCCCTTTATTTAAAGTACTTCAGCTTGAAAATTGATGAACACACACCGCCCCCCACAAAAGGAGAGAGAATATACAAAAGGTGGAAAGAGTAACATACTTGGTCAAAGAATCAATGAGAGAAGTAGGGGTTAATATGAACAGCTGCCTAATACTAGATTTAAGTAATGTCATTTAGTATTATTATATGACTACTATACAACTTCATGATCTGGTAATGAAAATCAGTCATTGGATTAACACTTGTAAAAAAAATAAAAAAATCAAAGACAAATTTTCAATGACACGTTATCCCAATTATATAGTAGCCACATAATAGTCTACTAAATAGCATTACTCACTAGATTTTGATCGAAAGAAAGAGCATGTATAAGCATAGCAAAGCTGTGAGAAACATTGATCCAGGTTCAAAGTTTCATCTTTTCCGGGTCCAACTTAATTGGGTCCACATCCCCTTTACCCTATCCTCCTTCCTACCAAGGTGTGGCATCTCATGATTTCTATGGACAGCTGAAAAATTATGAAGTGAAAATGCGTAGCTTGATTGAGTGGACACCACCACCCACAATCAGGCTCCTGCCAAGCCTTCTTTCTTTTCTCTTTCCCCTTTTTTGGTCCTTCAATCCAACCTCTGATGCAAGGCCATGATCCAATGAAATCATATAAATCAACAGCATCCCAGAATTCTATATTTACAACAAGGGGCATTGAACAAAAAAGCAGCCAGATTGGATGCCACTAAGAAGTTTTGTCTAAATATCACCTGCCACTTGAATCACAAAAAAATGTTGGAGAAAAGGCCATCTGAGCACATTTACTGGATGGTTTAGTTCACTCTGTTTGCCATTGATGAGAACAAAAATGCCTTTACATGGGCCTCAAAACTCGTATAAGTTACCATTGAAATGCACTAAACTTTCTAGGCTAGTTGAGCCACAGTGTCAGCAGGCACTATAAGTGCAGCTACAAATTATCTTCTTGTCACATTCACTGATCAATATTCAAGTTTTGAGTCTCTTGAGTTGTTTTCTTTTTCTCTAGAAAATCAGGAGTGCAAAATTACCAAAATCCAGAACACGGAGTAAATCAGAGAACACGGTATTTAGACCAACTTCACCATTAAGAGTGGCAAAGCCCCCACTTTGGTCTTTGATAGTGATCTATGTTACAGTAACAAGAAGAGTCTGTCCAATTCTATGTGCTCGATCAACAGCCTAGTCTTCCTTGGTTGGCTTCCACCAAAGATCCAATAACATGACATGCAGCAACCATGTTTAACCCAATGTTTCTTGTTTTTAATGACATCGAGCATGACAGTCACCTACAACAAATAATAGTCATTGAAACAATCGTGCATTATATCATCACTTTGTGCTAACAAAGTACTACCACAAAGCACATCTAGGAGGGTGGTCTTGTAATAATATCCTATCTTTGAAGAACATTTTGTCAGCTAATACAATTATGACTTTCAGAAACCTTTATTACTGATACCCACCTTGCCAAAAGAAAATAAAATATTAGAAGAAAAACAAACTGAAGGCATTCCAGGATTGTTTTCACAGTTCCACAAGGTTAACACAAAAAGTACCACCACAAAGCACATCTAGGAGGGTGGTCTTGTAATAATATCCTATCTTGGAACAACATTTTGTCAGCTAATACAATTATGACTTTAGAGATACCTTTATTACTGATACCAACCTTGCCAAAAGAAAATACAGCATTAGAAGAAAAACAAACTAAAGGCATTCCAGGATTGTTTTTACAGTTCCACAAGGTAGGGGCCAAGCCTCTGAATCAGTGTTGAAATATCTAAGCCATGTCCCTTGCACCCAGAGTCATTGTGCCATCAAGCCACCTGTATTGGGTACAAGACTGGTTCAGTGAAATCCCCACCAAGACCAACATGCTGATCCATGGGGGAAAATTAATTGCTCTTATTGGTCCTTCAGCTGGTAGCTTTGAACGAATTGCTGTGTGCTTTGTAGCATTAACACCTTAATGGCAATTCTTTGTGTATGCCTTTTTCGAAGACAAAGAACTTCAATTACATTTCATGGAACTATGCATATTATAATGTGCCCACATAATTTGAAGAACAGCTCTGATTTGAGATGAACTATAATCATTCTACAGAACTACTGAACTAAGAGTGAACTGAAAACTCATAGGACTGCAGACAACTGCTCAACAAGCTTTGCAAAAAGTGACCTTGGAACCAAGTTGTTCTTTACATTCAGGTGCAAGGCATGTATTATGACCACCTTGCAAATATTATGATATACATAGATAGCAGAAAACATAGGCACACAAGTTAATGACAGGGCCATCAGGTCAGGTGGATCCTGTACAAGCATCAGATACTAGAAGAGTTAGAATGGAAGGTCATGTGACAGAACATTCTTCTAATGTAGTTATCTGTTGTTGATTTGCTAAGGGATGAAAGATGAGATGAACGACAACAATGACCAAATACACAATTAATCAGTGAGCAGCCTAACAGAGGAAACAATTGTTCAAATGTGAAATGATGAAGTAGATTGAGGATATTATACATACATGCATAAAGGCATATAAACATGTACAGATACATAAAGACGTCTTCATCACATCTAAGTCAAGTTCACTTAAAATATACGAGCAAGAGAGCATAAGAAGAAAGCTCTAATCTACAACGCTTTTATTAGAAACCATAATCAAGAAAATAAGCAAGTTTCAGCTCCAAAAAATTAAATTTAGGAAACCACCATTAAACCCTAACGCCTATTAGGCTATTACAAACTATTTATAATTATCACCAATACTTAGTCACCAAGTTTTCTAGAACTCGAAGACTATAAATAAAACAAGCTCAAGCCCTATTGGAATTTATTATTATTATTATTATTATTTATTT
Organism: Corylus avellana; assembly: GCF_901000735.1. NCBI lineage: Eukaryota > Viridiplantae > Streptophyta > Magnoliopsida > Fagales > Betulaceae > Corylus > Corylus avellana. Next base: position 27,299,230 of record NC_081543.1, on the reverse strand, counting down.
ATTTATTTTTATGATGAGGAACCCCTCCAAACCAGAGCCACTTCATATACCCACTCTTGTTGGGTAATACTTTGGCTTCGCCGACGGACTGGCCCCAATGAATTGTTTGCACCCAAGAAGATTCGAACCTTAAGCTTGATGGGAATGCCACCAAAATCAAGACCCTTACCACTTGGGATCCGGATCCCCTCAAATTGGGGAGAAATTAGAGATTTTCCAATTGTTAATCGTGGTCCTTCATTTTAAATCCAATGGTCTATAAAATTATTTAAACCTTGGTAAAACAAAAGCCAGCATTTAATGAATCGGTTATACAAAAACAGCTGACATTTTATAGACCATTAGATTTAAAATGAAGGGCCACGATTAACAATTGGAGAATATATAATTTCTCCCCAATTGGAGGGGATCTGAATTCTACCACTTGAGCCAACCCCTATTGGAATAGTATAAAACCCATTTGTAATAAAATCCATAAATCTGCTCCTTTCCAGGTTTAATTTTCTAAAATGCCCTTACTAAAACTGGAAAATGAAAATTATAAATATTAAGATAATAGATAATTAACCAAGCTTCTTCATCCTCCTCATCGCTCCTTCATCACACACATCTCTTGAAGTCCTTCCTGTGACAAAATGTGCCCAGAGTAAAACATTTCTCAGATGAGCTCTATCAAACATAGTTGATGAAAACACCGCGCCTTCAATTAAAAACTTAAGAACACCAACACATATCTAATTATTTATAGCCCTTGGAACTAGGTAACATAAATCTACAAAAGCCCTGTATACACTATAGCAACAATGAGAACATTCAGACTGCTTTCCCAGTAGATGCAAAAAGTTACATTAACAAGAACTTATAAGTACTAGCAGCAGCATGTGCCCACAACACACAAACTCATAATTTTCAGTTCCATAAACTAGGACTCGGATTTTGCAAACTCAGAAAAAGAAGAATGTCATAGAAAATTGAAGGTACTTTATTGAATTGAATTGGTGAATATATGGTCATAAAATCTTAATCAAACACCATTTAAAATTTCATTAGGACTGATCATTTGGAGACCATGATACCATAAATATTATAAATCGCTGTTAATCTCAATACAAAAATGCCCTTGTTCCTTCTCTATGATCTTGCTTGCTCTTTTAACAACTTCATAGTCTCTTCAATGGGCACCACTGCTTCAAATTTTCTTCTCAAAATATTGATGATTTTACCACATACACCACAACCAAAATACAAAGATTATAAATCAAGGGGCAAAATTAGCACATACAATTAGTCCAATCCTTATTTCATCAGTATTTCTTACATTAACCTTTTCAAGCATTAAAAAAATCCAAGACTGTACCCAACTATATCAATTTGCTCATCATGCATACAAACTTTAAGCATAAAGTTATACATTTTTTTTTTCCTTTAGGGCGGGTGGGGGGTACTTGCTCCAAAATTTTGTCAACTAACCCTTTACTTCAACCATTATCATCATAACATTTGATATGTCCTTTTCTATTACTTTCTTTCATGGAAATAATGTAGGGCTATTATATTCATTTTCCTGAGAAGTCAGGGAAAACTGAAATCATCTTTTCTTTGTATTTATTATAAAACCCACTGTCACAAAATAATGGGGCTAATATGTCTTATACTCTTACAGAGTTCCTGTCCTAAAATGAACTCAAACATGCATATGACGTGAATCAACACAAAGCAGCAAGTCTTGGGAGACACCGCTAGGTTACACAAGAAATAGGGAAACACAGAGACACAGGTAGGTCCAAAAAAAGGAAGCAAAAAAAGATACTCAAATGGTCATGGATCATATTAAGTCATATCCACTACAGTGAATTAATCCATTTCAGAAAAGAAAAACTTACCCCCCAACAATCCCAGCCACCCAAAATATAAGAGAAAGCATTCACCTTTTGTACGAAGCAGCATTATAGCTCTCAAAAACAGCTTGAAGCTTCCCGCACCCATGAAGTGAATCTCTGGATATTGGTATCTTTTTTGTGCGTAAAATAATTTGTGTACAGAATGATGTAGACGCGCACATCTTAAGTTGGAACCCCACTCACCTCAAATATCTGTACCAGTTCTTGGGTTCATGTATTTTAAGTTTATCCAGAACCCTTTTTCTTTAATAGAAGTAAAGTAAATTTATTAAAAGAAAAATATGCAGCAACATCAAGAACAAAATAAATAAATAGCACAAAAACACCCAATGAATTTGATCTCAAATAGTTTTTTTTTTTTTTGGCAGTAAGGTGGAAGTGACGTTATGGGTTCATGTTGGTGTGAGTGTGTAACTTACGAATAAAAAAAACATAAAAAATGATAAAGAAACAATGCCGTAGATCTAAGCTTCATTTTCTCCTAAAACTTTGAACATTCATGTGATCTCGTCAAATGCACTACTTTAAACAAAAAGGATCACATCCCAAATAACATTAACATTAATAAAAGAGAAAAATCACTTCTTTCTCTTTTCTCTCGTATCTCAAGTGGCTAGAGCATGCTGCAGCTTTCAAGCCAAAGATTCAGTGGTGCTTGTTTGAAACACCGATTCAAAATGCAATTGATGACTTGTTGTACTTCCTTAGACATGTCTTCAGGGACCAAAAACACAGAGAGGTTGATCCAAAACCAGGAAACACAAAAAAGAATTAACTTTGTTTGTTAAATCTTCAGTTTTTTTTTTACATTACAAAAATATTGACAAACAATTTAAAATATAAAGTATTCGCTTTAACGTTACATCAAAATACTTTTTCAAACAAAAAATATAAAACATAATCTAAAAATCATTATCCCCACGATAACACCCAAAATATAAAACAAAGCATTCACCTTTATTTGTTAAATCTACCTTTTTTGTCATTTTCAAAACAAAAACGTTAATAAACAATTTAATACTTACAAATATTTATTTTTAAGTCACATCAAAACACTTTTTCAAATAGAAACTAAAAAACACCTTAAAAAAAAAACCACTATTCCCGCAATAACACCCAAAATATAAGAAAAAACATTCACCTTTGTTTGTTAAATCTCTTTAAAAAAATAAAAAATAAATAACAAACAGCCTAAAATATAAAGTACTTACTTTTATCACAAGTTAAAATACTTTTTCAAAAAAAAAAAAAGCACACCCTGCAAAAACCATTATCCCAGCGATGACACCCAAAATATAAGAGAAAGCATTCACCTTTTGTACTACGCAGCCTATTTATAGCCCTCAGAACTGCTTGAAGTTTCTGATACCCAATGGGCCAATGTAGTGAAGTCTCTGATATCCAATAAGCCACCAATTGCATTTTGAACGGGTGTTTCCGATAAACACCCATTCTTTTTGGCTCCAAGGCTGCTTACTCTCTAGCGGCCTGAGATGCAAGAGAGAAGAGAAAATAAGACAAAATTTTTCTTCAAATTGAGTTGTCAATTTATTAAAGTAAAACTATAAAATAAGTCCCCGTACTTTTACTAATTTACAATAAACTCCTTGTGGTTTGAAGATAGCCTAAGCATAATAGGAGCTCCCTGATATATGTAAAAATAATAAATTAATCCCTACTATCAAATTTCATAAAAAAGAAAAATCTAGACAAATTTGTTACTGTTTTTTATGATTGTATCAGTTTCAATGAAATTACAACATGTGTCACGCATAGGGGTGTTAAACAAGCAAGCTGTTTGCTCGGGATGGGCTTGTATAGGGGTGTTAAGTGAGCAAGTCACTCGCTCGCGAGCTCGGGATCGGCTTGTATAAATTCTGCTCATGCTCGACTCGATTATTAAATGAAATGCTTTATAAACATAAGTTTTGGCTCGAATATTAAATGAAGCAAGCTCGGCTCGACTCAATTAGGCTCGTGAACAAGCTCATTCACTGCTTGTCTGGTGAGCGAGAGTGAGAGAGTGGGAAATGAGAGTTAGGGTGAAAGATGCAATGTGACTAGTGAGGGAGATTAAGAGAGAGATGTTGAAAAAAAAAAAAAAATTTAGGCGGTGTTGTTCCAATACAGTCTAAATACAATTTGTTAACTTGTCTCACATTACTAAAAAAACACAAATCCCCAATTTTGTTTATCTATAAAAGATGCATATCCTCTCTCTTCGAAACAAAGTGCCTTGTTGTATTAACTCATACTTCATACTCGGTTAGTTAGGCTAAGCAAATGCTTATATGCAAGCTCGCTTCTTGAGCCGTTTAAGAGTATTTAAAATTTAAATTTATAAATAAATAAATATAAAGCTGGCTCGGCTTGACTCAACTTATTATGAGCTCGAGCTCAATTTTTTAGCTCGTCCTTCAGCTCGAGAAAAATTCAAACGAGCCAAACCCGAACAAGAGAAGTTCACTCAGACTCAGCTCGTTTACACTCGTTCGTATAAGTTCGGCTCGTGTACGATCCGATTATTAACGAAATGTTTTGTGAACACAAATCTTTATTCGAATATTAAACAAAGCAAGCTTGACTTGACTCGGTTAGGCTCATGAGCACGCTCGTATAAGCTTGTATATATATATATATATATATATATAAAAGTAACAAAAAAACAATGATCAATATATATTATTTGATGTGGTAAATAATTATTTGTAATGATAAGTTGTAGTTAAATTAAATAAAGGGTCAAATATAAATTAACAACCTTTTTATCTGACCATCCGATCTATTTTTAATGATCGGACGGTCAGATTTTGTTCTGATCATCTAATTTATTTATTTTAAAAGATCAAACGATCAGATGGTTGAATTTGGATTTGGCCGCACAATCTTTTTGTTTTTTTTTTTAAGATAGGACGGTCGGATTTCGGTCGACGAGATACAGCTGGCCATTGAGAGAAGTGCGTGTGGGACATAAGTGCCTGTAGGACGTGATACAGCTGCTGTGATGAATTAAATTCCAATCGTTTGATAAAAAATCTCAAGTTTAAATATCGATTTGGATCATTTTTTAAATCCTTATATATTGAGCTTACAATAGATGCGTGTGCAGGAGAAGAACGGTCTTCAAAAATTTTAAATGAGTGGAGTCAGTGGACAGCTTTCAACGTGCACGTTGAGAGCTTTTTCCACTACCCAATGCTCACAGCTTCTATTCAATTAAGGCAAAGAAAATTTTATTGACAAACATTTATTCTCAGGCGTCCCTTTTTTATGATTTAAATTCCAACCGTTGGATCTTCAATTGTGAGTTACTGTTGTCCCAAGCACCCACAAAAAATACTCTCTTCATTTCAAATTCCTTTAATTTTTTCTATTTACTGCATTTAAAAGTGTAAAATTGTCCAAATTTTTTTGAGGTTAAAATTTTTAGACAACACTTTCCTTCTAAATGCACTAACTATAAAAGCCACCCCATGGGTGGAAAGGGGTGGCCGCGAGCCACCCCAAACCACCTGGGGTAAACCACCCCTATGGTGGCTCGCGGCCACCTCATAGGGGTTGGGGGGTGGGGCTACCCTTCAATTTTTTATTTATTTATTTTTTTTTTAGATTTAATTTTTTAAATTAAATTAATATTTTAATAAGGTAAAACATGTAGTTTTGAGTGGTTCTAACGGCAGTTAAAAAATGTTGACAGTAAAAAATTTATTATAGTTTCGATTGATCCAGAGAGTTAATTTTTTTTTAAAAAAAATATTTATATAGTTTTTAATTTAGTCGCGTTGATCTAAAGACTTTAAATATTTTTTTTTTTTAATTTAAAGGATGGGAATGGGCGACTAGTGTAGTTTTTCCTTTTGGACGGGACCATCGGGGTTCCCATCCGCTGTGGAATGTCCGATTTGAGCCATAGCTACTGCCTGGGAAGGCGAGCCCGTCACCACAACCCCACCAAAGTGTGAGCCGGTAGAGTCCCTTCATAGTAGCATCTGGTTCACGCATCTACTACCGCAAGCGGATTCGAATACACGACTACTAGGATGAAAGAAGTTCTTCTACCAACTCAACTACCACCTTGGTGGTAAATATATTTTCCTTTGGAGAACAAAGAGAGAGTGATTGTACACGTGTAAGAAGATTAGCACTTGAAAAGTCAAAAAGCAAACATGTTTCATCTTTCCCTGCTGTCTCAAACTTTTGCTGTCACTGTGTTGCCCTTTTCATTTGTGCTGTTCTTCTTCAGACCAGATTCTAGGATGGCAAGCGAACCCACAAAGGAGCCACAATCAATCTATGACTTCACTGTCAAGGTTAGTCTCTTGGATCAACATGTTGGGCTTTGATGATAAGTTGACTTGTTCAGATGTTGCTTTTTCATTTTCAGCTGCGGTTTCTGTAAAATATAGGAACATTTTTTACATGGGTATGCCTTTTCCAGTGTTGGGTTTCTTAGGAATCATAGAGTTTACAGTAGTTGATTAATCAAGTACAAAGTTCTGAACTGATGTTGCATCTTTTAGACCAAATTGTAAATTGGGTCCCTTTGTCCTGTTAAATTTGCTCTTTTTTGTGAAAACTGCCAACCCATATAAGAATTTTGGATGTTGAATGTCTTATATATCTATCATGTTTATGAGAAGCTTCCCATGGTGATGGTTTGGTGCTTTGATTGGTTACAAAGGAAAAGCATAATGAGCAAAGAATAAAAAGAATAAAGAGGATGGGAGTGTAAACTGTAGAATTTAATTTAAGGAGCACATATTTGATAGTCAGAGGACTGTATAACAAAATCAATTGGATTTTGAGGGTTGTATGAGTTCTCAAAGGAAGCCTTGTGTTGCTGGGTTAAGCATTCTATGATGAGTCATGGAGACAATGAGGCAAAACACCAAAGAGTGAATTAGAGAGTGATTGTGTCAGTGAATAACCATCGGGTTTCATCTGAAATTTAACAATATTTGGAGGTTGAGGTTCATTTACAGCGCTTAAATACCTTGACTTGGAGCAATGTCTATGGGAAATTCTTTGAGAAGCTTTTCTATTTGATAATAGGTTCCTTAGAGCTAGTTATGTGCTTTGGATTGCATAGAATATGTTCAAGAGACAGATGGAACTGAGGGCTTGAAGATATGACTCTTAAGCAAACAAGAGAGACAGAGAGAAGGCTAACAGTTACTTCTGCTCAATTAGAGAGCATGGTAATCAAATTATTTCGATTTTGTGTCTTAGATGCAAGCCTCTAACTAACACTTTAGGGTAAATTATATATAATATATGCATTTTATGTAGGTCCATGCTAAATGCTACACTCTTAAGGTGGAATTTTCTTTCTCCTCTTCTAATTGGTCCAAAAAGAAAAGTATTGAGAAATGATTCCTTTAAATGACATTAATTATTTGTATGCTAATGCTTCCTTTAACTTGCAGGATGCTAAGGGAAATGATGTAAATCTTAGCACTTACAAGGGAAAGGTTCTACTGATTATCAATGTTGCTTCCAAATGGTATTCTTCATCTGCTTGATTGATTTATTGCCTCATCTTCTTCCTTGGAATTTTTCCTTCATATGCAAAGCATCCTCGACATCTCTTTCTTCACTGTCACTTGTTTGCTCTTGCAGTGGCTTGACCAACTCAAATTATGTAGAGTTGAATCACCTATATGAAAAGTACAAAGATCAAGGTACTTTGAACCTTTGCATAATTGCATTGTGGTTTCGTGTGTGTCATTTCAACAACCGCTACATTTATAAACTAGTTGGGGGAAAAAAATACATTCTTGGCTGAATATAAAAAATGTTGTTTTCCTAAGTGGATCCGATTTCCTTCCATATCTCTTCCTCATTTTCTATGAACAGATGCCTGTGCACATGCATATATGAAGCTTGTGTCTGTTAATTTTTTTTATTTTTATTTTTATTATTAATTTTATGTTTTTTGTGACTTGAGCTGATCTGTAGCGTGCACCCTCCATTTGTACGACATTAATCTTTTCTTATCATCCAGGCATTATGACTACTTTGAGAACTCATGTTGACATTTTACTATTTTCTTCATATTTTCTGTATAATGTCTTGGGGGCTTGATGCAGGCTTGGAGATACTGGCATTTCCATGCAATCAGTTTGGCGAGCAGGAACCGGGTAGTAATGATCAGATTACGGAGTTTGTCTGCACTCGCTTCAAATCGGAATTTCCAATCTTTGACAAGGTAGATCTGAGAATAGTAGTATGTTGCATTCAGGCTCTCACAGCTGCCTCTGAATTACACTTCTTGGGAACACTACGAGCACAGAATTTTCTTTTCTGTTCTTATAATTTTCATTCCACCTAATAGACTGGTTTTTTTCCTGCTTGAGGTTTGATGTTCTGTTCTTGCCAACTTCTTGGCATTTTATGATTACTGTCAATGTTATTTACGTTTCCATTCACAGGACAAAGTGGCCTCAGAGAGGCATCTTAAATAAACTGCACCAAAAATTGATCTTGGGTCTCATATGGTGATCTTATTACTACTGTACAAACTGCCCTGCTTTGCAAAAAGATTGACTCTGAATAGTAATAGAGAAATGCTGGGGGTCAATAAGTTTCTTATATTTTGCCCATATTTTCTTACAAATTTAATAGATCAACCATTAGATTTGTGTGATCCACCATTGACTTATGCAGAGTCCATATAAGTACACAAATCTAATGATTGATTTGTAAGATAAGATGGGCCAAATATGGAGATAAGATGGGCCAAATATGGACCCATAGCATTTCTTATAGATATTGTAAGAGTAATGCTACCTATCCCACAAATATCTCACAAAGCTTATGTGGCAAGGTTTAATAACCGTCGGATCAGCCATTGTTTTTTTTTTTTTAAAAAAAAGTCCAAGGCTACTAAACCTCAGTACATTAGCTTTGTAGGATATTTGTGGTACGTAGCATTACTCATATTTTAAACTAATTGCAAAATTTGAAATTGGTTTGAACCATTCCTGTGGTTAACGGGATTGGTAGATAATGCCTATTTACTTGTTTCATCAATCCTACCAATTCCTCACTCGTGAAAAATAAATATAAACATATTGTAGACTGATGTCATTTAACATTCTCAAGCAAACTATGAGGGCCAAACAACAATAACTAGTGGTGTCCACCTGCCCCTTGCTGTCTTCCTCGCCTTCCCCCTATTCCAATCAAATGATGGTAATGATACAGCCAATTTATCTTATGTTTCAAAAATAAGAAACATAAGATATGCTCACACAGCACTTTTGTGCATGCACGCACACATATGCACACTCTTTTGAGCCCAAAGTTACATGAATTTCATATACCATAAGTTAAATCTAAATTGTAATAGCAGTATATCATTATGGTAAATGGCATCTTTATACTTTCTTTCTTGTGTTAATGACTATAATTATCTGAACTGTAACATGTTTGAAACAATTTACATGATTTTTTGCTCTTTTCTTGCTATTCTTGTAAGGTTTGCAACCTTGTAGTTATTGTGACCTGTGTGAGATATGGTACTCTGTTACTTGTCTTAGATTGAAGTGAATGGCGAGAATGCTGCTCCAGTGTATAAGTTCTTGAAGTTAGGCAAATGGGGAATATTTGGGGATGATATCCAATGGAACTTTGCCAAGTTTCTGGCTGACAAAGATGGGCAAATTGTTGGTCGTTATTATCCCACAACTACCCCTCTTAGCCTTGAGGTGAAAGCCAGTTTTGCAGTTTTATGTTTATTTGATTCTCTTAGTTCAGTTGTCTTGTTACAGCAAGAGATCATATTGTCTTTTATCAAAGTAATGTAATACTTTTTGGCTTTGACATTACTGCAGCTTGACATCAAGAAGCTGTTGGGAGTGAAGGAATGAATGCTAAGGCCTTCTGCATTGGCATGGGGGCATGGGGGCATGGGAAGGGGCATCCTAAATTTGAAGCTTTTGATATGAGCTTGCCTTTTGTGTGTATGTGTGCTGTACTGACTCATAAAGTTTGTTGGAGAATATTATGTCTAAATATGATGCATCTCTTCCTCCATCTATGATAATTAAAGATGTGTTTTGGGTTGTACTTTTTTCTATGAAGTATGGACAATGCCTCCTCTTAGAGCATTCTCATTAGGCAAAAAATGGTCAAAAACTAGTTGCATCCGGCTAACCATTTTAACCAAAAAGATGACTAGCTGCTATAGTACTCAACAAATTTATTTGGCACCGTACACTTAACAGGCGGAAAGAAATTATTTCTTTATTTGATCGGTTCTCTCTCCTTTTATTTTCAAAATGCGATTGTGGAAAATGAATATAAGAAATATTCTGTCTAATTCTATGCTCTTGATCAACAGCCTAATCTTCCTTAGTTGGCTTCCACCAAAGATCCAAAAGAATATCATGACATGCAGCAACCATGTTTAACCCAATGTTTCTTGTTTTTAATGACATCGAGCATAACGATCAGCTACGACAAATAATAGTCATTTGGATATCGAAACTATAACCCAAATTAAGGCAATAAGAAACAGAAAAGAAACAATCGTGCATGAGTAATGCTATTTGATAAACTAATTTAATGCTATTTTATAAACTAATTTGATGATGTAATAGCAAAAATAAAAAGTTAAAAACAAGATTAATAGATTATCGTTTTGTCAACAGCCGGTTTCACTAAACAGAACAAACTAGCACTGATGTCACGGGGGGTCATCTGGAAACGACACCCTTGATCTGCCATTTTGATCTTTATAAACGGGTGATCGTTTTGCTCGCTCTCCTCTCCACGACAATATTTGTGTTTGGGATTTGGAAAACAAAGAGAGAGTGATTGTACACGTGTAAGAAGATTGGCGCTTGAAAAGTCAAAAAGCAAACATGCTTCATCATTCCCTGCTGTCTCAAACTGTTGCTGTCACTGTGTTGCTCTTTTCATTTGTGCTGTTCTTCTTCAGACCAGATTCTAGGATGGCAAGCGAACCCACAAAGGAGCCACAATCAATCTATGACTTCACTGTCAAGGTTAGTCTCTTGGATCAACATGTTGGGCTTTGATGATAAGTTGACTAGTACAGATGTTGCTTTATCATTTTCAGCTGCGGTTTCTGTAAAATATAGGAACATTTTTTACATGGGTATGCCTTTTCCAGTGTTGGGTTTCTTAGGAATCATAGAGTTTACAGTAGTTGATTAATCAAGTACAAATTTCTGAACTGGTGTTGAATCTTTTAGACCAAATTGTAAAATGGGTCCCTTTATCCTGTTAAATATGCTCTCTTTTTTTGTGAAGACTGCCAACCCATATAAGAATTTTGGATGTTGAATGTTTTACTTTTTTATCATGTTTATGAGAAGCTACCCATGGTTTGGTGTTTTGATTGGTTAAAAAGGAAAAGCATAATGAGCAAAAAATAGAAAGAATACAGAGGATGGGAGTGTAAACTGTAGAAATTAATTTAAGGGGCACATAGTTTGACAGTCAGGACTGTATAAGAAAATCGATTGGATTTTGAGGGTTGTATGAGTTCTCAAAGAAGCCTTATGTCAGTGAATAACCATCGGGTTTCATCTGAAATTTAACTATATTTGGAACTGAGGTTTCATTTACAGCGCTTAAATACCTTGAGTTGGAGCAATGTCTATGGGAAACACTTTGAGAAGCTTTTGTATTTGATAATAAGTTCCTTAGAGCTAGTTATGTGCTATGGGTTACATAGAATAGTTCAAGAGACAGATGCAACTGAGGGCTTGAAGATATGATGACTCTTAAGAAAACAAGAGAGACAGAGAGAAGGCTAAAATAGTTACTTCTGCTCAATTAGAGAACATGGTAATCTAATTATTTCCATTTTTGTGTCTTAGGAGCAAGCCTCTAACTGCCACTTTAGGGTAATTATATATAATATATGCCCTACGCTCCTAAGGTGGAATTTGCTTTCCCCTCTTCAAATTGGTCAAAAAAGAAAAGTGTTGAGATTAAGATAAAAATATAGATAAAATAAAAATTTATAGTATGAACTAATAACTATGGAACTGATAAAAATGATGCCTTTTAGTTATTTCATGATATTGATTATTTGTATGCTAATGCCTCTAACTTGCAGGATGCTAAGGGAAATGACGTAGATCTTAGCACTTACAAGGGAAAGGTCCTACTGATTGTCAATGTTGCTTCTAAATGGTATTCTTCATCTGCTTTATTTTTCTTTGTATTCTTATTAATTTTTTTTTGGCCCTTCAAATTCTTGTGAACCTAACCCTTATATAACACAGATACAGTTAAAGGTAGTTGATTTGTACCTCATCTTCTTCCTTAGAATATTTCCTTCATATGAAAAGCAACCTCGACATCTCTTTCTTCACTGTCGCTTGTTTGTTCTTGCAGTGGCATGACCAACTCAAATTACATTGAGTTGAATCAGCTATATGAAAAGTACAAAGATCAAGGTTTGCACTTTGAACCTTTGCATAATTGCATTGTGGTTTCGTGTGTCATTTCAACAACTGCTACATTTATAAAATAGTTGAAAAACAAAATGGCATTCTTGGGAAGCAATTTCAAAAACACTGTTTTCTTTAGTGTGGATCCAAGTTCCTTCCTTATCTCTTCCTTGTTGTCTATGAACAAATGCCCTTGCACATATATGAAGCTTTTTGTCTGTTCATTTTTTGTTAATTTTATGTTTTTGTGACTTAAGCCAATCTGTAGCGTGTACCCTTGGTGTGTATGACATTACATTAATCTTTTCTTATCATTCAAGCATTATAACTAGTTTGAGAGTTCATGTTGACGTTTTATCTTTTCTTTATATTTTCTGTATAATGTCTTGGGAGGTGGATGCAGGCTTGGAAATACTGGCATTTCCATGCAATCAGTTTGGCGAGGAGGAACCAGGGAGTAATGATCAGATTACGGAGTTTGTCTGCACTCGCTTCAAATCGGAATTTCCAATCTTTGACAAGGTAGATCTGAGAATATACCATTGAGCTGCTGTCTTTGATTTTAACATTTCTAGCTTTCAAGTTTTTCTAGATCTCTTCTCTTCTTTTAATTAGGTATTTCTTTTGTATACATCTTGTGTACCTGAGATGTGCCTTTGCACCTTTTAATAATACTTGCAATTGCTTATCAAAAAAGATCAGAGGATAGTAGTATTATGTTGCATTTTACGCTCTCACAGCTGCCTTTGAATTACACTTCTTGGGACACTGCGAGCACAGAATTTTTTTTTTTTTTTCTGTTCTTATAATTTTCATTCCTCCTTTGCCACTGATGGTGAGAAAAATAGACTGGTGTCCCTTTTTTGAGACACCAGTCTATTTTAATATTTCTAGCTTTCATGCTTAGGTTTGATGGTCAGTTCTTGGCCTGTTATGATTACTGTCAATGCTATTTATGTCTGCATTCACAGGACAAAGTAGCCTAAAAGAGAGACATCTTAAATAAACTGCTCCAAAAATTGATCTTGGGTCTCATATGGTGATCTAATTACTATTGTGCAAACTGCCCTGCTTTGCAAAAAGATTCTGACTGTTAATAGTAGTATATTTTAAACTCTTCAAAATTGGTTTGAAGCATTCCTGTGGTTAATGGGACAGGTAGGGAAATTTTTCAAGAATAAGTTCTACTCTCTATTACAAAGAAGAAGAAAAAGGTATGCACAGACAGCGCATTTGTGTGTGCACGCACACATATGCACACCTGTTTGAGCCCAAAGTTACATGAATTCATATGCCATAAGTGAAATCTAAACTGTACTAGTAGTATATCATTATGTTAAATGGCATCTTAATATTTTATTTCTTGTGTTATCGACTGTATAGTTATTTGAACTGTAACACGTTTGAAACAATGTCATGATTTTCTGCTCTTTCATCGCTATTCTTGTAAGGTTTGCAACCTTGCAGTTATTGTGACCTGTGTGAGATTTGGTGCTCTGTTACTTGTTTTAGATTGAAGTGAATGGTGAGAATGCTGCTCCAGTGTATAAGTTCTTGAAGTTAGGCAAATGGGGATTTTTCCGGGACGATATCCAATGGAACTTTGCCAAGTTTCTGGTCAACAAGGATGGGCAAATTGTTGATCGTTATTATCCCACAACTTCTCCTCTTAGCCTTGAGGTGAAAGCCAGTTTTGCAGTTTGATGTTAATTTGATTTTCTAAGTTCAGTTGTCTTGTTACAGCAAGATATCATATTTCTTTCATCAAAGTGATGTAATTCTTTTTGGCTTCGACATTACTGCAGCTTGACATCAAGAAGCTGTTGGGAGTGAAGGAATGAATGCTAAGGCCTTGGGCATTGGCATGGGGCATGGGAAGGGGCATCCTAAATTTGAAGCTTTTGATATGAGCTTGCCTTTTGTGTGTATGTGTGCTGTACTGACTCATAAAGTTTGTTGGAGAATATTATGTCTGAATGTGATGCATCTCTTCATGTGTGATAGTTAAAAGATGCATTTTAGAGTAACGCTACATATCATCTCTTGATATGAGCTTGCCTTTTTTGTGTATGCGTGCTGTACTGACTCATAAAGTTTGTTGGAGAATATTATGTCTGAATGTGATGCATCTCTTCCTCCATCTATGATAGTTAAAAGATGCATTTTAAAGTAACGTTACATACCATCTTTTCATCTACTCAAAGTTAATGTAGTTTTTAAGATTACCATTGAATTTGGAATAAATCACGATTATATTTTGATCCAATGTTGGTTTTAAAAGCCATTACTTTGCGTTTTAAACTTCTTTCACACCTGTTTTTTTCTATCAAGTACAAACAATACCTTCTCTTCACCCATATTTTAAATCTTTTTGTTTTTGTTTCCAAATATTTGTTGTCCATATATGTTTTTAGATGTGGTTCTTAACACTAACACTTTTCAAAACAAGCAAAACTCTTTGAAAAAATAAAACACAATTTATTTTTAATTAGGTATGGAGGATGTTACATAAAAAAATAAATAAAAATTAAAATAATTAATTAATTAATTAATTAATTTTTTTTTTTTAAAAAAAAAAAAAAATTTAATGGCTGGGGTGGGTGCTGGCTGTGAGGTGGCCTCTTTTTTGTATGTCAGCTTCATGGTGGCATTTAGATCACCACTGTGACGACCAGGATTGTGTTGACTAGCAGTATTTATTTTTTACTATTTTTTTCTTGTATTTTTTTTAAATTCAGAAACACTCTTCATAACTTTACCAAATGAATTTTCTTTTATTCATCCTTACATATACCACTTTTTTTTTTCTTTTTTTTTTTTTTAAATGTAGCCCTCTTACCAAATTAATTTTAAATTTTTATGTTTCAAAATTCTTTTTAAAACTCAAAATCCAAAGCACTTGTCAGAACTAAATCAACCTTTTTTTTTTTTTTTAAGAGCTCTCAATGTTGAATTCTGGAAATGTAGATGGTGGCCACAACATACCATTAGATTGGGAGAAAATGGAAGGCCTTAGAAAGATATGGAATCCACCATATTTTTTTCTTCTCTCCAATTTTCCTAATCACTATCAGTCAAACACTTTCAAAGAAGATACATTTTCCTTCTCTTTCCCCTTCCCCGCTTTCCTTTTCTTCCCCTCCCTTCTTCATATTGCCAAACATATCGCTGGACTCTAGGATTATATCCAAGGACATGAGAGAGAGAGAGAAATAAACAAAGTTAAAACATCAATTTTCAAACCCTAAAGGAAAACTATAAGTCTATATCAATGTATATAGATCCCAACAGAAAACATATGCATTGAATATTAACAAGTGAGATATCTAATAGTCTTTCTGTAATTATAAATGATCACAAAATGATCACAGGTACGTGTGTATAATAAAACACTCTGATACCCCTTATGCAAATGAATGAAACTAACATCATCCCATCTACTCTATCCATTCTCCACTTTTGTTTCTACTAAAGACAGTAATCACCAAAAAGTTGCTCATATAGATATGCATGAGATAGAGAACAAGGCAGAAACCATGAAATCTGTAACCCGTATATGATTCGTGTTAAATATTATCCACTCTTACACTAAAAAGTAGATACCTTCAACGTTTCTTCCGTCTAAATGTTTTCCACTTCTTCACCAGGTATTCTACTACTCCTGTTAATGTTGCCTTCCTTTCATATGCAATACTCCATAGCTTGGTACTATGTACCTACCACTTGGATTGTATTCATTCATTTCCTTCAAGGCTTTTGTCACAGACTCGTAAACGTCATCACCAAACTCATTCTTCAAATTCTTCAATTTTTCATCTTCTTCATCAATTATTTCCTGTACAGCCATATCCAATTCAAACCATTTAAAGAAATTATATGGAGAATGAAATACTTTGACTGAAAATGGATGAGAAACACTAAAAGAAATAAATCAAAAAACACTTAGAAGAGAATCACAGGCGAAGAGAGCCCGAGACATTCTTAACGTAGTTTAGTTACACCAAGGGGACAGTCTACCACCACCCACATCAAATAAATGGACACTCAACTCAATAGCTCTAGAGACAAATCAGCAGCTTGAGGTGTCAGCAATCTAGTACATTACCTACTACAAATGTCACATAGTCATGGTCCTAGTTACTACATTATCATGCTAAAGAAGAGGAAACCTTGAAAGAAAAAGGTTATATCAGGAAGACCAGAGATTGAAGCAGGCAAGTTGCATGTGCATGAATCTTTCTTTATCACATATAGGCATACCTTAGGATTCCCTTCTTTACCCAAGATGATCTTAAAGGGATGCCAACTTGGATCCCTAAGATAGTCCTCCCTGTCACGTGAAGAAATGAGAAGCTACTGCAGAAGAGTTGAGAAGCTAGAGGGAAAGGAAGTATGAGCATGACAGTTAATTCTGTTAGAAGGCATTGCAGCACGTGTATAATGAAAATTGTTATAGTAATTGATGGTAGTTAGTTGTAAGAGTTGTTATAGTTAGTTGTAAACAGTTGTAAGCTTAATTGCCTTAACTGTTAAGCCTATATAAGGCTGGTTAAGTACAAAAAGGGGTATCTTTTGAGAAGTGCATTGTATGGAGATTAGCCATCTTGAATTGGCCAAGTTGTTCAATAACAAGAAGTCGTCCATTTCACTCTCAAAGTCTCTTACTTTCTATCTTTCTCTTTCATTTTCCTTTATAAATCTGGTTTGGCAGTAACTTTTCGGTTACAAGTAGGGGTGTCAAAAATTACCGGAGAACCAGAACCAGAACCGGGAAACCGAGGAGCCGGTTCCAGTTCCGGTTGCAAAAAAAACGAAAAACCGAGGACCCCGGTTCCAATCCCGGTTTTGGGCACTCGGTAAAACCCGGGAAACCAGAATCAGGTGCATATATATATATATATATATATATATATATATATATATATATATATAAAAAATATATATATATATATATATATAAATATATATATATATGTTGAATCTACTTCAATTGGAAACATATATTCAAGAATATACATAATGAAAATAAGATATATGAAAATAAAGACTTACTAAAATATGATGCTGTAAAATTAGTTTGAATAAGCTTTCATTGAATGAAACATTCTGTAATACATAGATGAAATTCTGACATACATATTGTGAGATTTCACAGACGATCGGAGAGGGAGAAAAGAAAAGAGAATTAAGTTCAGAAGAACTCAAGTCCCGTTTACAAGAGCTGAAGCGTTCTTAAATAAAAATTAAAAGCTGAATACTATAGATCAATAGTGCTGAATATTGTAGATGAATAGTGATCTGTCGGGTGAATAGTGCTGAATAGTGCTTATGAACAGTAATTGCCGACATGAATAGTGGCATGAACAGTGATGAACAGTAATGACCGCCAGAACAGTGACATGAACAGTGTTGTATTTGGGAACAGTGTTTGCTGTATTTTGAAACAGTGATTGCTGTATTTTGGGACTGTGATTGCTGCAATTTATGCATTAGTTTTTTATGAATTTGTAAGGTAATTATTAGTAACCATTGACATGTGCTGTAATTTATTTAAAATTTCTTGTTCAGACAAACCATCAATATTTCATTCATAAATCTTGTCAATAGAGACTAAGAATTAGTTAAAAACATTTCGTTCTTCATATTGAATATCTGGTGGTGTAGGTCTAATGTACCAAGTGAGGGCGTTAGGCGTTAGGCGTTGGTCTAATCATTCTATTAATTTGGAATTCACTGAATTGTTGTTCAATTTGTTGTATTTCTTGATCTGTAGTTTGTTCAGATTCTGAACTTTGTGTTTCACTTGTTGTTTCATATATAATTATTTGTTTGTCTTTTCTAATGACTTGGACAGTTTTAGAGGGGGAGGCTTCAGTTTTAACATTTTCAAGGGTTTTTAGCGCGTCATTCTTGACATTTTCAAGTTGTTTTAGCATATTATTGACCTTTTCAAGACAGGTTTCGTCTTTATCCTTTAAGTAAAACATTTTGGGTTGTGAAATTTTTAAGAGGGGTTGTTTGTTATGGGGTTTTTTCTTTTCAGTTTGAGTTTTAGTTGGGGGTGTAATTTTGTTTTCTATTCGGTCTAATTGTTTTCCTATGGTTATGAGGCTTTGGTTTATGTAATTGTTTTGTTCGATTAGCTTTTTTATGTTTTCGTCATCTTTGGAAGTTTTAAAAGGGGAGGCTAAAATTTTTGATCCTTTAAAGTTTACAAAGATCGGTTCTTTTGGAGGGTGGCTTGCTTACCTTTTGACTTTAAATTTTTATCTCTTCTTAAGGGTTCAATTTTAACGGAGGAAGAGGCGGAATTTCTACGGCTTGTATCTTGTGGATTTCTATGGCTTGTTGGTGTATCCTGGAAAGCTGTTTCTTTTATCATGAAGGGTGGTTTGCTGATTCTTGGTCTATCAAAACTTAACCTAACAGTACCATCTAAGTATTGTTGTAAACAATTTAGATCGAATGCTGTATTTTCTGTTTTTGTTCGAATGTTTTCATTTTCTAATAACCATTCTGATGGAAGTTCTACTTTAGATCAAACTACTAATTTTGGTACTCTAACATTTGCATCACAAGAGTGTGTCTGTATAAGTAAAGTTTTATCTTTGGGACTTTTAACAAGAGCATGCACATTAAGATTTGTTTTCATTGATTTATGGTAAAATCTGTAAATTAATGCTAAAGGTTGGCTTCCTTCTAACATAACCTGCTATTTTTATGTTCAAAGTTAAAGCTTTTAAGATCTGTGGGTCACTTAAACCTAAAGTGAAGTCAAGGAAACAGTCGAAATGAATTGGTCCTTTATGTAGACTAGATTCAACGACTCCTAACATGCTAGTGCTGTAATCTTTATGTCTTGCATCTCTTAAACACAAAAGTATAGATGCATTAATTCCTAGACGGACTAGGGGTTTTACCGCAACTTGGATTAATCCTACATAAAGGAAATTCATTTTCTTTTCTCTAAGTTTTTTAATTACTTCTTTGGAAAGTAATTGACATGTATCATGATGTTTATTTAAAGCATAAACTTGTTCAACTATTTTTACGCTGTAATCATTGCTAAAAGACAAGGGTGAAAAACTTGATTTATAAATTTCTTTGGTTTAGACTTTGGGTATGTTCCAATCATGTGAATCTGTATTTGCTTTAGGAATGTTATATTCTTCTTCATTAATTATATCAGGTAAAGAAGGTAAACTAGATCTAGAGCTCATAGAAGATGTGGATCTAAACAGTCTAGACATAATTCAAAATATTTGTTAAGGACAAGACAACAAAATTGAAGACTTTCTACTTCCAAATGCTTCTCTTTATCGGGTTTTTAAGTGTTCTGGAATAGCTATTTGTGTGTCCTACTGTGTGTCCTCCCGACTTACAAGCCTACTCGGCCTAACTGCGCTGACGGCACATTGACGGCATAAAGCGTACATCCCATAGAACTCAAAGATTTTGCTAAAGATAACATCTGAAAATATACTTGTTTTGCAATTCTGTTTTCTAGAGTTAACAAATATATGAATAGACATCAAGATGAATAGATCTACACATGGCTATGATACCAATGCCTCTATAATAGTGATTTTTCTTTGATGGCACCAAATTATTATTTTGCATTTGGTATTAAGCTCACCCAGTTTAATTAGTAAGGAAATAATGAATTTGATTTGGGGTTATTTTGTCTTTTAATACTCAAAAGTAAGGAAATAATTTGAATTAGTTTGATCGGGTTTTTAGGTATTTCATCTCACTTACTTTTTGTATGATTGTGTAGATTTACGGTTAGACCTTATTCTTTCTTTGTCATAGTTAAATTAAAAGGGTTATTTGTGTCTTCTCATCATTTCTATTTTCCTTCTTTCTTTTTTTCATGAGTTTTCAAAAAAAAAAACTATTTTTTTTTTTTTAAAAAAAAAGGGGTTACCGGACAGGGTAAAAACCAAAACCGGCCGGTAATCGGGACCCGGTTCCCAGTTCCAGTTTCCCAAATCCAAAAACCGGGGTACCCCGGTTTTGGTCCCGATTTTGGCCAAAAACCGGAAAACCGGACTGGGTTGATACCCCTAGTTACAAGTGGTATCAAGAGCCATTTGTTTTCTTTTCATGGAAACTAGGTCAATGGGGCAAAATTCTGATTTGGTGCAGTTCAGGAAGGAGTTTAAGCAGTTGAAGGATGATTTTGAAGGGAGGAATGTAAAACAAGATAGTTTTGAGAAGAAGCAGGATGATCAATTTGCTTTCATAAGTGCAAGGCAGGATCGTTTGGAGGTGAAGTTGGATGAGAGGTTGGATCAATTGTTGAGTTCCATTAAAGAATTGCAGAAGGGAACAGAACAGAAAAATGTATCTTTTAATTCCATGGAGGCCAATTTTGGTTCAACTTCAAAAGGAGGAAGGTATGCAGGAGATGGTGGAGGATTTCATGCAGGAGATGGATTCTACACTAAGTCCATTCGGTTGGAGTTTCCAAAATTCAATGGGGAGGATCCATTGAATTGGTGTTACAAGGCTGAACAATTCTTTGATCACTATTCTACACCAGAAACTCAAAAGTTGAAGATTTCTTCTTTTCATATGGAAGGTACATCTTTAATTTGGTTTCAAGAATTACATAAGTCGCATTCTTTTTCTACTTGGAATGAATTTGCTCAAGCATTACAAACTAGATTTGGTATAGGGTCTTATGATGATCCAATGGAAACTTTGTCTAAGTTGAAGCAAGGGGGATTTTTGGAGGAATATAAAAAACAGTTTGAAGTGTTAGCCACTAGGGTGGTTGATTTGCCTGAAGCACATAACTTGAGTTGCTTTATGGGGGGTTAAAAGATGAAATTAGATTGGCGGTAAAGATGTTCGAACCTAAGACTTTGGTGGATGCTTATTCTTTAGCCAAAATCCAAGAGGATTATATGTTCAATTTCAGAAAGAGTACTAAACCCTAATGGAATGTCCTTCCTTATAATAATGGAGCCAAGAATTTTGGGGTTGAGAATAAGACTACTGGTTTGTTGGGGGAAAAGTCAATCTCTTTGCTCAGCAAAAGAATGTGGAGAATGTTGCTAATGGTAATAATTAGATTAAGACTAATCCTCCTGTTTACAGTAAGGCAGTGTTACCAGTGCAAAAAATTTCTCATGTTGAAATGATGGAAAGGAGGAAAAAAGGGTTATGTTGCACCTGTGATGCTAAGTGGTGCCGTGGCCATGTGTGTGCTTCACCAAGATTATTCTTGATTGAGGAGGTTGAAAAGAAGGTGGAGAAGCTGCAAGAGGGGGAAGAGGAACCAAACCCAGGTGATTTTTTTTTAGAAGAATTTCCTAAAATTTCTTTGCATGCCCATTATTGGGAATCCTACTCCTAAGACCATGAGGATTGTAGGTATGATAAAGAATCATAAAGTAATAATTTTGCTTGATTCTGGAAGCATACATAACTTTTTTGATCAAGAAAAAGTTAAAGGAATAGGAATTCAGCCTGTGGTTAATAAATCTATCAAAGTGAAGGTAGCTAATGGAGATGAGATTGCGAGTCCTCGTAAATGTAAGAACACAAAGGTTAAGCTGCAAGGTTATACTTTTGTTATTGATCTTTATATTTTACCTCTGGCTTGTTGTGATATGGTACTTGGTATTCAGTGGTTGAGGACTTTAGGGCCTATATTGTGAGATTTTCTTAATCTTACTATGCAATTTGTGTATGAGGAAAGAACTTGTTTGTTGGAAGGGTTGGCTGCTAATCTGAATTTTAGGTTAGAAGATGATGAATCTTTTAAACTAAATAGGAGTGAGAACAAGGGTGTCTTGTTGCAGCTTCTAGGTGATGAGATTAAACAGAAGCAGATGAATGACTCTAGGAAGAATCAGAACAAGGAAGTTGGTCTTATGGCTCAGTTATTGGAAGAATTTGCAAACATTTTTGCAGATCCTAAGGAGTTGCCTCCTAAAAGATCTCATGATCATGCAATTCATTTGAAGGAGGGTGCACAGCCTGTTTCAGTGAGGCCTTACCAATACCCTTTTTATAAAAAGAAGGAGATAGAGAAGATTATGAAGGAGTTGCTGCAATCTGGAGTGATTAGATGCAGTCAGAGCTCTTTCTCTTCTCTAGTGTTACTTGTGAGGAAGGCAGATGGCAGCTGGAGGATATGTATGGATTATAGAGCCTTGAATCAGGTAACTATCAAGGACAAATTTCCTATACCAGTTGTAGATGAATTGTGGGGAGCTAAATGGTTTTCTAAATTGGATTTGAAATCTGGTTATCATCGGATTAGGGTGATTGAGAAGGATATTCATAAGACTGCATTCCGCACTCATGAGGGTCACTATGAGTTTTTGGTAATGCCCTTTGGCCTTACTAATGCTCCCTCTACTTTTCAAATCCTTATGAATCAAGTTTTTAAACATTTTCTCATAAAATTCATCTTAGTTTTTTTTTTTTTTTTTAATTTTTTTTTATGATATTTTGGTTTTTAGTAAGGATTTGGAAACTCATAAGCAACACTTAAGAATCACTTTGGATTTGTTAAGGAAGAATCAATTATATGCTAGAACGTCCAAGTGTAAGTTTGGTTGTGAGGAAATTGAGTATCTTGGTCATGTAATTTCTGCTTCAAGAGTTAAGGCTGATCATGAGAAGATTAAAGCTATGTTGGAGTGGCCCTTTCCTAAAACTCTTAAGTCTTTGAGAGGATTTTTGGGACTCACTGGTTACTATAGAAAATTTATTAAAGGGTATGGATCTATTGTAGGCCATTTGACAGCTATGTTGAAGAAAAATGCTTTTTCTTGGGAGGAATTAGCTGTTAAGGCATTTAACAAACTCAAGGCTGCCATGACAGCAGCTCCAGTTCTAGCACTTCCTAACTTTTCATAACCTTTTGTGATTAAATGTGATGCTAGTGGCATGGGCATTGGGGTAGTTTTAATGCAATCCAACATGCCAATTGCATTCTTGAGTAAAGCCTTGAAAGGGAAAGCTGTCCATGTGTCCAATAATGAAAAGGAATTGTTCGCTTTAGTGCCAGCTATTCAAAAATGAAGGCCTTATTTACTTGGGAGACCATTCATTTTTAAAACAAACCATCAAAGTCTGAAGTTTCTTTTAGAACAAAAGGTGGGCATCCCATTTCAGCAGAAATTGATCACTAAGAGCATGTTTGGTATTGCGGTGGGAAATAGAGCTTTTGGATGTAGAGCTTTTGAATGTGAGCTTTTGTCAAAAGCGCTTCTATTGAAAAGCTGTTACATGTTTGGTAACTACATGTCTAAAGTGCTTTTTGAGAAGTTATTGATGTTTGATAACAAAAACTAAGAAAGTGCTTTTGGTTGCAAAAATGACCATAAAGGACATTTAATGTTATTGAAAATAATAAACACGCTTACATCATTAAAATAAGAATATATGATCCCTCAAAACATCATTTTTATTTTTCTCTTCATCAAAAAAGAAGTAAATAAATAATACAAAATAAATATGTAAACAGAATGAAAATTAATAACCTGTAGAATGTTAAGTGATTAAAATTAATTCCTTTATTTTTCATGAAACCATAACCCTTTTGTTGGTCTGTAACGAGAGAGAGAGAGAGAGAGAGAGAGAGAGTGATGTGTTGAAATTTTTGGGATGAGTGTTCCATTGGGAGGAGAGATTGCGGGTATTTGTCTTTGTTGTAGTGTGTGAGCTTTGGCAGAACCCACGTGATGCTCCTTGATATAAACATAAAAAATACAAAAAAAAAAAAAAAAGTAAATAAATAAATAAAAGAATTAAATAAATCTATTCACGCCTGCTGCACACTGCACATGGCATGTGTAGGCCTGAACATGCTCCTGTAGGTAACAGCACGCCTGCTGCAGTGGGGAAACACCCCCTTATATGCCATCTTCGTCTATATTTTTCCCCCTCACACGCCATCTGCAGGTCTTCCTCACATGCCATTTTCGGCTGCATTTTTCTCTCTATTTTTTCTTTAAGTCTCTTTTCTGCAGGTCTCCCTAACATGCCATCTTCGGCTATATTTTTTTCTCTATTTTTTCTAATTCTCATTTCTGAGGTCTCTCTCTTACATCTTGAAGACTTCAGATCTCTATATGAAAGGACCTCAAACCCAGATTTTACATACCAAGCAAAAACCTCAAATTGGATCTCCCTCGCTTTGGAGCAGATCCAACCGCTTGGGATGAGATGTTTATGTATGGGTATGGTTGTCATTTGTTGAAATTGGTGTGTGTATTTCTGTCCGTTCATATATTTCATTACATTAAAACTGCGGCGCCCCTTTCTTCGAGAAGGCCGTTTGAGGAGAAGCCTCATTTTCCAGCTTTGGCTCAAACGTGGTTTTGAGCGTTTAAAACCTCAAAAGCGCTATGACAATATTTGACCCAAACGACTCTATTTTTTCTCAAATGGACTTCTCTTGCCTTAAAAGCGCTTTTTGGGTCTGCAACCGCAGACCCAAACATGCTCTAAGTTGATTGGTTATGACTTTATAGTGGAGTACAAGAAGGGAGTGGAGAATAGGGTGGCAGATGCCCTATCAAGAAGGGATGATTGGGAACCTTAGCTAACATTATCTTTTCTATCTATACCTACTGTTAGTTGGATAAATGATTTAAGGGCTGAGTATGAAATTGATGTGCAGCTGAAGGCTTTAATGGAGCAATAGGGGAAATGGGAGTTAAAAAAAAAGTTTCTCCTTAGGGATAATTTGCTGTTTTATAAGAGGAGGATTTACATTGGGAGTTCTCAAGCCATAAGAGCACAAGTTTTACATTTTGTGCATAGTGACCCGATTGCAGGCCATTCAGGGTTTGAAAAAACATTGCAAAAAGCCAAGAGGGATTTTTATTGGAAGGGGATGACTACTGATCTCAAGAAGTTTATTAGAGAGTGTGAACTTTGTCAGCAATCTAAGTATGAGAATATGTCTCCTGCTAGCTTGTTGCAGCCTCTTCCCATTCCTAGCAGAGTGTGGACTGATGTGCCTATGGATTTTGTGGAAGGACTACCAATTGCTCAAGGGAAATCAATGGTCCTGGTGGTGGTAGACAGATTGTCTAAGTATGACCATTTTATTGCTCTTTCCCATCCCTATACAGCTATTAAAATAGCTCAAGCGTTTGTTCCAGAGATCATCAGATTACATTGAATGCCTACTTCCATTGTTTCAGATCGAGACCCTATTTTCACTAGTGTCTTTTGGAGGGAGTTATTCAAGTTGCAGGGTACTACTTTGAAGTTTAGTACTAGTTATCATCCTCAAACTGATGGTCAAACTGAGATTGTTAATAAGTGTGTGGAGACTTATTTAAGGTGTTTTATGCAAGAAAGGCCTAAGAAATGGTTGTCTTGGCTGCCATGGGCAGAGTATTGGTATAATACTACTTGGCATGCTTCTACTAAGATGACACCTTTTGAAGCTGTTTATGGAATTCCCCTTCCACGGTTACTCACCTACATTCCAGGGACTACAAAGTTAGAGGCTGTAGATGAAGTTCTTCGATCCAGAGAACAAATTCTGTCTTTGTTAAGGAGCAATCTGCAGCAAGCTCAGAAGAGGATGAAAAGGTATGCTGATTTGAGGAGATCAGAGAGAGAATTTGAGGTAGAGCAGATGGTTTATCTAAGGCTGCAGCCCTATAGACAATAATATGTGGTTACTAGAAGATCTTTGAAGTTATCCCCTAGGTTTTATGGCCCATTTCAAATCATTCGTAGGGTGGGGAAGGTAGCCTATGAGTTAGATCTTCCAATGGCAGCTCGAATTCATCCAGTTTTTCATGTATCTCAGTTGAAGTTGAAGTTGAAGTTGGGTAGCAAGAATTTTCTTATTCCTAAACTACCTCCAGTGGATGTGCATGGGGTCCTTCAACCAGAACCCTTGAAAATTTTGGCTAGAAGGTGTAAGAAGCAAGGTAATCGTGCAATTACTGAAATTCTGGTTTAGTAGGTTGGTCAAACTGTTGATGATGCTTCTTGGGAGGACTTGTTTGCTTTACAGCATGCTTATCCACACCTTGTGGGCAAGGTGTTTTAGAGAGGAAGGCTATGTCACGTGAAGGAATGAGAAGCTGCTGCAGAAGAGTTGAGAAGCTGGAGGGAAAGGAAGCATGAGCCTGACAGTTAATTCTGTTAGGAGGCATTGCAGCACGTGTATAATGGAAGTTGTTATAGTAGTTGATGGTAGTTAGTTGTAAGAGTTGTTATAGTTAGTTGTAAACAGTTGTAAGCCTAATTGCCTTAATTGTTAAGCTTATATAAAGCTGGTTAAGTACAAGAAGGGGTATCTTTTGAGAAGTGTACAAGCATTGTATGGAGATTAGCCATCTCGACTTAGCCAAGTTGTTCAATAAGAAGAAGTCATCCATTTCACTCTCAAAGTCTCTTACTTTCTATCTTTCTCTTTCATTTTCCTTTATAAATCTGGTTTGGCAGTAACTTTCCTGTTACACTCCCATAGTGAACACAACTTCACTCCTTTCTTATCTGCTTCTTCGATAGAAAATTTTCTCTTGGTTGCATTGAGGAATCGCTTAGCTTCAAGCTCTCCCATTCTCTTGATGTCAATATTTCCACGGGCTATCCAATTTATCAATCCCTGTGAAGCACATATCTCGCAAGGCAGTTTAGATGTTAATATGGGCCATCTCAGATCCTCAAATTATGAAGCATTGCCAAAAGACATACCACGCCCTAAAAAGGCCATGATAATCCACAACCAAACAAATCCATTGAAATAAAAACTTTATATAACAGTTTTTTTCTTTAAATAAAAAAACACAGGGGAGGGTGACATACGGTGATTAACTCTTTACGAGCATCCTGCAGTTCATCATTAGTTTTGCGTTCCATGAAAATGAGAGCTTGGTTTAGTGCTTCCACAAAACCCGATTCTTCTTCCTTCTCCTTCAATTCTTCAACAATTGCATCCATCTTTTTTTTTGCTTCCATATCCCCATCCTCACCCATGTGCTTCATTACTTGTAAAGCCCCTCTCAAACGCTCTATCTCCAACTCCTATGCTTGTTTGGCATCAAGCTTCTTTTCTAGTTCAATGATTTTTTGATGAAGTTTCTCCTTTTCTCTCTGCCATTGCCAATCAAAGACAAGCGAAATAATGAAAATTCTAGATTTTATATATTATATCATTTTTTTCAAAGATCCAATTCAGGAAATAGAATGCAAAATATACATTTTGCTCCTCTGCCAGCCTCAACACTTTTTCATCAGCCTTCTTTTCCTCTTGGGTAGCCCTCTCATTCTAAAAAAAAAAAAAAAAAAAAAAAAAAGGTTAGCACATTTCATAAAAGTTTCTTGAATTCTCGTAGGAGAATGCAGACTAGTCACGGTTCTGGTAATAAAAATCACACTGACAAGGCATTAAACCACCAAAGTAAAACATTACTGTTGTATATTTATGGCTATTAGAAAAGGAATACAGGGGTGAAAAAATTGGGCTATTAATCAAAGGAGAAGGACAGAGAAAAAAACTTCATAGGTACAAAATTCTTAGTTTTTTACATCTAATATTCCAATACGTGCTATTCACTGCTACCTGCACAAACATTTTACCATGAAATGAAAAATGAATATAGGCTGGCTGAGGGTGTCAATGCTGCATTCTGAGTTCCATAAACAGAACCGATCTATTTCAAGTTACATTTTCATAACAAAATAAATTTTCATGGCAAAATTGCTGATCTATTAAGAATTGACAATCTTAATATGAAAAAATTTAAATACCATTATTTTCTCATCACGAAGCTTCCTTCTCTCAGTCTCATTCTGAGCCTCACATTGTTGCAATTGCTTCTCACGCTGCTCAAGTTCTTGCTTCTGAGATTTCAAATGCAGTGTGGCCTTCTCATGCTTTGAGTAGATCTTCTCAAGACGATTATTTGTCCTCTGTTGCACCTCTCTCATTTCTTGCAACATAAATTGAAACATAATCTAAGCTGTTGCAAAGCATGGTAAAGAAAACCATACAAATCAAAGTAAATTCACGTCACTAGAAATGAGAAAATCTAAGCATACCTTCATTGTACTTCTTAAGAATGTCCTCCTTTTCCTCCATTACCTTATCTAGAGATGCACTGATCTCATGATATTTGTTCTAAATTTGTTTCAGGGACATGCTCTTCGTCTCCAAGGTATTGGTTAAATTTAATACTAGCTTTGACGCCTTCCTTTGATCTTCTCTTTCTTTCCCATAAATAGTTTTCAAATCCGTATTCTTCCTGAGATAAACACCAATAGGGCCTCCAGATTCGTAGTCAACTTATCTCCTCGATTTTTAGCTACATAGTACTCCATCTTCCCACAGTGATGAACTTTAAAACTCTTCTCAAACAACATAGCACTGTTGAAACCAGCCCAATCACTTTTAAAATCTACAGATGCTAAACCTGAATGACCCCCACGATTCCATAGGGGATGAACCTTCACAGGATTAAACCCATTCCTTGACAACTCTTCCCTAAGTTTTGTACCACTTTCAGCAACATGTTTCCCATCTTTCCGTTTAGTTTTAATATTTGCAATGATGCCCTTCCATGGATACACAAACTCCTAATCACCATCAGGCATGGTACATTCAGCTTGAGCGGAAGGTTCTGCATGATCCCTTTTTTTTTGGCAAGTGAAGGTTCTGAATGATCCCTTACATCAAGATACCTCCTCATGTACCTCTCCAACGCTAAATGCCTCGCTTTCTCTTTTACACTCCTACTCTTTGAACTACCAACACTAGACGTATGTTCAAGAGCTCCTTAAAAAGGTAATCTGGATTTCTCTTCCCAGGGCAGTATGGACATCTATATTCTAAATTAGAAATGTTAACCCTATGGCTGCCTTTCTTCAACTCATTATATTATCTATACTCATAGTCCCCTAACTCAACCTCACTAACCTTTTCTTTTGAACGGTGTTGGAAGTCCCACATTGCTTAGGTATTAAGGAGATGAGCTATTTATAAGGTGAGGGGAAACGTCAACTCTTGAGCTAGCTTTGGGGTTGAGTTAAGCTCAAGACCCATTTGTAATATGGTATCAGAGCCAGGTTCAATTGGATGTGGCCCACCATCTCCCATTGTTGCACGTGTTGGCTTGGATTTCCTCCCGCCACACGTGCCTAGCCCAATTGGTTGTGGCCCACTGTCACCTATTGTCGCATGAGTTGGCTTGGATGTCCTCCCGCCACACGTGAGGAGGCGTGTTGGAAGTCCCATATTGCTTGGGTATTAAGGAGATAGGCCATTTATAAGGTGAGGGGAAACCTCAACTCTTGAGCTAGCTTTTGGGTTGAGTTAGGCCCAAGACCCATTTGGGTTGAGTAAGAGTTCCTTGCCTTTCCCTATTTTTCATCCTTCCGCCATTAAACTTCCTTCAAAGCTTTTCCTGTTTACATCCTTTCCAAAAAAAAATTTTCTCAAATAATCTCCTACAATGGCCGATGATCTTTTGGTTTCTGCATCCTCTGCAGCCACTCCTGAGAATTCTATAGAAAGTCCATACTTTCTTCACCATCTAGACAGTCCTGGAACTATTCTCGTTTCTCAACATTTGATTGTGACAACTTTGTCATATGGAAACGATCAATTGATATGGCACTGGTGGCCAAGAACAAGTTTAGTTTTCTGGAAAGAAGTCTTCCCAAACCACCTGTAGGTGATCCTAACCTGCGTTCTTGGGTGCGCTGTAATAACATGGTTTTATCATGGTTATTGAATTCTGTTTCCCGAGAGATTGCAAACAGTGTTCTGTTTCTCAACACTGCATCTGCTGCATGGAGTGATCTGACTGAGAGGTTTAGCCACAGCAATGGACCACGAGTGTTTGAATTCAAGAGGTCACTGTCTTCTCTCCAGCAAGGTACAAATTCTGTAAGTACCTATTTCACTCAGCTTAAGAGTTTGTGGGATGAACTCTCTAGCTTTCGTCCTCTTCCTACTTGTACATGTGGTGGTTTGAAAGTTATTCTTGATTTTCATTATCAAGATTATATTTTCTAGTTCCTCATGGGACTAAATGATTCATTGTCAAGTGTTCGAGGTCAAATCCTTCTGATTGATCCTCTCCCATCCATTAATAAAAATTTTGCTATGGTTCGTCAAGAAGAAAGACAACGTTTGGTTGCTTTCTCTCGTAACATTCCTTTGTATTCTGAGCCTACTGCCTTGATTTCCAAAGCCATTCCTAAACCTCCAATTCGTTTCTCTAAGCCATATAACCGTAGGGAACGCCCCACTTGTACTCATTGTGGTTTATCTGGCCACACAATTGACAAGTGTTACAAGTTACATGGATATGCACCAGGTTACAAACCAAAAAGCAGAATTACTTACTCTGCTAATCAAGTTCAGGAAACATCTCAAGCAGAACCTATACTGCATATTACTCCATATTATCTCCAGATCAGTGTCGTCAGTTGCTTGATCTGATCAAACCACAAGAGAATCTGAATCATGATGTGAGTTATGCCAATCAAGTAGGTCCTGCTTCATCTACTCAAGATCATTTGTTTTCAAACATGGCATGTAAGCTTTCATCTTCATATTGTAGTTCTTTGAACCAACAATATTATGTATTTTCACCTTTGCATTCACAAATGCATGTTCAAACTTATGTTTGGATTATAGACACAGGGGCTACAGATCATATGGTTAGCTCTATATCATTTTTTACTTCCATTACTGCAAAAGTGTCTAAAATTTTAAGTTGCCTAATGGTCAGTTTGTTGAAGTCACTCACACAGGGACTGTCAAAATTTCTGACTCCTTCATTCTCACAAATGTCTTGTGTGTTCCATCTTTCTCATTCAATCTCATTTCTGTTAGTAAACTTCTTCATAATGTTCATTGCTGCATTATTTTTCTTTCTGGACATTGTTTCATACAGAACTTACTCACTTGGAGGACGATTGGTTTGGGTGAAGAAAAGAGTGGCTTGTTTCATCTATTGCTACCTAAATCAAGGAGACATTCACCTGCTGTCTAGACTTTCATTCCACCTAGAGCTAATCTTTATGCGTTAAGTCCTTTTAAAAATTCTGTTTCTGATGTTTGGCATTTTAGGTTAGGTCACATTTCCAATTCCAGAATTTGTATTGTTTGTCCATTAGCTAAGCAACGTAGGCTTTCATTTCCTATTAGTAACTCAAGTTCATGTTTTGTTTTTGAATTGGTCCACTGTGATTTATGGGGACCTTTTGCTGTTTCATCAATAAATGGAAGTCACTATTTTCTTACAATAGTTGATGATTTTTCTAGATACACATGGGTTTACTTACTTCATTCTAAATCTCAAACTAGTAATATCATTCAAACCTTTTACAGCTTAGTTATTACTCAATTCAAGGTCAAAATAAAAACAATTCAATCTGATAATGGCACTGAGTTTTCCATGCATGATTTCTTTAGCTCTCATGGAATAATGCATCAACTTAGCTGTGTTGAAACTCCACAACAGAACTCTATTGTGGAACGTAAACATCAGCATTTGTTGAATGTGGCTTGAGCACTGCGTTTTCAAGCTCATTTACCTATCCAATTTTGGGGTGACTGTGTTTTAACATCCACTCACATTATCAACAGAATTCCTACTCCAAATCTTTCTAATAAGTCTCCTTATGAGCTTTTGTTTTCCAAAGTTCCATCATATGATCATCTTAGGGTGTTTGGTTGTTTGTGTTTTGTTTCTACTCTTCATCAAAATAGAAATAAGTTTGATGCTAGGGCAAAGCCTTATGTTTTCTTAGGATACCCTAATGGCATTAAGGGATATAAACCCTGTGATCTTACTTCCAAAACTCAGGTTATATCTCGAGATGTTCATTTTCATGAATCTGTTTTTCCTTTTGCTTATCCTCATCACTTCAATTATGATGGTTGCATTGTGATTCCACATTCCTTGTCTGATGTTCCAACTTCCAATAGTTCAGTTCCTGTTTCTGCATCAGACAATCTCCCTAGAGCTTCCATTTCCCCCTCCATTTCTCCTATTTCATCTCCTATAGTTGATCTTTTACCTTACTCAATTGTTTCTTTACCTGAGTCATCCATTGTTTCGATTCCTACTTGTATTCCTCCAAAAAAGTCTACTCGGCAGAAATGTAAACCTGGATATTTGCAACAGTATCATTGTAACTCAGCTACTCAATCTTTCAATTCAATTGATCCTAAGAGTGATATTTCTGTTTCAGGTATTCCCTTTCCACTTAATTCTTTCCTTGATTACAATATGTTTTTTGATTCTTACAAACACTTTAGTTTGGCTGTCTCTTCCCAAGTTGAACCTTAGTTTTTTCATCAAGCTGTATCTTCCCCTCAATGGCGTGAGGCCATGGCAACTGAAATCAATGCACTTGAAGCAAATGATACTTAGGAAATTACTGATCTGTCTCTTGATAAGCACCCTATAGGCTGCAAGTGGGTTTATAAAATCAAACATAAAGCCGATGGGGAAATTGAGAGGTATAAAGCTCGTTTGGTTGCAAAAGGGTACACTCAAAGAGAGGGTCTTGATTATAGTGATACATTTTCCCCAGTTGCAAAATTAACCACAGTGAGATGTCTTCTAGCCTTAGCAGCAATCCATAATTGGCATCTTCATCAATTAGATGTCAATAATGCATTTCTGCATGGATCCCTTGATGACGAGATTTTTATGAAGTTACCTCCTGATTTTGGATTGAAGGATTCATCTAAAGTTTGCAAGCTTAAGAAATCACTTTATGGTCTTAAACAAGCCTCTAGGCAGTGGTTTTCTCAATTCTCTTCTACCCTTATACAACATGGTTTTACTCAATCCATGTTTGACTATTCTCTTTTTACTCAAGTACAGAAAACCTCTTTTATTATTCTACTTGTATATGTAGATGATATTGTCATAGCAAGTAATGACAGCCTAGCTATAGAAGAGCTTACTAAATTTCTCAATTCTGCTTTTAGTTTGAAAGACCTTGGAGAATTGAAGTTTTTCTTAGGGCTTGAAATTGCAAGAAATGCAAAGGGCATTTCCTTATCACAGAGGAAATATGCCTTAGAAGTTTTAGATGATTGTGGAATGCTTGCGTGCAAACCCTCTTCTGTTCCTATGGAAGCTAATTTCAAGTTGTCTAGAGAAGAAGGTGAATTGATTTCTGATCCAACCACTTACAAAAGGCTTGTGGGAAAGCTGGTTTATCTGACAATCACAAGGCCAGATTTATCATATTCTGTGCAGTTGTTAAGTCAGTTTATGGATTCTCCTCGTAAGCCTCATCTTGATGCTGCACACAAGGTCATTAGGTACATTAAATCCTCTCCTGGACAGGGCATCTTCTTCTCAGCTTCTTCAGAATTACATTTGAAGGCATTTTGTGATTCTGATTGGGCCGGGTGTCTTGATAGTCGCAGACCAGTCACAGGGTTTTGTATTTTTCTAGGAGATTCCCTAATCTCTTGAAAATCCAAGAAGCAACACACGGTATCAAGATCCTCTGCTGAGACGAAGTACCGATCCATGGCTGCTGTCACTTGTGAGCTTACTTGGTTACATGCTTTACAGAAAGATTTACAACTTCAACATCCTCAACCAACTTTGGTTTTTTGTGATAGTCAAGCAGCTATTCACATTGCTGCAAATCCTGTCTTCCATGAACGCACCAAGCACATCGAAATCAATTGTCACATTGTGAAAGAGAAAATTGCTACTGGTTTGATTCGAACATTACATGTACAGTCCAAGCATCAACTGGCTGACATACTTACCAAGCCTCTATCTCGCACAGATTTTCATTCTTTGTTGTCCAAGTTGAATGTCATCAATATTTTCCATACTGATGAACATTTCACTTGAGGGG
Source organism: Corylus avellana (assembly GCF_901000735.1). Taxonomy (NCBI): domain Eukaryota; kingdom Viridiplantae; phylum Streptophyta; class Magnoliopsida; order Fagales; family Betulaceae; genus Corylus; species Corylus avellana. Next base: position 27,265,056 of record NC_081543.1, on the reverse strand, counting down.
GCTTATCAAACTGTATTAAACTAACCTATTTAGTTAGTTTTACAGTTTAGTAAGATGGTTAGCTGGTAGCTGGTTTGTTATTCTTCATGCACGTGTTAAATGTGCATCACATGTAATAAATTCAGTTAGATTAGTTTCTAATCAGTTAGCTTGATAATCTAGTATAAATACAGAGCATTGCTCAGTGTAATCATTATTGAGTAAATGAGAATCAGTTCTTCTCTTTCATTTTGTTTTCTTGTTAAACGGTATGACATTTCAAACCTGAAAAACAGGAAAACTCAAAGATTAAAATTCTAGTTTATCTGTACTTTTCTACTTCTTTCTCCCAAGTAACAATTCATTAAAACTAAAAAATATAGAGAAGCAAAAGATTAAAATTGAGCAGCATGAAGAAACACTAGTGTTCCTCGTTCAATTCTCTGTTTCCATAAGTTATGATTCTCCAAATGGTTGCCCAATGTAAGGAAAAAGGGGAAGACGGGAATTGAAATATCATATTTCACACTATTTTGCCTTTAAGATAATCATATAATCATAACTTAGACGAAGACGTGCACCTTCTCCAGTGGATTATGTTCCACAAGTCACAAATAATATATATCTCAGAGTTATATGTTTTTTCCTTTCCAAACATTTTCCATGAAAACAGAGCATTTTTTCACCATCCGGACAGAGCATAAATCCAATTATCCTTGGTTCCATTTAGAAAACTGAAGGTAAGAAAATGAAAATATAAAAATCTTAAGCTTTATCTTCTTTTATTTTGAAAATGAAGAGAACTCTTTTTTTTTTTTCTTCATAAGTAATTGGCCTAAGAGGAGAAGAATGAGATATTCGAACTAGTAACTCCTGCTTCATAAGATATGATTCCCAACATACCATTTTAAACCATGCTACTTCTTTAGATTCGTTTTCAAAATGAAAAGAACTAAACCATCAAACCATGCTAAATAGCTGTATTAGAGCATCACCAATGAGCTCTCTAAAGTTTAGCCAAATTTTAGCTAAAAAAATTTACTTTTGTTATTTTAGCTAACTACTTTTTACGAGCACCAAACATGGAGCTCTCCAAATATTTCTCTAGTTTAACTAAATATTATTTTTTATTAATTTTTTATCTCCATTCTCTATCCATTTGTTCAACTCACAACCCTCTCTGTTTCTCTTCTCTGTATATTCTCCAAAGTTTTTCACAATCCACGTGCAAAAGACAAACCCAAACACCAAACAAAATCACTCAAACACCCATTCTCAACCGTGACTAACTTGGCTAGAACAAAATTAAAACAACTCAATCTCCAATCAACTTCACAAGATAAAAGAAGATATTAAACGAATATTATGTATATTCTCCGATCAATTTCCAACCAATTCAACCCATATTCTCTCACTGTTTGGCAAATCAAACAACCCAATCTAAAGCAAACAACCCCTTCTCCTAATGTTCATCTCATAAGAGAATCAAACAACCCAATCTCATAACATCTGAAGATTCAACCCATTCAGGTATCCTTCCAGACCCAATATTTATTCAAAACTCTAATTAACACCTACCCATACCGAGAAATCAAGAAAAACCCATGGATAAGTGAGAGAGAGAGAGAGAGGACGTAGAGATTACGTCTAAAATTGATGTGGTTTTTTTATTCTCCAATTTGCAGAGAGGGAGGAGAGAGAGAGAAACTAATATACAAGGCCTACAACAAATCAACAGAGAACATGGCCTTCAGCAGCTTCATTGGAAAAATGTAATATGTATGAACACTTTTCGTTTATTTTCTTATTTTCCAACATTTTCTCAGCAACGAAACAACCAACCAAACATGAACAATTAAATCTTTTTTTTCTGGTTACAGAGAAAAAAACCTAATAAAACTTGTATCAAACTCATCAACACTTAACCACTTAAAAAGGTTTTATTTTATTTCATTCATCTTCTCCATTAATCTCAGCAACCAAAAAAGAGCCTCAACATTCATACCCTCTGTAAGGTTCCCGATTAAACTTGAAAAATAAATAAATAAAACCTCACGCCCACCTAGCCAACAGCCTGCATTAGATCCACACCAAACAAAATATCACCGTTACTAACTCCCATAAAAAATAAAAAAAAAACGAACAAACTTTAAATTTCCCAACGTTATATTCTTCTCTCTTTCCCTACATTTTCTCACCAACCAAACAAAGCACACAAAAATACAAATATCATTTGTCCACGTAAAAACATTTTTCGTTTCTTTCTTATTTCCCCTACATTTTCTCAGCAACCAAACAGCCAAACAGAGCATCAACAATCAAAACATATCACAAATACAAAAAATCATTCCCATATACACGAAACGACGAACGTTACCTTATCTTGTTGTACGAAATGGCTCGCGGTTCACAAAGAAACCGAAAGAATTTGTAGAGGTTTGAAACTTTCTTACTGATTTTCCTTAGAGAGAGAGAGAGAGAGAGAGAAATTGGGGTGTCTGATTTTTCAGTAGACGTCTTCTTCCCTTCCAATATAATGGAGGAAAGGAGTGGAGTCAGTAGACGTCTGCTTCCCTTCCCATATAAAGCACGCCCTCGATTTTTCACTGCGTTCTGTTTTCCGGGAAAAAAAAATGAGAGTCAGGTTTTCGCGAGTGTAGAATACTAGGCGTACGCGCGAATGATTGGGTGGGGATTTTGTGCACGGTGTGGACGAAGAGCGGGTAAGTGGATATATCTGAGCGAGTATTCATTTGGTGTTGGGCGTTAGGGTTTTACGGGGCTTATCTTGTGGGCCCGCCGCCTGTGCCATGATCTTGTGGGGTCGGGAATTGGGAGAGGAAAGACACTTGTAGGATATTTGGGCTAGCCAATTGGTAGTGGAATTCCCTTGCACGGATTCATTATTTTATGGTTAATTTTTTTTTTTATTATGGGGAAAATGCAGTTTACCCCTAAAGTTTCAGGAGTTTTTTAATTTTAACTTCAAAGTTCAAAAATTGGCAATTTACCCCCCTGAAGTTTCAAAAATTGGCAATTTAAACCCTTCGTTTAATTTTTCCGTCTAAATTGACGGAAATCTATGAAATTACATCATTACCCTCAGGCTTTTTTTAAAAAAAGTTCATCCAATTTAACGGAAATTAGTAACGGAAGGTTTAAATTGCCAATTTTTGAACTTTGAGGTTAAAATTGAAAACTCCTGAAACTTCATAGGGGTAAACTGCATTTTCCCCTTTTTATTACTTAGGTACTTGATTTATGGGTAAATATCAATTTAGTACCTTCATTAATAGTCTGTCTGCCAAACTAATAAACTGCAATAAGAGTAGTTTCGGCCACCTTGAAACCACCCCTTGTGGCCGATCTAAGGGTGGTTCGACCACCCCCCGCCACCCCAATGTCACCCTTTTTTAGCCATTTGGGGTGGAGTGGTTCGGCCACCCTCACTCCAGCTGTAGGAGTGGCCTAAACTACTCCCATGACAGCCCGTTAATTTGGCTGACAGAATAGTAACTGAGGTATTAAATTGGTATTTAATCATAAGTCAAATACTATCTATGATAACAATTAAAACCTAAATGAAAAAAAATATAAAAAAGTGAACTTAAGTACTAAAAAATAATTAATCCTTTATTTTAAATAAAAGGAGCATAAAAGATAGAGGAAAAGAGTCATAGGGTGGGAAATATTTCTTTTACTCACATGGGTCATGGGTGGTTCAGCCGAGGCCATTGCCGTGTTAAAAATGGCCGAACCATTTTAGTAGCTAGTAGCTACCAAAAGTTGTTTGACTACTTTAATGGGCCTAATGGCCACTCCTGTGATGCAAACTGTCATTTTCTTTTTCTTTTTCCTTTTTTTACTTATGTGTTTTTACAATTTGGGTCATTCTCTAAAAATTTACACCCATGTTATAATTATTGTGCATCCCAATCCTGCATTAAAAGGTCCTTCAAACATAAGATAATTGATCGAGAATAGTCAATCTATTGTATAGCAAATGGATATTTTCTTTGAGAAAACTACATTTGCCATTCTTCAACTATCATGAAGCGAATGTCACTGGTTTGAATCCCCCATCCCTCTTTTCTTATGTGGACATGCCAAAAAAAAAAAAAAACACAATGATTTGAACCGTTCGAATGCTGCTGCATTTTTTTTCTTCTTTTTTTCTTTTTTTTTTTTTTTTTTTTTTTTCATATTTTAGTCTCCTAATTGGTGTAGTAAATCTAGTTTTCAGAGACTATAAATATGTCTTTATTTAGAAGACTAAGAGGTTATGTTTTGGTGTACTAAGGGAGCATTATTTCATTTTTTTCTTTGCTTTTTTTTATATGTCCGTACAAGAGGAGGGAAGAAGGGAATTCGAAATAGTGACCTCCGTTTCATAAGACGTGGCCTTTAGCTAATTCTCTCGTCTTATAGTTATTTTGTTAAACCACACAAACCGTTTTTCTTCACAAAAAGTCTTGAGCCTATCGGAGTTCTAGTAAAAGAGTAAAAGTAGAAGAATCATCTAGAGGTTCTTGGAAAACTACTATGGTAATTGACAAGTAGGTCGCTTTTCTGGTACAAGGATGTATCAATTACCAAGATTTTGGCTGCCCTTAAGTGATTTTACTTTTAAAAAATTATTCAAAAGGTTTCCACTTCATCATCAAATTACTCGTTTTCATTATATTTGATAAATATTTGTGTACTTACTTATTTTTAAATTCCGTATTATTTTTATAAACATCTATTGTCGAAGGTGGTCATGGTTACTATGTTTCGTCTTATTTACTTCTCGTCTATTCGGTTGTACGTCAATTTGGAGTCTATCGTTTGAATCAAGAGCTATGGAATTACTTGTTTACCATGTCTTTAGGATTTGTTGTGCTTTATGTTTGTGAATTGCAAATTTTATATTGAATCTCGGTGGGCACACGTTTTAGAGGGTAACCATATTTTGTTATCATTCTTTCAATTTTTTTAGTAGCTATTCCTTGATTCTCCAGTAATGGATCTCCATAGTTGACATCTCCTTTTGCCCTATGGAAATTCACAAATAATTTTTTTTTTTTTTTTTTAGTGTCATCTAAGCTCATCTTGTCGGGTACTGCCCTTTTTAGGACCCCGTGGTGCAGCTTCTCTTCGAGGGCTCCGAACCAAACTTTTTTAGTACTTGTTCTATTTATGCTGTGAAGTGTCTTCTCGCTTGTCGCAACTACTTCGTAGGTTGTTCTGTTTAGGAAATTTTATCTTTACAAACCTCCATTTGCGGCCGTCCTAGTTTTTTCAATGGGTCAGGTCATTTATTTGACTCATTCCTAATAATTTTAGGATTTATAAAACTGTTTTCAAGTTGTTTGAGGGCTCTTATTTGGGTTGTCCACCATTTGTTTTTACTTTTCAAGTCAAAACCCAAAAGGACATCTCATTGTGTACCAAACTATTTATACTTAAATGTGTAGACACGTTGTAGCTAGATTAGAAGCTTAAATATGGAGTTTCAACAATTATAATTATGGAATCAATGATGCAAATTCGAGTCTTTTATTTATTTATTATTATTATTATTATTATTTTTTTTTTGACATGTTTATACAAGAGAAAAGTGGCAGGAAGATTTGAACTAGTGGCCTCTTCTTCATAATGCATGGTCCTCAGCCGATTGAGTTACCCCTTGAGGACGAGTCATGCTTTTAAGATAACTAAGCGTGATTGGAAAATTTTTCTTATGTAGCTTCCTAAAGAGAAAAACTCTCATATTTCTCCTTGTGAGAAAGCCTCATTTGTGAGAGCCGGAGGGAAATGGGCTTTGCCCCTTTCCTCCTCCCTACCCCTCATTTCCCCTCCCTCACTCATTTCTCTGTATTTTCAGATTTGTTCTTTTTTCTTTTCTTTTTTTTCTTTTTTTTTTTTTTTTGCTTTTCCTTCTTTATTTTATGTGTCCAACTTTAAATGAATTGTAGTCTCTTAAACTTAGGCAATCGGGCACCCTCTTGTGGGACTTGAGTTCTCACTAAAACTCTATATCAGATCAGGATCCCTTATAATTTCTTTAAAATTGTAGATTCTTAAATTACTTAATTTATGTCATTCTTAAGCATTAAAACAGTTGAAAAATGCTACATATTAAAAATGTGACATGTTAGCAAGATAATTAAAAAAAAATTTCTTCCGTAAAGGCTTACTCTTCATTTTTGTAGAGATGCTTCTTCTTCATGAAATCAAAAGACAATTTTCTCAGAACTTTTTAACAAAATCGAGAGTAAGAACTTGACGAAAGTATACTCAATTCTCAACTAGAATATATCACATTTTTAATAATATGGCATTTTTCAAGCATTTCAATGTCTAAAAATAATCAAAATTACGTGCAAATGGTATTATAAAATTGCATATTGGAACTTTATACTCGTTGGATATTTGAGCCTTCTTCAAAGAACCAATATATTAAGAGAGTGGTTTAGATTGGATCATGTTTTGCAAACTTCAATATATTTGATTCCTAAAAAGTGCAAACTTCAACATATTCGGTGGATGTGAATCCAATTTGGTTATATTTACTCAAAAACGTCTAAAATAACTCAATTTCATGATTTCGAAACTCATTAGTATTTATGATAGGATGAGGATGAAGTATTTCAGGATGCAAAAAGCAATGACAAATTGGAGAAATGTTCATCATGATCGTAATTTGGCTATTAACCAAAGTCGCAATTGCGAACAAAATTTTCCTTCAAACTCGATAATCTTTTGTCCAAATCGGTGGAGCGTGAAATCCCCACTTACATTTTTAAAAATGCAAATAAGAATTACACTCCTAGAACAATTTAATGAAGTCAAAGAAATTTCCTCCAACTCACTTTGATCAATACTATCTGTAAGTCCATCACAGAAGTACATAAGAACAAAATCAAAATGATGAGTACTCTCTTTGAAATAAGAACTTGTCCAAATTCCAAAAGTAACATCAATGTTCTCTTTTGTTTTCCTCAAAAAGAACAAAATAAAACACTTTTTTTTTTCTTTTTTTTTAACTGAATTTGATCATGAACGCCTAGGCATTCCCAGGAGTCACCCACACAAGAATTTAACAACAATTGTCTGAATATCATCTATTTTTCAGTAAGATTGCTTCCTGATAATCTCCAAAATGATGGCTTTGTTACAGAACATGTTAGCACAAACCCTTCACCCTACTGCAGACGGGCAAACAAGTTAAGTTACAATTCTCTCAGATTCACTTCATGTACAACAACACATATATATACAAAATTGGCATGTGTCTGTTGCAACAAATATTCATCCGCGCGTCAAGTCAATACCGGTATGGGGGTTTCTCATCTCAATCGACCGTGAAACGGGCCAAATGCTTGCTGCGGAGGGAGTGTAATTTTGAGTAGAGCTAGCACTAGGCGGTGTAGCTAGCTTATTACTGTGATGAGCTTCAGAAACCTCATTGCCTTTGGCACCAACCAATTGTTTGGTCTTGGTCTTAGAACTGCCATGTACAAAACTGCAAACTACCACCTGCAGGGAGCAACATATTTATCATGAATTAGGCTTTCAAGACCAAAAAATGGATCCCCACCAAACCAAAATGTTATACTCATTTACTATAATGTAAATGAACCACGCCCCCACCACCCCCCAGGCCGCAGCAAATAAACATCCATTCCCACAGCCGACAAGCAGCACGCGTGTAAAATGACATTATCAAATGTATAAATTCAGGGCAACCCAGAGAATACCTGAACTGGGCTTGCTGCAATAAGTGTTGCAACAGCACCACCAACAACGTGGCCATCAGGACTTGAAAGGGAAACACTTACACCACCTGTCCGGTTGCGCGGGCCGCCATCTTCAGCAACCAGGTAAGAACCAGACAAGCATAATATCTGGAAACGACCCTACAAAAGACAACCCAAACAAATTTTCTCTGAGGTGTTCAAAAAATATATACAAAAGAAATGTAACATAAGGACAAAAACCTGAAAAACTGGTTAAACTATGAAAACTAACTGCACAGAGCCGAGTGGGGGAATATAAAAAAGTAGGAAAACAGTGCATAAGATCATATGCCACTTTTATTTCTGTTTAGTAGTATGATCATTCACCATATCCGTATTGATGACAGGTAGATATCTCTACAGCCAATGCAGCACAAAATTTGATAGCTAAAGACAATGTTGGGTTGGTAAAAAGCTTCACACAGTGCTACATTGAACCTAGGTTGAGTGCTAATCCAACCTTAATATAGATGATAGCTTCCTCTCCTTTTCATAAACAGCAGCAATGGTCCACCATAATATATATCTGGTTCAGTTCTTGTTTTGAAGTACACCCGGCCTGAGTTTCAACAGTTCCAGCCAGTGGAAATTCTTTCAACAATCAAAGGAGCACCAACTGATGCCTTTTCTTTTTACGCACTAAATTAACACAAGACAAACACAACTTGCACAATTCACCACCACCACTGCCATTTTAAACACGTCACTACCACCTTTGCTTCTGAGCTTCAGTACACTCATCAAAAGCTACTGATCCTATTGATTACCACGAACTAGGATCTCCTCATAACCATCTCTTTTTTTCCTTTTTTCTTTTTTCTTCTCTTTGGCTAAGTGGATCTCATTATAACCATCTGTAACGAACTAAACAAACCATGATGTCCAAACACCCAACTGCACCATAAAACTATAACAAAACTCAATAACCCTAGAGAAAGACTGTTGAATTTGAACCCACCACCATTTATCAATTTTACCTACCGTACACCATCCTTCAGAACCACCCTTCTGCCCCTATCACCAACCCGGTCCTTGCTGGAGGCATTCTCTATTTTAGTACAGCAACCGACAATACATATCAAGAAAGAATATTGGAGAGCAACTATTCAATAAATCTTCTCCAATAAAAGAATTAAAGAATATTTCTTTTAATCAGAAAGTTTATCCATTCAAAGCAAAAAACCACCATTCTCTGAAACCTGCGATAGAAAAGACCCCCTTTTCTCTGACTAATCCTTTGACCCTTTAACCTATTTCCTCATTTTCCCAATAATCGCATCCCCTCATTTTCCCAAAACTCATACAAAATAGCTCAGATCATATTCACACCTGACACCCAGAACACAATCCTCAAACTCATACAAAATAGCTCATATCATATGCACACCCGACACCCAGAACACAATCCTCAAACCTTAGCCTAAAATGACAAGTTCTGAATGGACTAATGGAGCTGCAAAGCCATTGTAGTGGGTAAATGACAAACACGCAGCTGCTCTTATTTCTCATTTGTTGGTAATGATTAAAACGATTAACAGTATAAACCATACTAAATACACCCACTATGAAAAGCACCATACTAAATAAGAATTAATACAAATGGAGAGAATAGTGTGCAATAGGCAATAGTTCGCTAATCAAACCATACTGTATACTAGGGTCCTATATGGTTTTGCATGAAATGGCTTTTTGCACAAAGAAAGGACATTTGTGACTTCATATCTCAACCTCAGAACTAAAATTCTCAAGAATTGAAATATATTCCAAGTGAGGAGGGAAGACATAAATGATGGAATACTTAATTCTGTGTGTGTGTGTGTGTGTGTGTGTGTGTGAGAGAGAGAGAGAGAGAGGGAGAGAGAACATATAATTGAATGTTTCAACCTCATATATGACACTGACACCCGCAGACGCAGGTTGCCGTAGTGTTACTGAAGAAACTGTACCACAGCCTGACAAGATGCACACAGCCCTTGGCCTCTGTTGTGAAAATGATAATATTTTTGCTGCAATGTCCTGCAAGGAAAAATACTTATAAAGAAAAACTGTCCTGCAAAGAAAAAGATAAAGCAATTACCCTAATAATTAAAGATTTGATTTCACGTGCCTCTGAGAAATAACTGTGTAGTGTTTGGTTGCCACCAAACCAGAGATTCAACATAAAAGGCCGTTAGTAAGAGCCACAGCTAATACACCAAAATTAAACAGGATGTAGGCTGATAACATGCAAGTGTACATGTTTGCAGCAGATTGATATGTATATGCACGTATTTGCATGTACATGTAACTTTCTTCCTCATCTGTTTTTCCTTGGCAGATCCTATCTACAAGTCTATAGGTCCTATTTCAATCTATATGCGTGTGTAACTACCCCATATATATTGAATCTATTACAAAAAAATCCATGTAGCTTTTATGTCACAACACTTATAATTGTACATAACCACAATTCTAAATTCCTCAAAAAGGAAATTGGTGAACAATATGCGCATCATATTTTAGATGTCTAAGAAATTGGAAAGGACATAAGCTACCTCCCCAACTCCAACTGTTATAACATGTGGTGCAAAAGCCACTCCAGCCGAACTGTTCATCCAATCACCTAGCAAAAAAGAAAAAACAAACTGAATAAGAATCCACAAACCTCAATGTACATGCAAAAATAAAAAAAGAAGACATAAATTTATCTATTACTAGTCACTCTAGCTATACTAAAGACTGTCAAGTATGGAAGCAACAAGTCATGACCAGGGCCTCTTATTTCTGTAATAATTGCCTCAAGTTTATAACTTCGAAGCATGTTTAGGAGATATTCATTTAAATGAGGTTTTGTTTGCTAATGAGAACATTGAGGACATTTCTCATAATCAACAATTTAAATTGAGAATTTCAGAGATCAACAGAACTGGCATATGCTAATCAACAATCCCTATATTCCTTAATCAAATTAACAAGAGTAGCATTGAAGTTATGAACAAACGTGAAAAGTACCGCCATTATTACATCTTAACCAAAAAATATTTTTCATAAAAGTGGTTCAAAGCAATGCGACAATATCCATTAACCCCCTAACACCAAATAATTTCTTCTTTTCTTAAGGGAAGAAAGAAAAATCAAACAGAGCCTAATTTATAGCCATAAAACCGTAACCAATCATTATCATAATACAATGTATGACAATCAAATTGCTCCCCGCAACACCGGTATCTGATTACAATAGAAACATTTAGTTAAACTACAGTTAGTATAGTGACAACATATCAAAATTAACGCAGGAACAAAATATTACCAAGAGCAGATAGTTGCTGCTTCCTCCCACTTCCAGGAGGCCGCCCTCTCGCCCGCTTCTGGCTAGGCGTGTTTGAATCTTGTATAGCATTAGCGGAAGCAGACAAAGGAGACAACCGCAAAGAAACTTGGCCATCAGGACCATATTTCCTGGGTCTCCCTCTTTTCTTCTTTACAGGCTCACCGGATGGAACTCCAGGAGACACTCCCATGTGAATGCCATGAGGAAAATTGGCATGTGAGGGCTCTACTGAAAATGTTGGTCCAACCGAGCTGCCCCGGGCATTGGACTGAGCCGGATGACCCGGGTTCGACAATGGTCTGAACCCAGGTGCTACTTGTAACACACCAGACTGTGTTCCAGGCACAGACCCACCAACGCTACCTCTATGTATGTAATATGAAGCTGACCCACTAGACAAGGCCATGGCTTCCCTCCCATCCATGCATTTACTGATTGATTTGTTACACAAACACCTATATTTTAGTGCCTAAAGATTGTATCTTTAAACCCCGTAAGCCTCAAATATTTAACTAAACTGCAGATTTATAAACTAACACCCAAAATAAAAGCATAAATGGAGATCTCAAAGCAAAGGGTTTTACAAGGGTTTTTCTTGAAGTGGTGAAAAGCTTATAGAAACAACAGAAAAAGTTGAATCTTTACAGTAAAAAATAATGAAAAACAAGGGAAACGGAACCCCTTCAACCCTAAATCATCAAATCAGAAACACACACAGAATCTAAACCAAGGTTTTACAGGGGGGGTGTCTTCTTAAAATGGGGAAAATCAAAACAAAACTTTTGACCTTTACCCACAAAAATAAACAGAAGGAGAGTGGTGCTAAAAGCTGAATCAGCTCCACCCCCACAAACCCAAAACAGAACTTATGCACACAAGAAATGTAGAAAAATCAAAAGCTCACAGAGCTACAGACACTCGAGCCCAACAACATGAAAGTGGCTGGATCATGACTCAACACACCAAGAAAAGCAAAAACCCTAGATTTGAAATGAAATCTAGGGTTTTGACTGCAAAATGCAGGAGGTGGAAAAGAAAAGAGAAAAAGACAAGACGGAGAGGTTGAGGGAGGAAAAAAAAAATGCGATTTGAAACATGAGCTTTTGAACTAAAGGGCTTTGTGTGTGTGTGTGTGTGTGTGAACTGTGCAAGTATGAAGTAGCATTGAGTAAAGACCTTTTCCTTTCTTTATTATTGTTTTGCGGTTTTTGAGGGGTGGGGGTGGGTATCTCTGACCATTAGAAGGGAAAGACTTAATGGCATTGGAGGGACAGTGTGGTGGCCTACCAAAAGTACCAAACTTACATGTCCTTATCAGATTGCCATGACTTAGGACACTGAGCCCTTCTCTCTCTCTTTTTCTCTCTTTTTTCTCTCTTTCGCTCTCTTTCTCTTTCCCTCTCTCTTTCCCTCTCTCTCAAATGGATACAGAAATGCTACTATTTACTCCGAAAGTGCTTGCTCCTTTACCTGATCATGAAATTTATTATTACAGCATCTCCACCAATAATGATTATTTCATAGCATTCACATTGGCCTTAATAAATTAATTTTTTTTTTAATTTTAATTTTTAACCAATAATGTAATTAAAAAATGTTTTACGTACGACTTAATAAAATGACTAAAAATTTGTTAAGTTGCTACAATTCCTAACAAATTTGCATAATAAAAGTGTAAATTTGCACGGTAGCTCAACAAATTCTTATTTATACTAATAATAAAAATAATATTGCTCTCTCTTTTCCTTAGGAATAAAAAAAGTAGATAAATAAATAATATTTTAAATAAAAAAGTGAGAGTGAATAGCTAAAATGTTGAGCCGAATGTATGTGATTTGAAAAAATGAATAACTAAAATAGAAAAATATATTTTTTTAGCTAAAATATTTGTTGAGCCGGATGTGAATGCTCTTATATATATTTTAACTTTTTAATACAAATTTTAACAAGTTATCTATTCAATTCTTTTATTTTATTTTAATATTATTATTTTTATACAATTTTAATTATCTGTTAAGGGAAAAAGAGAGAGACTGGGCGAGGAAAGACAGAAATGATTGAAATAATTTTAAAATGTGCTATAAAAGTTTACTGTAGTAAAATTTTTAGAATGACTACTATGCTCAAGACAAAATAAAAAGAGTTATAATAGCTAAGTGTAGTTATTATCGGTCTTTTAAAACACCGGCCGAAGATGCTCTTAGATTTTAAGAAATACTATTTACATTTTTTACTCACACATTCTCAAACATGTAACAGCAAAAATTATCATTATATCTAAAATTTAATAGTAATTAGTTCAAAATTTAATTATAATTTTTACTGTCACGTCAAAAAATATATACTCAATAATGTAGAAGTGAAACGTTTGTAACATTTCTCTTAAATTTTAAACAAATTAATCTATACATCTCACAGATCAAAAAGTGAGCAATCAAAAATAGGTATTGGAAAATGCATGCATGCATTTCTCAATGTATATTGGAGAAGCTCTTTGAATGGTACTTTGGCTGGTTTGGGTTTCCTACCCCTGTCAGAGCATTTTCAATTTCCATGGGGCTCTTTAAAATTTTTCTAAATCTAACTTTAAAAATGTACTCTCTTTTTTTTTTTTAACTAGTCACTTTTTAATAAATATTTCTCAACTTTAATTAAATATTATTTTTTATTAATAAATATAATTACCATGAAACTCACTCACTTTGATTCTATGTGAGAGATTTACCAAAATGCCACCCTAACAACCAAAATAAAATTAAAAAAAATAAAAAGAATAAAACTTTTACCTTTGATGTCTTTATATTTGGAGAGGAGTTAAAACAAATGTTAAATTTAACTTTAAATAAAGAGTTTGATAAATAATTTTTTTTGTAAATTTTGTTAAAAATTTAGAGAAATGTTAAATATAAAGAGCTTGATGGTGATGCTCTTAGAGTATCTCCAGCAGTTGATGGCTATTTTAACCACTCAAAATCAACTTTTTTAGTTTAGCTACTACTTTTTCATAATGAACTCCAGCAGACTATCTATTTTACAATCTACTTTATTTAAATATTATTTTTTAATCTATTTTTTATTATAGATAGAGGAGAGAGGGAGAGAGAGGAGAGAGGAGAAAGAAAAAATAAAAAAATGTTTAGAATGTGCTACAATGAATGAAAGTTTACTGTAGCAAATTTTAGAAAAATTGTTATTCTAAAAGGTCTGTTGAAACACCAAAATTATTAAATTTAACTTAAAAATTAGTTTAAAAACCCCGCTAAAGATGCTTGTAAAGAATGTTAGCAGAGGAGGAGGGTGATGTGTCTGGTATTGTGGCAGTCTAGGAGGAAAGTTGAAACAGACACTGTTCAAAGTTCAAGCAGGGAAAGAAAAATAAAAATAAAAAAACAATAAAATAATGAATAGAATAATTTAAATGTAAGAGTATAGTACTGTGCTTGATCATGGTGGGAGCTAGAGTCAAACTATTCAATGAGTAATCAACCCCTCCACCAAAAAAAAACACAGATTATGTTAGATTGGAAGATTTCTCTCCTAGTTTTTTATTCTACTGCTCAACAGTTTATTTCAACCTTTAGTCTATTTCTAAGATTTATATTTGTGCAAATTTTCATGCCCACCATCTTCTCAAATGAGTCTTTTAAACTGATTTTTAGATAGATTTTGCAATTGTAATTTTTATTTATTGGACCTTTTCCGGGGAGCCTCACAATTGATTTTCTAAGTTTTTATCTAAAATAGTTAATTAAAACTATTTTTTATTTTAATTAATGATTTTTCAAATGCATTCTTAGTTTATTATCTATTATTTTTTATGCCATTAATTTTTTTTTATTATTAATGATAAATCATAAAGAAAGAAAGAGTGAGAGAGAGAGAGAGAGAGAGGGAGATATAAATAATAAAGAAAGGGAAAAAGTCTACATATCTCTCAAACTACCACTCAATTGACAATGTTCCTCAAACTACAAAAAATTGTCAATGTTCCACCCAATGATGAAACTACCCTTAGTAAAATAAAAGCAAAAAATACTAAAACTTCTAGAAAAAAACCTAAAACTAAAAAAAATTCAAAGGGTGGCAAAATTTTAAAATTAAAAAAATAAATAAATAAATAATCATTTTTATAAGAAAAAAATTGATTTTTTTTGTTATAAAAAAAAACAAAATTAAAAAAAAATGTTTTTTTTAAATTTTTTTTTTTAAAAAAAAAAATTATATAAAAATATATATTCGTTTTTTAAAAAAATTAAAAATTTTCATTTTTTTTTTTAATTTATAGGGGTATTTTTGTTTTATTGAGAAATATATAGGGACATTTTTATCTTTTTGCTAGCACTGGAGGGACATTGTCAATGTTTTGATAGTTAGGCGGCGACATTGTCACAATTGAAAGTTTGAGGGTACTTTATCAATTTGATGGTAATTTGAGGAGGATATGTAAACTTAGTGAAACAAAAAATAATAGTCAACCAAAAAAAATTTGGTTTGACCGAAAATTCTTTTTTAACTTTCATAAAATTCATTTTTTAAAATCGTAAATTATTTTTCGAGTTTGAACTTCTCATTCTCAAATTATCGAAGTCCTCTAGACCATCGTCAAACCAATGACAGAACTCAAAATTTTAGGTTAATTTTTTAAAAATTTATTTTATACTAATATTTTTTAGGATATTTGTAATAAGTTTATGAGTCAATGCATAAAAACAGATAACACCCTCATTTTATTTATTTATTTATTTTGCCACTTTTAACTCCTTTTAAGTTCATAAAAAATATATTATAAACTCTTCCGTTACATTTCCTCCTAATTTCATAACCTCCGTCCATCTAACCCAAAGCTCATCGTTCTATGTAGGTTGACAACAATGGCGGTTGCAAATTCTCCACTTGCTCTTATTTATGAGTCATGAGACCTCTATTTATCCCTTCCTTTACTCACACACTCTCCTCTTCTAGGCCAATTTAATTGTTGGCACACTCAACTTGGAAGAAAATTTGTATCAAAATCTTTAAGGCTGACACAAGAGTTGGGTGAGTGCTGGCAACGTGGGCATTAACTGAATGGAGACATGAAGAAATAAGAGGAGTACAATTAAAAGAATTGTAGGTGAGCTAACCTTTTTGTTTTCTTTCGTTTTTATTCAAGTTTCTCATTAATCATATCCGACAACACAACTAAGAACTTGACTGCAACAGTTAGGGCTTGTTTTGCATTGTGATTTTAAAGACAAAAAAAAAAAAAAAATTTAAAATTAAATTATAAAAAAAAAATGATTGTTTGGAATTGTGTTCTTAAAAAAATTATAATATCTGTGTTTTCAAATTACGGGTAAGAAGATGTTTTTTTTAAAACAAAAAACACACAATTTTAAAGGTTAAACTACAGGCGATTTTGCTAAGTTCTTAATTGCATTTTTAAAAATCACATTTTAAAATTGCTATTTTTAGATCCCACTTGAAATCGCAATCACAAACTAACCTTTACTTTTTATATCATATCACATTAATCACTTTTTATTATTATTTAAACAAAAAACTTGCTACAAAACAAAACTACAAAAAATTTAACTTGGGGAAAGTACATATACCCCTTTAAACTAACACTATATTGTCAATGTCCCTCCCAAACTACTAATTATGTCAATATCCTCCTTGAACTGCCAACAAATGTCAATGTTCTCCTTAAAGCTAACAAAAAGACAAAATAACCTTAAAAAGTTTCAATAAGACAAAAATATCCTTATAAATTAGAAAAAAAAATAATAATAATAAAACATAACAAAATTAAAAAATTTAATTTTTTTTAAATTATTCTTATAAATTTTTTTTTTCTCCTTTTTTTTTTTAAAAAAAAAAAATCATTCATAAATATATATTAAATAATTTTAAAAAAAAATTGTTTTTTTTTTTAAAAAATTATCCTATAAATTGATTTCGCTTTTTTTTTTTATATAGTTTTTTTTATATATTGTTATTATTAGTTTTTTAAATCCTTATAAATTGAATTTTCTTTTTTCTTTTTTCTATTTTTTTTATAAAAATAAATAATAAAATATTAATTTAAAAAATAAATTTTTAAAACATCTCATTATAAATTGGTTTTTATTTATTTTTAAATAATTTGAAGAGTTTTTAATTTTGTGAGGGTATTTTTGTTCTTAGGGTGGACATTAACATAATTGATAATTTAAGGGAAAAATTAACAATAGGGTGGTAGTTTAATGGGGGAGTGGGGTATGCTTCTTTTTACTGTATATCACATCAATCACTTCCAACCAAAAATTCAAAAATTCATTATACAAGTCTATTGTCAAACACACCCTTAATCTTCTCAAGTGTTTTTTTTTTTTTTTTTTAAATAAATATTTTAAAGTGATATAAAAATAAAATAATTTTAAATACTCTTTCAATCTACTACTTCAGTCTTCATGGTCAAAAAATATTAATTTTGTCAATATTCCTTATAAATGAAAAAAAAAAAATATCAATGTCTCTCTTCAAGGCTAGTAAAAAGACAAAAAATAAGCTTAAATATTTTTAATAAGACAATAATATCCTTATAAATTCCTCAGAAAACAAAATTAAAGCTAAAAAAAAAAAACAAAATTTATTTATTTATTTTTTTAAAAAAAAGCCGGCCATCCCATTGTTATTCTTTTTTTTCCTTTTTTTTTTTTAACTCTATTTTGTTTTTTTATAAAAAAACAACAATAAAGTGATAGTTTACTCATTGAAAATAGAGTGATAGTTTGAGGGGATATGTATAATTTTTCCTAATTTTTAAGTATTTTATAGAGTATTTTATATTTGAGGTGTTTATTTTAATGTTTTTATTTAAAAAAAATAAAATAAAAATGATTTTTTATGTGAATCACTTAAAAAATAAAAGTTATTTAAAATATGTCATATCAAGCACCTTAAATTAGAAAATGCCAGCTGGGGTCAAGTCTCAAATGTTTCATAACATTTAAATGCC
Organism: Corylus avellana; assembly: GCF_901000735.1. Lineage (NCBI taxonomy): Eukaryota > Viridiplantae > Streptophyta > Magnoliopsida > Fagales > Betulaceae > Corylus > Corylus avellana. The sequence goes on along the minus strand of NC_081543.1, from coordinate 27,247,004 downwards.
ACATCCAATCCCAACTGACCATTTACCACATCATGAATTAGACTCCTTGTCATGGTAGTTCACCTACACGAACTAAACTGTCGTACCACAAATTTAATTAAAACGTCATACCATAGAGTGTTTCCTTTTCTACTTTTTATGTGGGAGCAGCCCCCGTCGTGTTACGAACTTAATTGCTTAAACACATAGAAGATAAATAAGTGTAATTCGAAGAATTTAAAACCTTTCAGATCAACTCAAGAATGCATCATAAAGGGGAAGTACCCTTCCTCATAAAATGTGGTTGGCCTCCCTCCTCATAAATGAATGGTGGTAGCCCCTTCATGATTGGGATCCTCTTTGGTCCAAATGGATAGGAGGGGAGCCGATTCTTGTCCCCCTTCAGTCCATTTGGACAGGATGCAAATGCCTCATGAAGGGTTACTACTTCACCCTTCCCATATAAGGAAACAGTCGCCGAGCCTTCTTAAATGTGAGGGGTGACCACTTCTTACATATGAGTGGTGGCCGCCGCCACCACCCATTTTTATTTTCTGTAATCTTTTTGTTGCTTTTTTTATTGAGAAATGTTATGGGTTAATAAGTTCTCCGTATTTGACCTATATTCTTTTACAAATTTAATAGATCAACCATTAGATTTGTGCGGTCCACATAAGTCCACAAATCTAATTATTGATTTATAAGATGAGATGAGCCAAATATATGAAAAATATTGACCCCTAACATTTTTTTTTTTTTAATTTTTAATTTTTTTTTTTTAATTTCTTTTATAAATTTGATGCTGACATGTATGCCTTTTGCTAAGGGGAATGCTAGGTAGGGGTGTGTATCGGTTCAGTCGGTGTCGATAGGGGCATTTTTGCCTACCGATTCATAAACGTTGGTTAAGTCGATTAATTAATCGATTTCATACCGACAATGAATAGTTTTGACTTTTTCAAAATAGCTCTTCAAAACCTACTTTATCTAGTTTATCTAATGAATTTTTAAAGACCTCCTATATTCGATTAGCTATATTTTTATGTATATCATTTAAATATTATTTTTTTACTCTTTATTGATTCTATTTTTATTTCTTTTCTAAAATTCGTATTTCACTCTTTATTTTTTAATGGTAATTCGTTTAACACAATAATTTTTCAATGATTATTATTTTCCAAATTATCATTTTTGTAACTATAATATTTTTGAAACAGTTGTATTTTATAATCATTATATTTGTCAACGGTTATATTTTTCAAATGTCATCTTATTTGCTAATGTTAAGCATGAAAACCATATTCTCATAATAATGTCAATCATATTTATGAAATATCTTTTATTTAAAAATTGTGAAAGAATATTCTCATAATGATCTCTTGAAAGATAGGAAAAGTTTTGGGAAAAAGAAAAAACAGGTGAGAAAAATAATAAAAAATAAAATGGTTTTCTGGAAAAGTACTGCTACATGTAACCTTTTTTTTGGCTAATCCAATGTGGGAAGTTTTTTACAAATCTGATTAGCTATTTTAGATAAAAGTATCATTTGACTCATTCATTAGGCAAACACTAGTTTTATCAAACTTTGAGGCTCTTCAACGTTCTGCAGCAATTTAATTTGGAGTTCTTAAAGCCTTGGAGAATTAACGGTTAATAACCGCCCCGCTTATACAGTACCCCAACATTATTGGGCCAAGCTAGAACTTGAATTGTGACTTTGGTAGCCTTATAAGTGACAAGGTTGGGGATCGTGGTATTTAAGACAAGTAAGAGATCTTCATTGTGAAAAATCCACCTGGAGTGACGTATATCAAATAACCTTAGGTTTACACATAGGAAGACAAGTTGATTCTTGTCTATGTTTTTGTTCTGGTTTTTAGGTTAATTATTCATTCTAGATGGAGTTTATTTCAATAATTTTTTCCTGGAGAATTCTTTCTTTTAGGTCTCTAGCAATGTAAAGTATTTATTCCTTTCTAGCAGCCTCATGGAGTTTAAATTGCCTGCAGTGCATACCCAACATCTCAAGTGGCACTATCTTTTGGAGGTCTTACTTGTAGCTTCCCAATCCCAAGTATGAAGTTGATCCTATAATTATTTACCACTATTTTAACAAAAATAATAATAATAATAATAATTGATATGAAAAACAATAAGTTCAGACTGAAATAATAAACTTTTCTTTTATAAAACTAGGAAAAATTACAGTTTACCTCTCTAAAGTTGACAGCTTTTTTCAATTCAAACACTAAAGTTTCAATTTTTTTCAATTCGACCAATATTATCCCAAAATTCCCATATTGCCCCTAATTTTTATTTTTTATTTTATTTTTTTAAAAAAAAAAACAAATTTGGGGATATAAAAATGGCCAGATGACCAAAGGGGTGGCCCTGAATATTTTTTAAATTTTTTTATAAAAAATAAAAAATAAATAACTAGGGGCAATATGGAAAGTTTTGGATACAATTGGTCAAATTGCAAAAATTTGAAACTTTGAGGGGGTGGATTGCAAAAATTGAAACTTTAGTGTTCAAATTGAAAAACGCTGTCAACTCTGAGGGGATAAACTGTAATTTTCCCATAAAACTAAAAGTGAAAATAAGATCATAAATTCAAGATCATTAGCTACCATATAAAATAACTTGCTAATAAATAAAAAAAAATATATTAAATATTCAAATACACAACAATTGAAGGGAGTATAAATAAGTCAACCATGGCACTGTAGATAAATATTGTTAAAGTATATATATATATACTTTGTTCAGCCTTCAAGCTGATTGCACAATTTTCTTTTTGATATGTGGCCTTCTCCTCTTTGACTTAGCATCTAAATTGTGAGGTGCATCGTAAAGCACCGGAAGATTTTGTCAATGACCTCACTGATCTTGCATCTGCAACTGGAAAAACTTGTTCAGGACTATAGTTTGGCTTTGCCCCACTAGCTCCTGACTGAACGAAAGAAGCTCCATTTTCAAAAACATCCCCCACAGAGAAAAATTTCCATGAGCCTGTTTTTTCATCGCTGCTCTTTCTCCAGGTTACCTATTTCAATAATTTTGTTACATGAGTCTGTTAGACAAATTCACTTGTGAGTGGAATAGTGATTGAAGGGTTAAATCTCATACCTAGCTACTACAATAATTACATAATAGTTATAATATGTGAGTAGCAAATGGTTATAAATATTTTATGAAAGTCTCTCACAAATAATTAATTCTCAATGTTAAACTTCTAACAAATTAATTACTGCTACACCCAGGGACGGCGCTAAGGGCCAAGGTATATGTGCCAGGCCATGAACTTTCTTCTGATTTTGAAATTGTTTTCTTCATTCGTATCCAAAAAGTCATGAATTATTCAGAATTAATAATGATTTGAGTGAATCATGTAAAACATTATGGGCTGACCAAGGCCCACCCCTGGTTCATCTCTAGTTACACTTTTATTTTTGGAAAAAGTCCAGATACCTTCCTCAAGCTACTATCTAATTGACAATATCTCATCTCCAAAACTTTTAATTGCAATAATATTCTCCTCAAACTATCAAAAAATTGATAGTTAATTAAGTACCTTAAACAGTAATGTATGCACTTATTAGTTAGACAATCAAATGATAACGAAAGCATATAATTACCTCCTTGTTCCCTGATTTTGGTGCAATAAAATGGTTGGCTTGACTCTTAACACTAGGGTTCATGCTTCCCCCAATGGCATACTGCATCCAGCCCTGGTAAAGGTTGTTCACCACATGTGCATATCCATAGCGGATCCTGCAAATTAAGGTTTTTTGTGGATAAGACATGTATTTTTAATATATATATATATATATATATATATGTGTGTGTGTGTGTCAGTGTGTGTGAAGCAATAATATTGAATGATGTACCTTGGCATCCGTTGGTTGCAATTAGGTCCAAAATGGTTGTACATGACAGTCACCTTCATGTTTTTGTCCCGCATGTACCCATCATCGTGCCCAAGAAGCATGACTTTGTCCTGGTACCTAAACCAGTTGTTGGAGATGGTGATTTCTGTAGAACCCCTCGTGACATCAAGAAGACCATCATTGCACTTATACAATGTATTATGGTCTAGCCACACCTTTGATGCAGTCACCAACCTTATTGCATCTCCATCCACCTGACCCACTGTCATTATCTTTGACCCTGGACCCATCACTGAGCTTGGTGCTTGTGGCTTGCAATGGTGGATACGAAGGCCATGGATGATTATGTTGCTTTCCTTATAAATCATCAAGCATGCATTGCCGGCAATGTGAACTTCAGCCCCCCGACCATCAATGGCTGTGAAGCTACTAATGAGAAGCGGTTTCTCAAGCTTGATATTCATGCTCCTTTGGAATGTGATCCACTTCTTCCCTCCGATCATCGTTGCTCCATATCTCAGAGTCCCTGGTTTGGGGTTCAATGGGTTATCACTAGAATCGGTGACTACATATTGTATGAGGCCTCTTCCAATATTGTTTGTCATCTTCCCAGCAAAACCCACTGAGCATGTGGCAAGCTGTTGTCTGTTGCTCCTCCAATTGGGGTTCCATCTCCAGCACCGATCGATCACGTTCATGTTCAAGCCTGCAACCATCTTTGTTGATCTCTTAGCAAGAGTAGCATTGGGAGTGAAGAGCATGACAATGACAAGAGGCAATGCAAAGCGCCAAAGAAAGGCAATCTTGGTAATTCCCTGCAAAGCCATAGTTATGTGCATGCAAATAGAACAGAGGAAACTGGAAAGAGGTGAGATGGTGTTGGGTTATAGATGATTTGATTGAAGAGAAGTATATATATACATATATATAGGTGGAGAGATTAGTGATGCTTTGAAGTTTGTTTAGGTGGTTTTAATGTACAGCAATGGGGGTGGGGTGATGTAGGACACAAAAGAAGCTAACTATTAGTAAATTTAGTAGTTTTGAGGCCTCCCCTCAGTTTCACATAGGCCATAGCTAAGATTTCATAGCAGCCAAACAGGTAGAGATGGCTGTCATTGCTGTAATATAGGAGTAGTTACAATTGGTAACACATACATGTGCACCATATGTCATGATTATGAGAGTTTTGTTCTTTTTCATTTTCTTTTATGTTATTAGTTGTTAAATGTATTTTACACGTGATTTATATTATAAATGAGTGTCACATTCGGATTGAGATTCCTTATTATTTGGCTATCTAAATATCTATAAAATTTGAACAACCTAAGACAAGTGGGCCCCTCATTCGATGAGCGTAATAATACACATTAATGACCTAGAACCCAACTACCATGTTGAATCGAAGGTGTCCATTAATTTAATTGGTTAAGTCTTTTGGCATCAGATTTAGTCGGGTAATTGCACCCAATCCCAATCCCTTCATATCGTTCACTTATTATTATTATTTTAAAAAAAAAAAAAAAAAAAGAAAAAGAAAGAAAGAAGAAAGTCTCCAGATATTGCAGAGAAGATAGTCAAAACGTAATGAGAAATGCTATAGGTCAATATTTTTTTCATATTTGGCCAATATTCTCTTATAATCAACTATTAGATTTGTGAATTTATGTAAACTGCACATAAGTTAATAATAGACCCCTCAAATCTAATGGTTGATCTATTGAATTTATAAAAAAAATATAGGTCAAAACATAGAAAACTTTGACTCATTTCTCAAACGTAGTTTATTCGAAAAGAAAGAAAGATGTTAAAAAGTTCGATGCCTAAAGAGAGCAAATACACAAACATTAAAACATGTCCAGTTTAGGAAAGAAATAAGGCTACCGGTTGTGCCTGTCGTTTTCTCCGTCTTTCTTACTTGAATAAGCACCAATGTAGCGAGTAGCATATATGCTGATACTTCTAATTGTGATTAGTACAAGCAATTCTAACTTGGTGATAGCTGCAACTTGAAATTTTTGAGGAAGCCTCTTATATTTTTTCATAGATTTTAATCATATTTCATTGAAATTTACATTCCTAAAGTTCCAAAAAATTCATTAACATAATATACGGCAGATTACACAGCATGGAATGGAAAGATTTGAATGATCCACTTGGTTCGTTGCCGTCTTTCACCAACGGTCCGGACATCGGTGGTTCCAATTTTTTTCCAATGCTTGCCTTGTTAGTGAGCTGCAGTAGTTCACCAGATTAAAAATAGGAAAATGTTTGAAGTACTATAACTTTTACTACAACCCCCTTATAAACTCATGTGACACTATCTTAAAGGTGAAAAATAAAGCAACAACATTTGACTAGAAAATTTAATTGTTTAGTGGTCACGCTGAATGCCACGTTAGTTTGTAAGAGACATATAATAAAAGCTGTAGCACCTTTAGCAACATTCTTAAAAATATTAGAATGTGTAATTTAAAGAATTCAATTATTTTGAAAGTTATGAGTTTGTTTTCAGTAGGGCCATTGGTTTCAGGGCAAATCAAGTGACAATAATGAGAAATACACTTGAGCTGTCACATAGTAGGGATTCATTAAAAATTTTGTTAGTACAACATTCAGAAATAATGCCATTATGCAAATGAATAACAAGCCACTTACATCCATTTGGAGACATCTTACTCTGCCGCTTCCAACTTCATCTTCCTGTTAACATAATCTAGGTATCCCTGCATGCTCACATATAAGTAGATTTCACCACTACAGTCTAAATGGCTCTTCTGAAAATAGCTTTGAAATCAATCATTGCGTAAATACTCTCAAATATCTTCCATTTAAGACTTCAAATATCCTAAATATTCAGAATGCTGAAAGTTCTGTAAGCAAGATATGAAAGGTTTTCAAACATCAAACATTTTAGTTACCTCTTGGCCGAATTACAATATATATTGACTGTTCATAATGTAAATCTCTAATCCTACCAGGGAAAATCTTGAACGAAAAATTGTAAATCTCTAATCCTACAAGAGAAGATATTTATTGACAATTTTATATTTGACAGCATACTGATGAGTCCATTGTGCTTTACATTAGGACTTGAGAGGAGCCATTGTGTTTTACATCAATCAAACACACTTAACCATTTGATTTTGATGGAACATATAACAAGAATGAGAGCATTACCTGGAGTATTCCAACAGCAGCAAACTTGTCAATTATTGTCTTTGCTTGAACTGGATGCAAATTCAAAGGCTTTAACATTAATTCCACATTCTGCAAACAGTAACATAAACTTCAGGACTCTGGCACTAAGCCGGAAGAATATGGATAACAAAATGTGCAGTGAGATCCAGAATCTGTAAATCATAATAATTTTCCAATTTTGGTTGGCAGTCCATTAATAACTTCTCAAATAACTGATCAAATAATTCTTAATCCAATCACAGTCAAATTGTAGCCGACTATGGATTCTTGTCAACTAATCCAGGATACCCACATGCATTATTTTGTCATTCTATCCTATCTAAATTATACTCTTTGTGGGTCTCCCTAATTAACATATCCTTCTCAGATAACGTTGGTAGTTCAGGTACCATACTGAAAGGTGATATTTTTAACATTTTGGAAAGGAAAATTAGAAAGTTCATATAGCTATATGCACCGACCTTTGATGTAAAGCGCTCGTCCCAGTAGGTGTACTTCAAACCTTCGAGTTTCTTCGTTTTACAGAGATCATCAATGAAAATCTTCACTTGCACTGCCTAATCAAAGTGGAAAGATAAATGCAATCAGGGAAAGAACAAGAATCTATATATCATGACTCAGGAAAAACTCACATCTGGACAGGTTCGCAGTCTGTCGAAAGGGCAGCCAACAACAAAGCCCACAAGAGAGAGTTCAGAGATCTGTGTACGAACAGAAGAAACAGTTATGACTCGTGACTCTGGACTGAAGAAAACTCAAAGTTCAAAATCATTTAACATAAACACCCAATTACCAAGATACAGAACTTTTTGTGGTAAAAGGAAGCCTCTTGATAGTTCACCAAACAGACAATACCATTTGTTATGACATAATAATAGGATTTAACTCGTTATTCCACAACAGTAACATTACTGTTCAGTTCTTTTGATCATACAATACTCTTTTGTGATTTAAGATGACACTGTCTGACAATCATTTCCATTTGAACTCTTACCCTGAATTTACAAGAATGGAAAAATAATATTTAAAAACAAAAACCAACAGAAATTACTCACCAGACATTGAAAGTCACTGGCCATTAGATCAATGTTTGATTTCTTCCTTAGCAGAACACTGCAGCACCAAAGATACCCACATTTATGCCATAGAAAAAAACATAATCAAAGTTTCAGTGAGAACTCAAACATCAAATGGAAAACAGATCCTGAAGAGGGATATACTACTTTAATATCAGGTAGCTCGGATATGGCAAAGCAATAACCAAATTTAGGCATTGTCTAACAGAAAAAACTTCAATTTTTAATAGGCAAGAAAAATTTATTAAAAAGAAAAAAGAAAAAAATGCTGACCCCGAGTACAAAGAAACTAAACACAACCAAACCATCCCGTGAAAACTAACTCAATGGCCTTTAAAATGCTTACTCTAGCACAGTTTCATGGTATAATCATCACTACAAGAAAATAACATACCTCAGAGGAGAGGCAATTTGATTGCGAGGGTCTGAAACAGCTATCCCCACATACTTGTCGCCCACATCCAAACCAAGCAAACGACCTCGTTCTACGGCATTCGACTTAAGCAAGTCATGGAACAAGTTCCAGGGCTTCACGTACCTCATCTGACCAATCACACCATTCAACAAACACCCTTATTCGCCACTTTGTGAAGTAGTACTCTTACACAGATTAACAAGGCAAAAGGGAATAACATGGGCTATGATATTTTACTTCCAAAAATGCAAAAAAAAAAAAAGTTTTTATTTTTATTTTTATTAGAGAGTACGCCATTATGAACCAAGAACTCAAATAGTACATGCATTGTATTCAGCTTTCAAGCACAAAACAAGCTGGGTCACTTCTTTTTCTATGTGTAAGCTTCATTGTAGCATTTTCGCGAACAGTACGTCCACATGGAGATTGAATTTTTTTGTCACAATACTCAGTGTGACATTTTCACAAACACTTTAGAGAACCTAACGTTAAGCATCCACATCAAGCTCTTGAAAATTTAGTTAAATTTAACTTTCAAAATGTACTTTTTTAGATATAGCTAGTCACTTTTTAAGACTACCAAATATCAAACTCTCTAAATATTTTTCTACTTTAACTACATATTATTTTTTATTGGTAAAACTAACTACCATGAAACTCACTTTGAGGAATGCTCACATACATGGAATTATTTTTTGTGCCCAACTGCATCTTTAATTCAAGAGATTTCATTGATGAATGCAGAAAACAGGGCATACATACATGTCTGTAACAACAAGGCATACATTTTCACTTATCTTTCTCGACTTTAGAAAACAGGCATAGAACCTATTTGGTTACTGAAAATAAAAATTAAGAAACTACCAGAAAATGAAATCCTAACTATGAGTTACATGGACCTAAAGCAAGCAATAGGCCGAACAATTTTACTCAGGACCCAGATAACGATAAGCTCAGAGGTTCAAAATGATGATATCTTTTTTTTCGTTTCTTCTATTTTCCTACGAGGATTCTCAGTCCCCAAACACAACATTCAACCATTGAAACCATAACAAAAAAGGAGCCAAATACAGTATAATGAATGAACAATAACGATTGATGAGAGAAATGGGCATTGGCTGACCTTGAAGACGGTGGTGTGTAGATCTGCACTGCACTGATCCCCGCTCGCGGAGGAGAGAGGGGTCGATAGAGAAATGCTATGTGGGTGCGTGACGAAAAGAAAAATGGAAGGGGAGAAAAAGTAGAAGGGGAGGGGATGAAACTCTGCTGGAGGGAAAGAAATAGAAAATAAGAGCGAAGCAAAACGAAAAGCGGCGCCAGTCAAATAAAATAATCAGATAGAATAAATAACATTTGCTTTTGGTCGAGTTTGATAAATGACTTTTTTTTTTTTTTTTAAGAAAAATGTTAGAAATAGAGAGCTCTAAGCAAATATATATATATATTGCAATTGAGATTTAAGACTGCTATAATGACAAACAACACTACAAGCGCTACTCTACGGGGACAGTTTATTTTCAGTTAGTTACAGTGAAAGGGTATTTGTGTCTTCACTTTTTGAGTGAACAAAAATATTCTTATACTATAAGTAACCGGATATTCTCTCGTTCAAATAAAATGGAGAAAATCTAATTCCCTCCTAGGCCACCGGATGTTAAAACTTAAAGCGGCTTCGACAACATCTTTTCACTTGGTCAAGGGATATGGTACATCGTTAAGGCTAATTACCCCTAGGCTTTTAATTTGGACTGCTAGGTTGCATTAAAAACAATCTAGAGGTCCCAAAAGTGCCACTTAATAAGCAGCAACTTAACGGTTGCTTCTATAAGTATAACAAAACATTGAAGTTAACAGAGTTGAAATCCCTATCCCCTATCCTCTGGGGATGATGGAAGAGGGATTTTAACACTCTTTTAAATTCAAGTTTAGCCCCCCAAATTCTCGTTATTTTACATACAAACTTTTGCAAGCTATTAACCATTGTGTGAAATGTGAATAACATCAAATTGCGTCCTTATAGCAACTCCTCAAGGTGTTATAATTAAGGTGAAATCATGCCATACAAGGGACATTAATTTCTTGGGAAAAATATATTTTATCCTCCTGAATTACCATTCATTTTGTAATTATGTTTCCAAACTTTAAAAAAGTGACACAGGGCTCTACATAGTATTATTGTGTGTCAAATTAGACAATTCTACATTTTATCCTAAAATACCCTTGAAGTTATTAATAAATAAAATTTAAAATATATAAAAATAACCATTTGAAAAAAAAAAATAAAGGGGGATAATATGAAGAGGGCCACCGCTTTTTGGTGTTTTTTTTTTTTTTAAAAAAAAATTTTAATAATTTTAATTTTTTAAAAATGGTTCTTTTTTAATAAATTTAAGGATATTTTGAAGAGAAAAAATGCAAAAAAGTGCCTAATTTAACACGCGGTTGTAGTATGGGAGGCCCTAATGTTACTTTTTGAAGTTTGAAGGTGTAAGTGCAAAATGAATTATAGTTTAAATGGCTAAAGTGTATTTTCTCCTAATTATTTCTTTATAGTTTGAATTTTACTTTCATTTTTTCGGGCAACATAATTAAGAGTTTGTTAGCTTGTTGTATTTTAAGTATCTCAAAGTCCCTAAGGGGTAGCTCAATTAGCTGAGGACCATGCCTCATGAAACGGAAGTCAAAAAAAAAAGAAAAAAAAAGCGGAGTATTTCAAAACCCATTTTGCCATAATTGTCTTTTCTTCATATTGTGGATAGCAAATATATTAATATATTGAAAAATCACGTGTATTGTGCGGGTTATATGCTAGTAGAATATAAATCAGGTGTAAAATACATTTTACAGCTAATAATATAAAAGAAAAAGAAAAAAACTCTCATGATCATGACATATGGTGCACATGTATGCGTTGCCAATTGTAACTACTCCTAGATTAAAGCAATGACATCCATCTCTACCTGTTTGGCTGCTATGGAAATCTTAGCTATGTGAAATTGAGGGGAGGCCTTAAAACCACTAAACTCACTAATAGCTTGCTTCTTTTGTGTCCTACACCCCCCACCCCCATTGCTGTACATTAAAACCAACTAAACAAACTTCAAAGCATCACTAACCATTCCACCTATATATATTTCTCTTCACTCAAATCATCTATAACCCAACACTATCTCACCTCTTTCCAGTTTCCTCTGTTCTATTTGCATGCACATAACTATGGCTTTGCAGGGAATTACCAAGATTGCCTTTCTTTGGCGCTTTGCATTGGCTCTTGTCATTGTCATGCTCTTCACTCCTAATGCTACTCTTGCTAAAAGATCAACGAAGATGGCTGCAGGCTTGAACGTGAACGTGATTGATCGGTGCTGGAGATGGAACCCCAATTGGAGGAGCAACAGACAACAGCTTGCCACATGCTCAGTGGGTTTTGCTGGGAAGATGACAAACAATATTGGAAGAGGCCTCATACAATATGTAGTCACCGATTCTAGTGACAACCCATTGAACCCCAAACCAGGGACTCTGAGATATGGAGCAACGATGATCGGAGGGAAGAAGTGGATCACATTCCAAAGGAGCATGAATATCAAGCTTGAGAAACCGCTTCTCATTAGTAGCTTCACAACCATTGATGGTCGGGGGGCTGAAGTTCACATTGCCGGCAATGCATGCTTGATGATTTATAAGGAAAACAACATAATCATCCATGGCCTACGTATCCACCATTGCAAGCCACAAGCACCAAGCTCAGTGATGGGTCCAGGGTCAAAGATAATGGCAGTGGGTCAGGTGGATGGAGATGCAATAAGGTTGGTTACTGCATCGAAGGTGTGGCTAGACCATAATACATTGTATAAGTGCAGTGATGGTCTTCTTGATGTCACGAGGGGTTCTACAGAAATCACCATCTCCAACAACTGGTTTAGATACCAGGACAAAGTCATGCTTCTTGGGCACGATGATGGGTACATGCGGGACAAGAACATGAAGGTTACTCTCATGTACAACCATTTTGGACCTAATTGCAACCAACGGATGCCAAGGTACATCATTCAATATTATTGCTTCACACACACACACATATATATATATATATATAATACATGCCTTATCCACAAAAAAAAACCTTAATCTGCAGGATCCGCTATGGATATGCACATGTGGTGAACAACCTTTACCAGGGCTGGATGCAATACGCCATAGGGGGGAGCATGACTCCTAGCGTTAAGAGTCAAGCCAACCTATTTATTGCACCAAAATCAGGGAACAAGGAGGTAACTACATGCTTCCGTTATCATTTGATCTTTGCACTTATAAGAATGCATATATTCACTACAAACACAGATATATATATAGAGACACAAAAACAAAATGAAGAAAGGACGATAGGAAGAAAAGAAGTACAACACTGAGCAATATCGAACATTTTGAATTTCTTATAGGTTTAGAAACTACGTATACTGATCGATCATATAAGGTTTATATAACCAGAGCTCGCGAAGGTTAAGTCAAATGGTCGTTCGTTTGGCGTAATACCACGTGGTCGACTGTTCAAGTTTCTTCAACTACCTGATACATGATTCTTGTAGGCAGGGTTGTGTATCTGGGTGTACCCAACTGGAATGGATCCCAAAGGGGCCTTGCCTTCAAGGGGCTTCTCATCATTTAAAAAAAAAAGGTATAGTCAGATGAGTCAGATTGGCCTAGCTAGGATCAACCCATACAAATCATTAATAATTCTGCATAGTTCATGACTTATTGGATAAGACTAAAATAAAATTTTCAAAACCAACGAGAATTCATGGCCTGGCACGAACCTTGGCCTTTAGCTCCGTCCCTGAGTGTAACACTAATTTGTTAGAAGTTTAATGTTAAAAATTATTTTTTTGTTAGACTTTCATAAAATATTTACAACTATTTACTGCTCCCATGACTATTATGTTATTATTATAGAAGGCATGGGATTTAGTCCTTCAATCACTAATCACTATGCTACTCACACATGAAGTTGTCTAACGTATATCTACTTATGTAACAAAATTGTTGAAACAGGTCACATGGAGAAAGAGCAGTGAGGGGAAAACGGGCTCATGGAAATTCTTCTCTGTGGATGATGTTTTTGAAAATGGAGCTTCTTTTGTTCAATCAAATGCTGGTGGGACAAAGCCAGGCTATAGTCGCGAACAAGATTTCGCAGTCGTAGATGCAAGATATGTGAGGTCATTGACAAAATCTTCAGGTGCATTACGATGCACCCCGCGATCTAAATGCTAAGGTATCTCTTGTCTAGATCACACCCCAAGGAATCTCTTTGTTTCGATAGTTGTTTTAGGCCGTGTGAAAATGTACGAGCTACAATCTTTGTGAAAATTCACAAAGACCAACCATGTAATTCTCTTATTATAATCAACTATCCAACTCCTTCCATAAAAGTTTGTTATACTAAGGCAACTTACTCAACGCCATGAGATTGATCTATAAACTCTACCAAGTCCACTTTTACCAGCATTTAATTACTAAAAGAGAATCATTTGTTTTTCATCTTTTGCTCATCTCTTGTCCGTCTACGTAGAATAGATGAGCAAATACACAAAAAAGATAGAAAAGAGATAAATGTGTAACGATTCTCTTACTAAAAATGCCTAGGTAAAGATCAAGAACCCCAAGTAGGATCATTTACGTAGAATGAATCTCATATTCTATATTGATCATTTCTATCATGCGACTGCAATACAGATCGAAAAACATTATCTTCATAGGGTAAAACATTCATCTAATGATATACTCCCCACATTCTTGACGGCCTTTCTTATAAAAATGTTTTAAAATATTACAATTAGGGAGGGATAAAAACTTTTTTCCAAAATAAAACATTTTTCACAAAATATTATAAAACAATTCACATTAAAAAAAAAATGTAAATAATTTTAATAAAAACCTCATTTCCCCATCCTCCCCAAGAATACAAGTATTTTTCTTGACTCAACCAAACCAAAAAATTAAGATCCTTAATTTTCATCCAATTTGGAAATTACTTGTATTGAAATTCATATTGTGCCAACTAAAATAGATGGCATCATAGGTCATGGAATATCTCATCTTCTTGCATATTGTGCTTAGTTTGATTGCGGATAGCGGATTTCTATCTTTTCGGCAATGATAAAGATCCTCTCTCCATTTCACTTGACATAGAAAGAACCATTGTGGTCTAAATTAGATTCTAGAGATCTAACCGTGTACATGTTGCCACATGGTGAATATATTGCTATGTAATTTAAAAAATGCAGAACGTGAAATGATTTCTCTACATTTCACTTGAAATTGAGAGGATCTCATTCCTTTCAGCAAAGTTTTGAGCAAGCAATAATTTCAAAGAGATTGCATGCCACATGAAACAAGGCTTACAGCTATGACGTGCAACCCCTCTCCCACATGAAACACTGGTTGACGAAAACCTGCAATCCCATGGATGATGAGCAATGTAACCAGCAATGTCCTCTGTAATTAATGATTACTGCATTAGATGTTTCAGATTACTCCAGAATATAATTTGTCGAACCAAGTCATGATGAATTCCAATGCAGCAAAAAGTGTATCAGCCACATGACAGTTGAACTAATAAGAGAGTATACAACAGTTAACTGCCCTTTTAAGGGTGACCCTCTTCCAAAACTTATGGAGCACTTACTTTCCATAGATAACTAGTTTCAACCACCTTTTTCACCTGCAAATTTGAAGTTGCTTAGAGACAACCGAAGAGAATAGTAAAGTTGGCCCTTCAAACCTGCTCTTGGAAAGTAAACCCTAGATACACGACTCCACTCACCAAAACCATGTATTAGGAAAACTCCTAATGTGGAATCGAACACAGGATGTCCGAGTTTACGGATTATCCCAAGCCCGCCCTTTGATCACTAGGCTGCACCTTGACAGGTACTAAAACTGATATATGGTGTGAATGAAAACGAAAGACCATCACACTAGTTATTTGCAAGTCCAAAGGAACAGGTTGAGGATGCAGACAACCAACAATTTCCACCGAGGCCAACTCTTGCACTGGTGCCTTGTCTAGGATTGGTTTCTCTTGCTGATCAATTACTATAGTATAGTAATATTCCAAGTGAGAAAAGGAGCTTCAGCTGATGCCAGAGAGGTTAAACATCACAAAGACATTCACACGCCCAAGAGAGAGAGAGAGAGAACAGCAACATCGATCATACATCTTTTCAGCTTACCAACCAACCATATCAGAGGAAAAAGGAAGACTAAAACAGGTAGGTTAATTTAATTTCAAACTGTAGGATCTCAAAATTTTCATGCGCAGATGAGCGCGTATAAATATGAAAGTATCCTCATTATTTCTTAAGGGGCTGAAAACAGATAATTGAGCTAAAATCATAAGAATCAATTGAATAAATTAAATGATTGATAACTATCTATTTCCATTTTTATTGTTGTGTATGGAAAAATGGAGAGAGACTGGTAACCTCAGCACGTTTTTTAGCTGCTCTTCTGAAAGGCTTCTGATTACGCCACCGTATCCGTTCAATCCCAATACCCAAACTATTATTTTGATCTGTAATTGGCTGCATCTTTTCCCTTAGACTAGACTCAGCTTTTGTTGTTTTCTTTATCAACCTCGTGTGTTTAAGAGAAGGTGTTTCAGGCTCTGCCAATCTGGCACAGATTGATCTGTCAAAGCATTAAGAACGAACTACTTACTAAAAATAGGAAAGAACATGCAAATATTAAAAATGATATTATGTTTCCAATAGATGATAGAAGTAACAAATAACTCATTCATTTTTTTTTCAAAAAAATCTGGTAATAATCTGTCACCAACAGAATCAAAAAACCCCTGGCAAGATTTTATCACCCCCAACTCCTTTCTCACAATTTTATTCATTTAAAGAAAAATTCTATCATTTGATAAGATGTGCTTCAAATGCTTATTTGGAACGCATTCATATTCCATAAAAGCCATGTCAAACAGCATTATCAGCTCTGCATTTTGTGTTTTATTGACTAATTTACATTCCCAAACCCAAAATAAGGCCTCAACCATACAGCAAAAATAAAAGATATGCTGATGTAATTACAATTTTCACAAAAGGAATTTTATCTTATAACTTACCTATCATGATCCACTGATGGTGTTGTAGATAAGTCTTCTTTTTGAGGATTACATGCAGGACAGATGTAGACCTTTGGTGGGGATCGCAATTTAATGCAATCAAAATGGTACCATTCATCACATTGATCACAAGCAATCATTTTTCTTTGATCATACGGCTTTCGGCAAATGCAATAGAGTATACTTCGAGCTCTTAGTAACTGCAACCACCAAACGGTAGCTGATCAATTAAATGCCAAGGAAAATATCTCTTAAACTTAATTTCCTTCTCTGCGTAACACAAAAACAATTATCTCTTTACCTTAATTTCCTTCTCAACATAAACAGGCAAACTTTCACCTTCCATGATAAGTTCAAAAACTTTATCTAAGCTGAGAGCTCCAGAATCTGCTGCAACCTGTGCATAAAACAAAAGAGCCAGTGAGAGAGAGAGAGAGAGAGAGCATGAGAGAGAGAGAGAGAGAATCAGCAATTTCTAGACCTTCTTAGCATGTTCTGCCCATAGCAAGGCAATTCGCTTTGCTTCTGTCAGTCTTTGCCTGTAGTAATCTTCAGGTGGAATGTTCATGGCCAGACCCTGCCACACAATATTGATCGAGTTTATATATGCATAAATGTAAATATGTATATATGCATATATGTACCAAGAGCTGTATATGTGCATATATGTAAATAATCAAAGAGGTATTCCTCACATGCCAGAAAGCATCTTCCCAGACAAAGCTCGTGCTTGAGGAATATATATTAGGGTACTAACACAACAGGTTCATTTTTGTTCTTTCAAACTAGGTCATCCGTTGCCAATGTTTGAATCAACTATGTTTTGTCCAATACAGAACAGAAATTTGAAAGTAATGTACCCCTTGTGGGAGGGAGGGAAAGAATTGATTGATTAAGTAGCAACTATTTGTCCCAGAGAAGGCAAATAATAAAAAGGCAGCCCTTTCAATGAAGAAGTATATATTAAAAATGTAAACCATATTTCATTTTCACAGGAAAGCTGTGTTACAAAAAATTCTCATTTAACAAACTGAAAACTCAATAACAAGTAATCCGCAGCAAACCAATAACATCTTGTAGTAATAGCTTGAGCATCTGCACAATGGATGCTGAAGAATTACTGAGAGCTATATAAGAACTAATACATAAGGATTTGCTTGGATTGACTGCCTATACCAACTACCTATAGGCTCAAACTGAATCTACTCCATTCTATGAATGGTTGAAAGTAGTCTTCACTAACACAAATCAATTATATTACTCCAGCCCTAGCCAAGTCTCCTATTCCACTTTTCCATAAGATTTCAATTCTTTGTTCCTCCATAGAACCAGAGACGCCAAAGCCAGTGGATGTGCAACACATCAAGAAATTTGCAGGAAGAACATAGGCATTAAATCA
This sequence comes from Corylus avellana, assembly GCF_901000735.1. Taxonomy (NCBI): domain Eukaryota; kingdom Viridiplantae; phylum Streptophyta; class Magnoliopsida; order Fagales; family Betulaceae; genus Corylus; species Corylus avellana. The sequence goes on along the minus strand of NC_081543.1, from coordinate 27,228,907 downwards.
TTCTGCGTACTAGTGGAATCGATTTACCATGTCTTTCTCATTCCTTTTTATTTAGTAATTCTCAAGCCGAACAAATTTTAGTTTAGAATAATCAATGGACATCTTGGCAGATGCTATCCCCATGTCAACTACCCCACTTCGATAAATACCACTCGTGAAAACCCTAGAGAATTCTACATCAAATAACCCATCTTAAGAATCTAGAATACTCCCAAAAGCCAAGTAGTCAATAAAACATACCTCTTTCAAATGCTGCTGAACCTGTTGGATCGTGGGCTTTTGTAAACCCTCTAATAATCTATTGACTTTGAATCTCCATGAGTATCTTGCAAATGCCAGATCAAGGTTGCAATTACCTTGATGATCATACAGACCTGCCACTTCAATGGCCTGTGTAACAAAACCACTTCAAATGAGTAAGAATATATAGATTTTAGGATATTGCGGTTTTCTCTCACAAAATACAAAAATTAAAATCAATTATGCACGTACAGCTTAATATATCAACAGTAAATGATGTAAAGTCTCAAGTACCTTAATAGCAATAGTTAGCTTTTCAGAGACAATGCCGAGATCTTTATCAAAATAAGCTAAAGCGAAATCAAGAATTTCTGTCAAGCAAGTTCTGCATGCCAAAGCTTGATCCACAAGTTGTTTCAATACATCTCTTTCCTCAATCCTGTAAAAACCAACAGCAGTTTCTCAATAAATGAAGTATTCACCTTAAACGATTCAAATTTATGAATTTGGTAACCCATTAAATAACCTTAATTAAAAAACAATAAAAAACTTTTTTTTTAATAAGGAAAGGGTTTAAGGTAAATGCAGGTGTAGCGTTTTGAAAAAAAAAAAAAAAAAACCCTTATCAGAAGCATGTGGCAAATTCCGTTGGAGAACCATTATTTTTTTACCACAGTCAGATCCCCATAGTAGTTACAAAATTCAAAGTCCAATCAACTTCAGGTAAAACAACTTATTACCATTCTATTGTCTGTAAATGCAAAAGCAATTACATGGTATCCGGCTAATCAACAAGCCTAACAAGAAAAAAAGACCCAAAACCAAAAACATAGGAAAACCAAAAGCCAAATATAAGATGGATCAGGCAAGCCATCCTTAGTCAATATATGAATCAACTGAAGATGAAGTGAAGACACCCAGGTTACAGGGCACATCATCAAGTTAGTTTTTGGTGGCTAACAAACTGCCCAGTGTTAGCAGCACCTTGAAATCAAGCAAACCTTGAAACTCAGAAGTCTGTTAATTAAAATTTGTATGCTATATATAATAGGAGGAACTCCCATGTTGATAGGTTATTCTTATTTAACGGGATGGCGATGAACTACTAGACATCAGTCTCAGTGATCAAATTTCACAACAGAAGCTCTCAAGCCATCTTAATTACTTCTCTGATGGCTCTAACTTCAGCTGCTAGAGTTGAATCTGTTTGAACAGAAAAGTATTTTGCATCCAAAACCTGTCACTGATCATTTCTTGCTATATTTCCTTTTTTTGATAAGTAAATGTATTTCATTAAAAGCACAAAGGCACAACCCAAGTACACGAGATATATAAAAGAAAAATCTAACCATAAGGAGAAAAAAAATCAAGAAACCCACAAAAGCTACAAAAATGAAATCAAGGGCAACTGTCCATTAGTAACAGGTATTGAAGAATAAAGCTTTTAATTCCAGCACCATGCTCTCACGGTCTTCAAGACTCCATTCATTTCTTTCTCTCTAGATTCACCACATCAGGTAGGACAGTACCAACTTCCACTCAGTTGCACCATGAGGAGTCAAGACTGCTAGATTGCCCTCTCCAACAGGTGAAAAGGTCTACCACTCATCTGGGCATGACCTAATGTAACCCAAAAAGACTAAAAATAGAAGTCCATAAAGCACGAGCAATCTCACAGTGGACTAAGAGATGATCAACAAACTCCCTGCTCATTTTACACATGCAACACTAGTCTACCACTATGATGTGCCGCTTCCTCAAGAGTAACTGTAGCGAGAAACTTCCCTAGCATGGCCGACCAAACAAAGAACATTGCTCTCAATTAAACATTATTACGCTAAATACTATTCCAAGGGAAGCGAAAAGGTCTACTACTCATCTGGGCATGACCTAATGTAACCCAAAAAGACTAAAAATAGAAGTCCATAAAGCACGAGCAATCTCACAATGGACTAAGAGATGATCAACAAATTCTCTGCTCAGTTTACACATGCAACACTAGTCTACCACTATGATGTGCCGCTTCCTCAAGAGTTACTGTAGCGAGAACCTTCCCCAGCATGGCCGACCAAACAAAGAACATTGCTCTCAATGAAACATTATTACGCTAAACACTATTCCAAGGGAAATGAGTACTCTCACAGGGTACCTTATAGAATGATTTTTTATTTTTTTTTAAAGGCCGGCAATCCGGGTTCATGTCAGGTCAATCGACCCACCAACCCGTTAAGGGTCAACCCTAACACGATCCATTTACTTAAATAAGTCAAACCCCTCAACCCTAATATGAACCATTCAAATTAACAGGTGGCACAACCCGTATGATAAACAAGTCGTGTTAAATTGACCCAAACACAACCCGTTTAACTCATTACTTGAAAAATAATTCAAATAAATGAATGACCCATTTGACCCAATCCGCATAACCCGCTTACTTTAATTTAGGTTTAGTTTGTTTTTTTTTTTAAATGTATATGGGTTAAACGAGTCATCCATAAGTTAAGTGGGTTCACCTAGGATTGACCCATTTTTTAAACAGGTTAATTCAGGTTGACCTTAACCCAATTATACAAAACTTTAACCCGCTAATTTCGTGTCAAATTCGAATGTCGTGTCAAAACCAGCCCTACTTGGAAAGGGCCAAACAAGGCTCATTTTCATCCTCTCATCTTAGTCTGAAGGAGTACAACAGAATAATAAATATGATAAAGAAATCCACCTCCCCGTCTTGTGCCACTCAAATAAAGCTAAAGATCCATTAGTGAGAGTCAGTAGAAATTTCCAAACAATCAGCCACGAAAGCATAGAGCGAGCAATACTGAATAATTCCAAAAAAGCTATCTTAAGGGACTAGTCCCCACACCACACATCATGCCAAAATTTAATTTTGGAGTCATTACCCACCTCAAATCTAGTATGACTAGAGAACTCCCCCCAGTTCTTGATATTTTTCCAAAGCCCACCCCATACCACCCAAACATTCCTTTGGCGTGATAAATCATGGAAAACATTCATGATATCTTCTTTAGGAACATCCCAACATGCTTGGAAGAACACCATAGAAAAATTGTAGGCCTTGTCACTGTTTAGGACTTTCACCAACTCAAAGACCTCATCATCCTCAAAAGCTCTCCAACCAAATGGCCTCATCCTCACCAATGGAATAAAAAGAAAAGTCATCCAACCTAGGCCGCCAACTGAACATTTTAGTAAACAAGCTATCATAGAACTACACAACGTATTCTTTGATCACAGTATGATCTGAAGACATTGTACCATTAAAACAAAGATTCAATGGAATTATTCCTTCTATTTATTTGATTTGCTATATTTCCTACTACTGCCACCTTAGTTTTAGAATCATATTCTCCAGCTTAGCTAATCTCAATATTACTTGGGGAAGGAAAACTAATATAGCAGCAAATAGAGTTCAAATTATATAGTGCTAGAGGAGAATAAATGTATATCATGCATGTTCACCATCATAACAAAGTTTACACAATTCTTCACAAGATGCCTTCGTTTTGCCAATTTTAATAAAAATAAATAAAAAAAAAAAGAAAAAAAAAAAAAAAGAATAGAATGCATCAAGTATTATTTCATAACTCATAAAATAACAAAAAGTTAAATAAACTATATACACAATCCATAAAATACATGAGCTAAAATATGATTTAGAGAAGCCACTAGACAATTGAATTAAAAAATAGGGTTTAGCCACGTTATTCATCTTATGAAAATAAAGGAGGAATAAATTAAAAGAAAAATATATATATAGAACAATAAGATGGGAGATTATTACATTATTCACCAGCATAAAAGTAACTAAAAATCCAGCGGTTTTATAAAATAGTACTGGTCATGGAGAAACAATAGAGAGCCTCAATAGTGCAGTGTATTACCATAAAAAGAAATCTTCAGCATCAGATAGAAGTTCAACAAGCATTTGTAATTCAGGACGCTTCCCTCCAAATCTCTGTACACACAGAAGAAGTGAGATGGGCTACAAAGGTTTCTTATGAACGAAGCTTCAAAAATATATTGCATACCAGAGGACCGCCTTTAATTTGACAAATTGATCCGCCTTCCAAAAATTGGCAATAAGGGCATATATACACTTCTGCACCATTTGAATTTGTTGCCATTGATCCTAGGCACCGCAAATGATAGCTGTTCGTACGAAAGAAATCTAAAACATGTGATAACCAGAACATAAAAACTGAAACAGAAACAAAAGAAATTATGATACATGGGACAACAACTAAAGTTTTAGGGATGATCATTATCAGATTATTCAGTAGCCACAGGAAAGTGGGGAAAGAAAGGAATCTGCAGAACAGGAATCAGAGTCATGTAGCTCAAAATCCTTCAAAAGAGCTTAAATGATTACTGGAAAAATTTGACATTGAAATAACAACCTATAGTGTGGAATACATATTATAAATCCTGGTCATCTTGACCTTGATAGACAGATTAAATAAGTAAATGCTAACAAGGTAGCAAATACCTTACCAGTCCTTGCACGTTGAACAAGTAAGAATCACCAGGTTCTCAGTATCACTGGAGCAGCAGACACATAAATTTCTCGCTTCAAAAACACGTGACTTGTCATACATGTACAAAGATCTATCTAGAGTCTGCTTAATCTGTGCAATGAAATACATTTTAAATATATCAAATTGATATTGTGAACAAAGCATCAAAATTGTAGAAGAAAACAGATAAGACAGACAGGTTGAAACCTTTCGTAAAGCATGAAGCAAAGAGTTCTCATCCCCAATTGAAGTCCCTAAAACATCCATGCAGCGCTTTGTCCACTTCTCAACCTTCTCAACTTTAGATAAAACCATATCAAGTTCTGAGCAACTGAAAGCAACAGCACTTCCAAGTTCCTGCAGATGCTCACATAATATTAGGCTACAAATGATACGTACAAGTGATGTTAGCCAACACACTTCAAGTTAGAAAGAACAATTTTGCCAGTGCATAAAATCAAACAAAGAAAGTACAAAAAAAAAAAAAAAAAAAGAAAAAGAAAGAAAGGATCAAACTGACTGAAGCTTTTTAGCCACGTTGTTCATCCTATGAAAATAAAGGAGCAATAAATTAAAAGAAATATATATATATATATATATATATAGAGAGAGAGAGAGAGAGAGAGAGAGAGAGAGAGAACAGTAAGATGGGACATTATTACATTATTCACCAGCATAAAAGTAACTAAAAATCCAGCAGTTTTATAAAATAGTACTGGTCAAGGAGAAAACAGAACTCTATGTCCCAACAAGAGTTCAAAGTTATTAAATGCAACACCTCCATTAAATGTAAGTAGGTTTGGGAATCTCATGCAGCATAATGATACAGGGCAAAGACTTTCTTGTGTTCACTGAAAACCTTTTTTTTTTTTTTTTAAAAGATAGAAGGAAAACACTACCTTAGTTCAAATAAAGAACTCGCTGATATTTTAACAAATTAGCATGCAGACCCACCAATATACTTATGAACATGCAGACTTGCAACACGCAACTCTTATATGGATTCATGAAAAAAGAATATGACTAGAATTATCCAAGGCAATACAAGTAATTAAACTTTCCCTAACAGATGCATACCTTGAGCTCTAACATCAGAGACCAAGATCGATCCTCATATTTTCTATCGAAAAACTGACAAACTTGTTCTTGCCACAGCCTACATTTACAGTTAAAAATGTGATAAGCATCAAGAACTATTAAAACAACAAATAATTGAGAGAAACATATCAGATACATTCCCAAAGCTCGGTCAAGTGAGCTTTGGGAATATATGTCATCAATCTTTAGAGAATAATTGGGGCAAATATATGTCATCCAATTTAGTTTTGAACAACATTGAGAATATAATAAAGACTATGGTGTTCATTTTTTTTATTAGTAATCGAAATATTATTAAAAGTGCAATCCAAGTACATGTATACAAGAGAAACACCTAGCTTGCAAAGGAAAACAAGTCAAGAAAAGAAGGAAAAACTAAGCAAATTAAGATCTAAGGCAGTTGTCCAGTGGTAAAGAAATTTGAAAAACAAAGACTTAAGTTTTACCATCGTCATCTCGTGGTTTTCAAAACTTCTATCATTTATTTCCCTCAAGAGACTACACAAGAAAGAACAGAACCATCTTCCACATAGCTGCACACTGAAGACTACCTCTCAACCCTCCACAACAAGTGAAACGGTTTACTACACTATTAGGCATGCTAAACTGTTGATTAAATAATTAAATTTACCATTTTCTATCAAGCTTTTAGAACAAATGGTGATTTAACATATAATCTCAGAGCCAAACGTCCTAAATTTGAACTTCGACTTTGTTATTTACCTCTCATTTCAATTAAATGTCTCACATATTAGGTAATTTATATATTTACTTATCAAAAAAAAAATATTAGGCCTCACCAATTAAAGGGGAGTTTGAACCCAAGTGTGAAGGGAAGAGTTAGAATATAAATTAAATAATTAAATTCCATCTCTTCTATCAGCTTAAATTTTTGGGATAAGTGGTAATTTAACATAGTATCAGAGCCAGAGGTCTCGAGTGTGAGCCTCGACTCCGTCACTTCACCCTCAATTTCATTAAAATATTCCACATGTTGAACAACCTATTAAAAAGGAGTTTGAGCCCATACTTTAGGGGGAGTATTACAATGTTGATTAAATGATTAAATTTACCCTTTCTTATCAGCTTAAACTTTTAGGACAAGTGGTGATTCAACAAAACATAACCCAAGCTAACTCAATCCAACAAAAGATAACACCCCACGAAAGGTCAAATGTGACAAGAAAACTCATTTGAGTTTGACTGCAGTAGGGTTATAGGTGAAGAGAACCTGATCAAACTACAAAGAGAAATAACAAAGTACTCAATGATAAAGAAACCATAATCAGTGAGAATCAACAGGCACATACAAAATAATCTTCCAACATACTTAAACAGATAAAAATGAGAGGATAGATATTGACTCCTATGGGCACCATTTTTTAGTAAGCACGGGTTGCAACTTTCAAGTGGAAATCAAGCTGCATCAGTGGTTTCACTAACATCTAAAACTTTCACAGCATGAAAACACTATCAGAGCATTTAGTTACATATCTGAAATGACGCTTGAAATTAAAGCTACATATATATACACACACACATAGTATACCTACACAAGTGTGCGGTTCTACTACAGACCCAAGTGATGTATTACAAGTCAAAAGGCTAGAAATAACAAAAAGAAAACAATAGAATGAGACAATCAATTTGCTCACTTATGTTTATGGATAGCATTTTCAAGTTGACCAACCATCACCGGAAAGGAGACATCAATACTCTGCAAATAGAGAAAGCTAAAAGTCAATTCTATATGACAAATCAACTTTAAACAATAGGATAAATAGAACACTAAGCATTCAATTCATAAAATGGTAGATTTGAGAAGATATGAAGAGGTAACATAATGAGCAAACACAAAAACCTGAGAGTCTGCAAGAACTTCTTCAGCATCACTCAACTTGCATCTTTTGAAAGTCAAATGTGGCAAAGAGATTGCCTCTGACGCTTGCTTAAGCCATCTGATCCCAACAATCAATGAGCTGCATAAGGGGCCAGACACGCATGCATGGGGAAGTTGCTCTGCATCCTTCACCAAGTCCTCAACATCCTACAAGATAAAATGTGAAGAAAGCCCTTCATCAAAATAAACCACTTGGTAAAACACCTAAGAAGAACAATTTTATACAACTCGACTAAGCCTATACATAATTGAATTATCTCACACAAGGAAGAAACAACTCAAAACCAATAAAGTTGTGCAAATCCCAACTATTCTATTCCAAAAAAAAATTGATTGCATTAAAACCCAGGGGTTTGATTAAGACAATCTCGAAGGTGAGGATACTAAAGCAAAACTAATTCCCTCATAATGCAGAAAATGTTTTTGTATCTACACTTCTTTTATAATCAAAACAATCTTATTAAAGAGCAGAGGGCGCAACCCAAGTATGTTTATGTACCTATACTTCATTCATTATCACTTCTTGAAGTAATAAACAATGGCATACATCAATTTAATTGCAACTTGCACTGTTTCACAAATCACTTAGAAACAACAAAAATAAATTGCAAACAAAAAGAAGCACAAGTTTCTTTATAATCATCAAAGCTTCGAAGAAAGAATAAAGGAAGCCCATGTAACACCTAAAAGCATCAATATATAATATGACCATGTTAATTAGTTTAAAATTTCACCTCAAAAGAAGGAGCACCGGAGCAGAAAGAAAGGGCCTTCTTGCACCATTGCAGGGCAGAACAGTTACCTTGAAGTTCTGGAATCTCACGAAAGTTGAAACCAAGAGATAAACCACTTTTTGTGACACATTCCATTTTAGAAATTATACATTCCATTTTAGAAATAAGACAGTTGACTATTCCATCGCCTATATTACTCGAACCAAATATGCACCCAGCATCTTGCAGAAGAGAACGTGCTTCTTGCTCCCACTCCTCACAGTTCTTCAAAACTGTTTCTAGTACCCTGCTTTCTTCCAAAGATATCTTCAGAATCTTCGACTGAGAAACTAAATCCTACAAAATATAGAGGATATCATCACATATACAGTCCAAATTTAAGCAAAGTACCAACATGCGGGAAAGAGCAAGAACCTGCAAGGCCTTAGCTTCGAGTAAAGAACTTGAGGCGGGAGCTGAAGACGAAGCAGACATTAAAAAAGGTTTTGACTTTTTTAACCAGGACTTGGCTATTAATACTGTATCTTTGACATCATCAAGAGAAGGCAGAATCACAAATATGTCCTCTGAAGCCCTGAAGAAGTTCAATGTCAACTATTATTACCAGCAGGCAAAATAAGCCATAAAAATCAAAAAGTCAAAAACAAACAAGCAAAGTGCACTTAATACCTTATGACATCCTCAAAGTCGCACATTGGAGCCTCATGTGCAAGAATATCTTTTGCTCTTTCCTCCCAATGTACAGCAGCAGCAAGTACTCCAGTCATATCAACAAATAATTTTTCTCTCTCAATCTGAAGCCTGAAAAAAGAATGAAAATTGAAACACAAAGCTGTATAAAAAATATAAAGCAAAAACCTTTGGCACTCCCAGTTTTTTAGGGGTATCAAGGAAAAAAGCTTACACTGTAGCCTCCATCATCAGTTGCTGAATGCAGTCCAGACACATTTTAGTATGGCGTGCCTGTTTCAACGTAGCATAAATGAATAAAGTTCCCCAATGAATTTCCAAAAAATGCTTGACACACAAGCACCAAAACAAATTAGAGTGTTGTTTTCATTTAATTAACGTAATCTTGAAATTTAAAACCATCAAGTACATGAGGAGGAGGGGGGAAAGAAGAACACCCTGAAGACAAAATGGGTTCATATTGAATTACCTTAATAGCTTTTTCCCTGCAACAGGCCTTCTTCAACTCAACCTCGGCTATAGGCAATTCATCAACTGCTCAAAACAAACACACCATCAGAACAATATAAAACAAAATCAAGAATGATGACTCTAATAATGATCTCCATAAATATCCAAAACAGAAAACACTAAAACAGAAAAGTCGCATGTCATCAAAAGCGAACCTTGAATTGTTAAAGATCCTCCATCTGTGACAATGCTATTTAATTCATCAACTACATTGTGATAATCCTCCCGCTCATTAATGTTCACCAGAACATCATTAAACCGGGAGATCCACAACAGTGCATCAGTGTGGTACTGCCTCAGAAGCTTCAACTCTGGTATGTTCACAGTACAGCCATTCAATTCTTGAAGAAGCACTTCGATAGTCTGAAAAAAGTTATTGGTTAAAAAGGTAGGCCTTAAACTCCAATGAACAGTTAAAACCACAAAAAACGACAACAAAACCCCACAAAGCCAACCTTTAGACTGATAGGACCTTTTAAAATCTCAGCACATTGAGCACGACATAGTTCAGCTTGCCTTAATAAATCAAAAAGCATTTCTGTCTCTGGGAGTTTAACTTGAAGCTCCAAAATCTGTTCAACATTGAGATTAAGATCATAGCGTGTGGATACCTAAAGAAACAACCACAGAAATTGACAAAAAGAAGATAATAGCAATTGGAAATATGTAGAAATCGTAATCACCTCTGACTCTAACTTGTAAATGATATCAACCTCGATTGTGCCAGGGCATTTCTCAGTGATGCATTTCCGTACACTTTCTATCCAGACCTAATGGTTCTCAGTAATAAACCGGATTAGAAAGAAAACAAATGGAAAAAAATACAAAACACAAGAGTAATGAAATCCAAAAGCTAGTTACTTTAATTAGCGTATCATGGCTTTGGCCACAACTGAACTTGCTTGTAGCACGCTTACTAAGTGAAAGACAAATACCTTTTACCATAGTAAAGTTTATAAGTTGATATTTTCTTGAGAAAAAATCATCGAAATAAAATTATTTTGAAAACAAGAAAAATGCATGTAGGTTCCATGCGTAACCAAACTCAAGATCAATTCCCAAAGAACCAGTACAGACACCACAGGATTTACATTGTTCAATCCTACGTGGAAATCTTTAGGGCAAAAACAGATGTCAAGGAGAGAGAAATACATTTAACTGTGAAGAATTATTATCAAAATTTCCACATTTCACAAATTAAACCCCAAGCATTTTGAAATATAACCCTAATGTAGTCCCCATCTATTAAGATTGAATTACTTATCAAAAAAGTATAGTTTTTAGGCCATTCATAGCATCAGTTTGGAAGCATGGCTTTTCACTGCTGAGCATCCTGCAAAAAGGGATTCTCAGAAGTTGAAGCCATTAATTAAGCGTGTCAAGGCCCAGACTAAATTAGGTTATCCCAACAGTTCTGAGGTACTTGACCCTGTGAAGGCCTTGCCAGGTTATGCTGGAGTTCAAAAGTGTGTTGCATTAAAATCATGACCTTTCACCATATTAAAATCCAGTAATTTACTGGGAGCTCTCCACTCAACATAATAGTTGTTTTCTGCCTGTGGCTTTCCCCTCTTGCACTTTAAGTTATTAATTTTCACTTGTGGAAGCACCCATAAGTTTCTTTCCCTAGGAGTTTTCCATATATCCGACAAAAGGGAAAACCAGAATTTAAGCTGCTCTCAAGCAACAGAGCCTATCAATCCCATCTAAGTAACAAATGATAAAAAACATTTAAAAAATGAGAAATATTACTGAAGCAGCAAATGGAAAGTAGAATACCCATCCTACACCCAAGATCATGTGATATCCAGGCAACATATGAACATTATTTTGCAACTTTTATCCATTGAAAAATCTAATAAATTATTAGAAATAAATGGTAAAAGAAAAAATATTGGCCAGATTACCACAAGGAGGACAAGCAACCCAAAAAACTAAAAATATCATACTAAATCTGCATATGTTCAAAAGGAAATACCTTTACTGCAGTAATTTTCTGTGATAATTGCTCACTCTCTTTTACATAAATTGGTAAGCCACAAACTCTGGAGTACAAGAATTCCAACTCAGAAATCTGCAGCGATAAACATCAATCAAAACAAATGGAGAAAAAGGAAACACCATAACTAATTAATGCTGCAAGCTGCCAGAAGACAATTACTTTCAATATAATCTCAAAAATTAAAATAAAGTAAATGATAAAAACATATAGTCAATTTTTTCTAAAAAAGGTACTTTTGAGCATGTTGATAGAGCATCATCAATTTCTCGAATCAACAGTCTTGCCTCTGTTGCACACTCCTGAATGTCAGAAAACAAACAGCAATAAGTTCAATTTGGCAGATACCCACACAGTGGAAACAATATTCACACACTAAACCATAATAACCTTCAACTTGAGATGCCTAGGCTCATTACAGGGCACAGGGTTGATACTCAGTAACTCATTGACATATTCAAAGTGAATTTTCTCTAGATCCCCACCACAATGACGTGACCAGTTTTCAACTTTAGCTAGACAATCTCTTATGCCTTCTGCCCATTTCTGAGCTTCAATCAAATTCTTTACCATGTCCCGTACCTGTGTCCAAAGTGTAACTTTTTTATTAAGAAACTACTGCTGTAATGTCCAATTTTAAGAGCAACAAGAATGAAAAAAACAGAAAGATGGAGGCTAAAAGCTCACAGGATCCATTTCAGAACCAGCCCAAAGAAACTGTTCAGCTTCCTTCAACACAGCAACATAGGCTTCACTTGAAAATGGATTCTGAAAAATCTTGCCCGACTGCAAAAGCCATTGGGCTGCAAGCTGATCCAGAGTAACATGGCCACCTTTGATCTACATGCAAATGGTCCAAGAAAACAGTCATAAATACCCCAATTCATCAATCCTATCATACTTAATGAAACAAACTACATTATAACCAGATCTGTAATTCACTTAAAGCACAAGGCTGGTTAACAGGGCATCATCTGCTCATCAACAAAAAAAAAGTAATCACAAACAGATCCCACTTGCACAAGGAAACAAACATAACTTCAACCAATACTTCCTACATCATAAAAAGTTAAAACTAAACCTCACAATTATTACAATACTATCACCATTATTCAATGCTTCACCACCCTCATTTTTGGCATTCAGGGGTGATCTCCTAGTTCCTACCAGATCTGTAAGGATTTAGTTACAATTAGAGATACTCCCTTCCCTATTTATCCATGGATCCGTTACTCGTGCTCATTCAATTGGAAGTATTGATCCAATTCAAAATATTTATGCTTCATAACTAGAAAGCAAATGGTGTTTTTTATTTTTTTTTTCTTTTAAAAAAAAAAAAAAAAATGAAACAAAATGGTGCTTTAGGTTTTTGCAATTTTTATGAAGTGGCTTCGTTCTTTTTGGTGGCTTTCAAGAAGCATCCCAAGAATAGATTCTCAAAGAAACTTCAATTTTTCACATTTTGAAAAGCTACAGCCCTGCCTAAATGGCCTTATTATATCTCTCTCCAGTCTCATCCTGCATTTTTGGAATAGAATTAACCTTTAAGAGCTGGAACCCAGCATATCCTTTTCAGCCCAATAAAAACAGAGACATGAAAGGATATTCTGATGAAAGGAACTTAATATGGAAAGTAGCATTCATACAATAAATGTCTAATTTTTACTGTATCTCACTTCCACTTTGGATTAAGTTTATCATAGCCATAATAAATATCAATTATATTACTTGAAGTGCAGGTGTTGACTTATATTACTCAATACTTACGCCTATTTATATTGGGGCCAAAGGGTAAGGATATCCAGCAACAATCCCTTCTAGACAACTCCGAAAAACAGGTATATTGGAATTGTACAAACTATCTGTCTGAATAAATCATAATATTCCAGAGAGGAAATTCATGGTAATAATAAAAGTAAAACACTAAAAGACTGATTCAGCATATTTCTTAGTGATGATCAAGGGCCAAAAGCAGAGTGGGCAAAAAGAATTTGAGATTTACATATCTATAAAATTGTATAATTAAGATAACCCAACCAGACGGATAGCAAATGAAATTCCAATATATCAAGTAGTAAACAAAATATCAAAAACTAAACCTTTTTAGTCAAGGTATTTAGTTCAGTGGAAATTGATGTTTGCTTCCTTATACTTCTACTCTCTTCCATCTCTTCACAACTATATTTATCAACTGTAAGCACCAAGTCATACAATTCTGCGAGTGTGTGACGATAAAGAAGACACAGTCTACTGGATTTGCATTCACAGAGGCGTTCCCAGTGCTGCATGAGAGGCATAGATAATCGGTCAATGGTAGATAATATAATTCAAATGCACCAAGCATTAGATATTTACAATCATAAAACTTTGAACAAGTCCAGAATAATTTCAAATCATCTTCATAATCAAGTTCTCCATTAAAACAATTAGAAAGCCACCATTTAGCAAAAACAAAATAGGCTACAAAATAGATTGTCAAAAGAAGGGATATATGAAGAATAAGATTAACATAAGCCTAACCCCCTTTTCCCCCCCTTTGAATAGGAAAAAGAGAGAGAGAGAGAGAGAGATTAACATAAGCCAGTTCCAGAGTTGAGAGATTCTTGAAAATTGAGTTTTTATAAAAATATGCAATTAATTGCACTTTTTATTATGCATTCCAAATTTCCAATCAACCTGCACATGATAATTGACCTGAAAAATTTTAGAATAAACGGTTTTTTGAAAAGTCAAGCCTTTCTTCTTCAAATTTGTTTAGAAAACAAAAAGGAATTATAACTACAAACAATACTGATATCTCACAAAAGAAAGTAAAATGAATGGGTTCCAAAAACAAAAGCCTACACATTTCCACTGATAAATGAGACAAGTGCACCACTATTTTACTTCGCATTTTGCAATCAATTGAAGAGCACTCCAACTCAGCATCAGAAAAGCAGAGCAATTATGAGAAAATTTCTTCTTGCCAATGAACTCGAGCTTAGGAGGCAATCAAACTTACCACCAAGTCCAACTTAACAACATTAGCAATCTCTCTTAAACTTAACATTCAGAGCAAGATCGATGCACTCAGAGTAGACTTATAGCTCATGTCAACGTACACTTGGCATATACATTTTTTAAGTCAGGAATTATGAATGTCACATACCTCCAGACATACAAAAGCAGATGGCCTACAGCGGCAAACAACAGCAGAAAGATAGAGATACTGCTTGCATATAATACATGTTGGATCCTACAAAACCCACCAGGAGATTTTGAACACCACAGAGTATATCTTCATAAAATGAAAATCAATAAGCGTGTGTATGCTTTAAGGTAAATACCTCTTCAGTACCCACATATTCAGGACATTTCCGAGGGGACATGGGAGATGACTTTATGATGCCATTTTTCCAAAGCTGCTCTCTCAAATTTTTCTCTTTATCATATATTCTAAGCAATTCTTTCTTCAAATAAGGTGATACTCGGCCATTGCAGTCATTCTGCTAAAATCAAAACAACATCAAGCAGAAGAAGCAGAAAAGTTACTGGAGTAATACCAAGATTCAATTCAAGAAGCAAAGAGCGAGAAGCAATCCAAAGTAATAAACAATCAATGATTACATATGTTGAGGAAAAAACAAATACACAATCATTGTATATGATAACAGGGGGAAAAATTGGTGCAGGTTACACTCAACTTTTTAGACAAATATTGATGATTGGCCTAATATCAAGTTATCGTGAAATTTTAAATAAGAAAATAAGTTCCAGGTCAAAATTTGCAACCTTGGCTACGACGCAAAGAAGCTCCTCATGAGACAAAACAGCAGCTTTGTGATACTGCTGATACCGCTCTGCTCCAACGCCACCATGAGGCAGCCAGTCAGCAGGAGCAAAGTTGACAGCCTCTGCACAATTTAAACCTGAAAAGAACAAGCATAATTATTATATGCCACATATGATTCATTACAATTTAATAGAGCACAAAGCTCTTCAATTGATCACCACTAGCTAGTAAAACTAAAATGGTGTGGCCTACCAAGATTGAAACCTCCATGGTATGATCTAGGGAAGGTGATGACAAAATTACCAGGCTCCTGGCAGATAGCAAGCATAAAGAGAATCGTATCAAACAATTTCAAGGATTCAAACAAATGAATCAATAGCCACCAAAAATTTAAGTATCATCAAAAAATATCACAAGGAGATGCTATAAAAACAGTAGATGTAGATATGACAGTTTGGACAAGCAGCCTACGCCAGAATGTCCAGTTCTACTCATATCCATTTCTTCTATAGGTGATACAAAGAAAAGGACCCTGAACTCTCTTATTGCTTCAAAGTTCCAAAACCCAACTCGCTTCAACATTCCTCCCACAAATTAAAACTCAAGCAAACATTAAAATTATGAGTTTCTATTGTATATTCCCCATGAATAACCTTATTCAGCAAAAATATAAGACACTTATATTCACCAAACCATTCAACTAATTTACCACTTGGTGAACAACAAAAACAGGATGAGGGGGAAATGAAAAAATATTTCAGGTCACACCTGTAATATGCTATAGACAGGAACTCCATGTTCTTGCAAGACAGATGGATTCAACATGGTGACAAGCTGGAAGAGTAGATCTGGTTGTGCATCAAAAAGATCAGGAAGACTCTTCTGCATAACCTACAGGAAAGTGGAATAAGTTGGTCACAAGCATGTTTTATTGATAAGAAGAAACCGAGTAGTCAACACATAATATTCATCAGGGACCCACATAATAGTGAAACTGCTAGATAATTGTCAAAGTAATATATTAACCTACTACCACAGGAACAGTGGAATGCATCTCTTAAGAATATGAAAAGGAGATAACAAAAAAAATCACAGAAATCGAAGTATACAACTAGAATTAATTCCTAGAAGCTAATAAGGTACATAAATTATACATCAAATTGTTTCATTGCAATGAATGGACAATAAAGATACCATAAAAAGAGAAAGAAAGGACATTTCAAGGGGTGAAAATGCCTATGGACCCAAAGAAGAATGTCAAACATTATTCTAAAGAACTCTGAGAACTACCTTTTCAAAAGCTTGGGCTTCACTACCAGGGACACTGTACCAACATTTTGGCTCTCCCCTGAGACAACCACAGAAATGAGAAGTGAGCATCTGTTTTGTATAAAACTAAACTAAAGTGGTAGAAATCCAAACCACAAGAACTGTTATAGATACATATGTTATACACGCGCACACACACATATACGTATGTGAAAAATACACATATAAAAGAATAATATAATCACGGGCACCTGAATGTCTATTTAATGATTCACCTGGCAGCAAAATGTGTAGACAAAAGAAAGAAACTCTGAGTCTCACTTATACCAACAGTACCACCATCTAAAGAATAGCTGCTTCTAACAACCCTGAATAGAACATAGTTTACCAATGCCAAAAAAAAAGAACATAGGTTACCAATGCCAAACTGACTTGGATTTCTCCCAAAACACCAACCCCAACGGCAATCTTTTCAAACCCCAAAGAGGGTAGAATTGAACTGCACAGTACACCTCAATGTAATTTAATGGACCAGTACAGCCAATCACAGTTCAAACTAAACTGTGATTCATCAACACTCCACCAAATTCCCTGAGAGACAGCTCAACTCAACTCAACTAAGCCATAATCCTAACAAATAGAGATGGCTAAAGACACAAAAACATGAAAAAAATAAAAAGCAAAGAACTTCAAAATAAACCAAACACAGGATCCAATTAAATCATTCTTCAGTTTTTATCTGACTTTTTTGTTCATTTGGAGGGTCCGTTGTCAAGTGAAATGGAAAAAACCTCAGGCTGCCAAGCGCAAGTGACGACTTGATGCAAGAGGAATTTGAGAAAATTGTTATTTTAATTATGCATGTGTGTTTTAGTTTTCCTTTTTCAATAAGGATTTGGTTTTTCCTTTCCTATTAGGATTTGTCTTCTTTTTCCTATTAGGATTTGTTTTCATTTTCCAATTAGGTTTGCTTTTCCTTTTCCTTGTTAATTTAGGAGGTCCATATCCTATATAAAGGCATCTAGTCTTTGTTATTTTTGAATTCAGTTTATACTACAAATTAAATTTAAGTCTTTCAGAGTTATTTCTCTGTTTGCTTATTTCGAGCACTTAGGGACTTTCTCTTCCCTATTTGTTATTTTCTCTCTTCCTGAGTTCCCTTTTCTATCTTCAATTTTTAGTTTCTGCTGATATCATACGCTGTCAGAACAATCTTAGTTCTGCTCGGTGTCAATTGGTATCAGAGCTTAGCGCCTTCTTGCGATGAATTGTTTTCATTAGTTTTTCATGACTGGTGGTCATGGTCAACGTGGATAGGTTCCGAATGAGGAAGTCCCTTACCATGAGCGCAGTATACAAAACGTGATGATTGAAGATTTGCAGAGGCAGGTTGCGGAGTTAACCCAGCGTCTAGCGGCGCAAAACTTGGAGATGTATTGCGATATTGACAGTCACAATTCAAAATCCAATTTCAAGAGCCCGTATCACAAGCCTGTTCTGTTTTGGGAACATGTTCGGGATGAACGACATGAGGACTTAGACTTCAGAGTTAAGTTTGTTGATGAAGAGTTTCAACATGAAGAAGACGTTGAAAATCCTTCTCAATGTTTCGTGGATTGGAATTCTCCACCAATTTATGATACATATGTCGATGATGAAGATCTTATAGAGGTGGAGGAAAATTTTATTTTCAAAGAGGAAGAAATAGTTGATCCTTTTAGGGAGATTTATATGCCGCACGAATGGGAGAAGATAAATGAATACTGTGTGAAGATTGAAATATCTCAATATGATATGAAGAATTTTCAAAATACTATTCGCAGTCATGTTGTGATAGGTTGTAAATTGTTTCTCTTCCGATATCAAGTTGCATTGATGTTGAGAAGTATGGGATGGAAAGGATTAATTGGACATCCAAAAGATCGAGGAAAAGATGATTTTAACTCGAGGGCGAGTTCTTTCCAACCCGAAGAAACTGATGCAGGAGGAATTTGAGAAAATTGTTATTTTAATTATGCATGTGTGTTTTAGTTTTCCTTTTTAAGTAAGGATTGGGTTTTTCCTTTCCTATTAGGATTTTTTTTCCTTTCCCTATTAGGATTTGTTTTCTTTTTCCAATTAGGTTTGCTTTTCCTTTTCCTTATTAATTTAGGATGTGCCTAGCCTATACAAAGGCATCTAGTCTCTGTTATTTTTTAATTCAGTTTATACTATCAATTAAATTTAAGTCTTTAATAGTTATTTTTCTGTTTGCTAATTTGGGGCACTTATGGACTTTCTCTTCCCTATTTGTTATTTTCTCTCTTCCTGAGTTCCCTTTTCTATTTTAAATTCTTAGTTTCTGTTGCTATTATACGCTGTCAGAACAATCTTAGTTCTGCCCGGCGTCACCACTTCATGCAAAAATGCTGAAGGGCACGACCATATCCAAGACATCCCTCCCAAGATCCCATTTAAGTGGGACCAGCATTGTGTAATGACCCTTTTCTTTTGTTTAAATTGGGTGCAGTCAGCTTTTGATAAATCAACAAATCAAAAACTAAAGCAATAACCATACCTTGAAAATGGTCCAGCTAATACTTTGGATGCTTATTTAATCATTGTACACTACTGATGTGATCATTAGTTTTTTCTTCACATTTAATCTCAATCTATGTAGTGGATTTTTCTTTTACAACTCAATACTAGTAATAAGCAACTTTTTTGGGTTATCACGTCATGCGTCTAAATACACCCTCTCATTTTCTAAAACAAATACTAGTTCTCAAACAGAAAAGTTGACAAACAAATACAAAGAAAATGAGCCACAGTTACATAGTCACAAAAATAAAATAAATAAATGAAAATGATAGATAAGGCACAATTAGATACATACCAGTGCAGATAATTCATCGAGTACAAACAGTGATCTTCAAAATGCCAGCAAAAAGCCGAAAACAGCATCCCCATATACAGCCAGGGCACCATAACACCAGTAATGTTTTGATGAACAGCTCGAAGCATTGACCCTTTCAATTTGGGCAAGTTATTAATATTCCAGGGACTATCACAGTATTCACCCCAAACCTTAGCTTCAACTGTTTGTGGTCTCTGGTCATTTGCACGTGGAAAACCACTCCCATAAATGGAGGTATCCAAGTCACTACCATACATAACTTCAACCTCACCCACCAATCCCTCCACAATTTCCCAGAACTTTTTCTCTATTTGCACCCGTGATGCAGATACGGTCCCAAACCATCTCTTCTTGGCGCGATCAGCCACACGCCTAAAAGCTTCCAATGAGTACCGTTTACCAGGCACAAAACCAAAGCAATCCTCGTCAGAATTCAAGCACTCTAAGCAATACCAATTACCTTCTGGAACTTGCTTTAAAGGTGGGGAAAGACAATAAATATGCCACCCCTTGTTACACCTATCACAAAGAAGCATCACTTCCCCATGCAGTCCACTTCTGCATTGTTCGCATATCTGATCATGCTCTTCCTCCTCTACCTTACAAACCTTAACTTTATCACCACCATTACTTCTACGTCTCCTTTTTGAGCCTGAAAATTCAGCCTCATGTTCACTCTTCCTCTTCTCATGCGATCCTCTCTTATACCCACTACCAGCCTTTTGATTCAACCGATTGTAATAATTCTCATAATCAAACAAATGCTCTCGATACAACTGACACAACACATGCTTCGCACACTCTGAAATCTTCCTTGCCGACCTCACGAACCACGAAACCTCCCCCCACTTCTTCTCCTTCAAAACCTTATCGTACCCACCATACCGCTTCACCCCATTAAACAATTTACACAAATCCAGCTCCTCCCCCTCAAACACCACCTTCTTCCTCAACTTCTTCCCACAATGATCCTCCAAAAACCTACTGTACTCCAACTCAAAAGTCTTGGAATCACACGCGGCCGGCCGCGCCTGCAACTGGTGAATTGCCTGGGTTTTCGTGGGAAACGTAAACGACTCCCAATCCAACGCAAACGGGGGCTTCCAACTCTTCGGCGGAACTATCCTACAAATCCCATATCTCTCAGCCTCTTGCCTAATCTTATTTATATACTCCAAAGGGTCCCTAAATTCATCCTCAGTTGGGTAATACACAGGCCCAGATGGAATATTCAATGACCCAGATAACGAAACACCACCATTTTGCCCTAACACCCCCTTCTCCACAGCCCTAGGTCTCCCTTTCCCCATTACCCCCCACCACACATACAACAAAACCTATACACACACCATTACTTATTCACATATCCATACATATACATAAACATACACACATGTATGTATATATAGAGAGATAGCTACAAATAGATTACAGTATTGCAATTAGTGAAAATCAAAGAGAGTGGTTTCTAGGGTTTCAGCGTACCTTTCTCTTTTGAGTGTGGAACTGTGGAAGTGAGTTTGGCTTCGTTGGTTGAAAATGAATATGGTCGTTAAAAGTAGGGATATTTCAGGCCATATATTTAGGGGTCTAAAGATGGTTAAATTTACGGAAATTGAAATGCCCATAATGCCCTTTTAGGCCTCACTTTAAATGGGCCGTACCATTTCGTCGTTGTTGTGTTGTTCATCTCTGCTTTTGGTCTTTTTCCTTGCCGTGCGTGTTGGGGCTAGGACCAGTGGGAACTCTACGCGCGGAGATGGGTTGAATCAACGGGTGTGATTGTGTACGTTGATTTCAGGTGCGTTGACTGCGAGTGTAGTATTTGCTGGTCCACTGCCTTCTCGGTTCTTCATTCGAGTACACGTGTCAGAGACGATTGATTAGATCAGATGTAGTACGTTAAAAGGAGGAGTACAATGGACGGACGAGATGGCTTGCTTAGATCCTGTTGTGCAATTAATGGGCTTGACTTTGCCCGAACGTGGTTTCAATTTTTCTTTTTTTGGGTCATGCATGAAATAGTGATCTCCCCATAAGTCACAATCTATGATTTTATGCCCCTAAAAAAAAAAAAAAAAATCTATGATTTTATGATTTATTGACTCCGGATGAAATTCGAATTTAACAGTACACCAGACGTTCGAAGATACATCTTGAACGTTCAACACGTGGTAATAATATGAATAAAGCTTATCCCTATTCTCAGAGTCTTGCAACTCTATAAATACACATTTTTCCTATGCCCCTTCAGCTTAATTATTTCCACCCTTTCTAATCATTTTCACTTTAGATCGAGTGTGTGAGAGTGCCTTGGTGAATAGAAAAAGCCTCTTCTTAGTGCCTTGTTCTTCAAATGAAGCAACTTTATTAGCCTAGTTTGTTTTAGTTATATTAATAGGTTGCTTATTTATTGTTTAGTTAGTTTTGTATCTTAGCTTTGAATCTCTAATTGGTTTTGGCTTTAATATTATATTAGCATTGGATTAGTAAAAAATAAGACGAGCCATGCAATTCATGAACCTGTCACGGGGGAAGCTATGGCAGCTCTGCACGCAGCAAAATTTTGTTGGGAGTTTGGTTTTTTTGAGATTCTGCTAGAGGGAGATTCGATATCGGTAGTCAAGGCCATTGGGGAGAAAACTCAAAATTGGTTAAAGTATGGGCAAATCGTGGAAAACACCAAGATGGTTCTGAGATCCCTTCGACATTGGAAAATAGGCCATGTCAAGTGCGAAGCAAACGAAGCAGCTCATGTTTTGGCAAAGGAAGCATCTAGGACCGACACAGATAATATTTGGATTGAGGAAATTCCAGCTTGTATTTTTAATATTGTTCATTTAGAGCTTAATGCTCTTTTTTCGTAAAGCTAAGGCTCTTGTATTCTTGTTCAATTATGAATAAAGAGTAATACCATTTTTCACAAAAAAATATATATATATTGGATTAGTAAATTGATAATGTTGGACGTGTCTTTTTCTACATGAGTGTGTTATTGTGGCTTAGGAGTCTGCTAGAGATCACGTTAAGACCTTATAACTTGCCTAGGAGTGGTTGGATGGGTTTTTATTTCATAAATGGGTTTCTACCAGGCATGAATGTTCAACCTCCTTTGATCGAATGTTTGATGTCGTGGCCGAATGCTCGACCTTTTTTGTCTGAACGTTCGAGGGTCATGTGGAAAACTTGTTTTGAGTATATTAGGCTTTAGGGCTTGTTTTAGCTCCAATTTGTTACTAATATTATGTATTTTCTCATATTTCAATGTTATGGAGCCTCATGATGTTTTTGTGGAGGAGTCTTACGACATGGATGAGTAAAACTCGCATAGATACTTGTTATTATTTTCTTTCCTTATAACATGGTTAGTTTATATGCCAAACATACATATTTACAACTCTCATGAAATACACTTTAGATTACTATGAACTATATTTTGTGAAATGAATGCTGAATAAACAAGATAATGAAAATGATAAGTTTGTAAATGAATGCATGTAAGAGACTGTGAATTGAAATGTATTATATAACATAGTACACTAGTACGTATGAGATAACAATCATGAGCTTACTATTATACAAGTTAAGTCTATGATCAAATATTTACTTTTATTGTTTAGCCTTTGATCAAATTGTTGTTTTGTAACTGTCACAATCATATTTGATTGGTAGTCATTATAGACAAACGTTATTAGTAACGTGGGCCACCCGAGGTTGAACTCGGTCGAATTGTTAGTGATGGACGATACAAGTATAATATCCAGAGTACCGGTATTGTATTATAGGTCTCTCGGATAACGCCAACCTTCTTAAGAAGGGGTTAATATATCTGGTAAACCATATGGTGTTTAACTATGACATGATTATCTTATTACATCATATATATATATATATATATATATATATATATATATATATATATATTGCATTCATAATGATTATGTCAAATGAACTATACCTTATATTGCTTAATGTAATTTATAAATAACTAATTCACTATATAATAATTTGTACACCATGTGAGAAGTTGCCCATCATTTAAAAAAAAAAAAACCAGGCTGATACTTTGAGTTTGATGGAATGTTAGAATGTATATGATATTTTTCATATTAGCCTTGATATATTTTTTCTTATAGGTACTTACCATAGTAGTTTATATTGAGTACCTTTCCTAACCCATTATCTCACCTACCATTTTTTTTCTTGAAAAAATATCAAGACATAAAGCTCTGATAAATCATAGTCAAAGCTATGAGGTTACAATGTCATAGAGACAAAACATAAAAACTTACAATCATATCCTATCTATGACTTTAATATCCGCTAATTCATGTCCAAACTTAGTTATAGAACAGATATGCTCCAAGTAGACTCAATCTAATAGATAGGTTGCTCATATTCTCAACTTCTATTTTTCCGGCCATGAGAGCAAAACCTTTACACTGAAACTAATCCTCTTCGACTCAAAGGTCATGACAAAAACCTTCACCAAAAAAATTGCTAATGAAAGCAGATCTAAGGATAAATCAAATAAAAAAGAAGCAAACAGCTACAACAGCTGAGGAGAGGGAGGCGAAGCGCATTGGCCGATGGGTGGTGGACAAGATAGAGCCGTTTTGCACCGATGGGCAGCTGAAGAGCAGGGGAGTACAATGAGCCAGCATGTGGCTGACCGAAACCAGTTAAAGAGACTAGATCTAGATTTGAAAAATTATATCTAAAGCCCAATTGATTCCAGGGAGGCAAAGAACGACGCAACACGGTGGAGACGGAATGGAGGCAGCGCAACATAAGCAAAGGGATGTCTGAAGCAATTGAACTGATCGGAAAAACAAAAAAAATAAACAGAGAAAAGAAAGGGAAAAAAAGAAGGGGAGGAGGGGAGGAGGAGAAAAGAAGAGGGGAGTAGGGGGGAGGGGAAAGGAGGAGGGAGCAAGACCCACGTACACGTCTGGTTTTTTATGAGAAGAAAACACCTACCATATTTTTCTCATAAACAGATAATGTCATACAATTATGTAATTAAGCCAATCAATAAAAGATATTATTGGGTTATTTTTAGTGGTAGATGTAGACTTCTAAAGCTGAATCACCTCAAAATTTAATGTTCTATTTATCTCTATCGCTTCCGCAATTTCCTTATACTTTACATTTTATTA
The DNA here is from genome assembly GCF_901000735.1 of Corylus avellana. Taxonomy (NCBI): domain Eukaryota; kingdom Viridiplantae; phylum Streptophyta; class Magnoliopsida; order Fagales; family Betulaceae; genus Corylus; species Corylus avellana. The sequence continues at coordinate 27,204,105 of NC_081543.1, read as the reverse complement.
TAGATTTCTACTTTATCTTTTGGTCAAGTAACCTTTTCTTGACCAAGCCTTTAGTGATACTTAGGTTGCATACAGTTATTTATCGTTTTAAATATAACAAATACAAGAATTTGGATGATCTATATATACTCAAAATGCATGCCATAAAAGATAAACTGCTGGAACAAAGTGCATGAAAAATAGAAAAATTCTCTACCTCAAGCTTCACGTCTCTTTCATAGACAACCTAGTCTTCTCAATCTTCTGTCCTTTGTCGCTACAACTTGATATAAATCTAATTTGTTGCAATAGTTTTTTGTGATATTTATTAAAGGGCAATTTGGGATTTGTATTTTAAGGGATTTATTCCAAATTTTGTTAAAAATGTTTATAAAAATGTTTAGCCAATGCTATAAACCATACATTTTATTTCATCACCATTTCACCTTTTGACGTAATAATGCTAATTAATCTTTGAATCGATCATCGTTAAAATAAGAATTCAAGAGTTGATTGATATTGTGACGTCAGCAGAATAAAATGGTAGTAGGTCAAAAGTGGGATTTTTAGCATTACTCATTAATAAACATTTTTATTAATACTTAGAATCCGCTTGGTTGTGCGATTCCACAAATTTTTTTTTTTAAAAAGGCAATTTTAAACAAAATTGTGAAAAATATATCGTTTAGGAGTGATTTTTTTTTTTTTTTTAATTATAGTTTAAAAACTTTAAAAAAATAAGTGCTTTCAATTTGTAGGCAATAAGATATGTTTTTAAAAATGCATGTTTTAAATGATAAACTATAATTTTAAAGGTAAAATTATAATTTTATCAAACACTTAACTACATTATTAAAAAACCATAGCTTCAAATCACACATTTTAAAATTACTATTTTTAAAATCACAAGTTCTCAACAAGCCACTTACAACTATAGGCATGTAATATCATAAGATGTCTTGCCATTTAGAATGTTTCATATCTTGAGATTATTGAATGTAGTAGGGTTCTTGTAGGCTTGTAGCTTCAATTATGGCATGGTTTGGTGCCCATCTCTCTCACTGTATTTGTCCTTTTTTATTTTTAAGTTTCATAAAAAATAATTATCAGTGTTTTTTTTTTGCAGCAAATAATCTTGACTTTGTGTCCTATAAATACACATTGACTTTGTTTGAAGAAAATTTTGTAAATCCTTTATGAGAGGAAGAAGAAGTACCTAAACTTATTCTACAAGGACAAAAAGCTGCTCCACCTTAAGGCACCCTTTAGAACAGAGTTGAAGGTAGTAATTCTTGAGCTTAATTATTATTATTATTATTATTATTTTAATTTTTTGGTAAGCAAAAAGGCAAAAATTGGAATAAATTTCAATTATTAGGAAATCCTATTGAAGTAACAACAATCAACCTCATGGTATAATATGAGTATTTTTTTTTTATAAGCAATAATCAGTGTTATTAAAAGTGTTAGGCGCCTCAAAGGTCATCATTCAACACGCATACACTTTTTAACCTTGAACTCCTCCCACTTGTTGGGAGCTTATAGTTTTATGTTTGATCTGTTTCACTTTTTGGTGGAGGTTCTTTCCACCATTCCTTGTGATGTTACTTTATTATTGGTTATTTTAAAAGTATTTAGATTGTTTTCATTTTGTCGTTGCTATTACGGGTATCACCTGTTCTTTCTAATTTATGTTCTTAAAACAAAAACATTAATAAATAAATTAAAAACACAAAATACTTCTTAAAACACCCAAAATACCTCCTCAAAATACAGACAATTTTCACCTTTATGTCGCATAAGAATACAATTTTTTTTAAAGCACCATCCAAAACAAATTAACAAAACTGTACTTTAAGATGTCTCAATTGATAACAGTCTACTGTTTGTCCATGAAATCAAGAACAATTTGGAAGGTTGACCTATTTGAGAAGGACAACATTAATTAGCAACTTGTCCTATATGATAATTTCTCTTTTTATTGATCCTATAAATATTCAGAAAAAAAAAAAAAATTCCACGTCTAAAAGGTCTTATAAAAGCAAGATTGCGTTAAAATTTTTGTTTATTGTATTTTTTTTCTCAAAATAAAAACTTAAATAAAAAATCCAAACATAACATACTCTTAAAAATACAAAAACATATTTTACTTTTATATCACATTATAATATTTTTTCAAATAAATTAATAAAAAAAAAAATACTATTTAGTAGACTATTATTAGCATTATATAACTGTCAAAAGACTGAGATGACGTAATAATAAAAATTAATTATTAATTTTTTTTTTACAAACCTTTCTGATCTCAAGATTAATTTTTATTGTTACAATCATATAAATTATCTATCAAATAACGTTACTCTATAAAAAATACCCATCAAAACACGTTAACAAACAAAAAGCTCATTCTTGTTCACATATATTTGTCTCACCTTTCATAATTCAAACAAAGGAACTATGGTTTTTTTTTTTTTAAAAAAATCTTTTATTAATTTCCTCTCACCAAACATCATTGTCCTTTTTTTCCATATTTTTCTATTTCATGTAATTGATAGTGGGGGGCTTAGGTGTGGAAAAATTAAAAAAAGAAGATGATGTCGGTGGAAATAGGAAAAATGTAGAACAAAAACTAAGCAGTCAGACACAGACACACGCCCACAGCAAACGCATACTCGGATACATAGGAAAAAAATATTATTTAATTGTTTTTGTAATCCCACATTTTCCAATCCGAATCTCAAAGCTCTCAAATTTCTCATTCACACAAAAGCACCAAAACAACTCAAAGATCCCCGATTCAGACTCTCTCTCTAACTCTTACTTTCCAAAACCAATTATATATTCTAAAAACACTGCAAAGAAAGAAAAGAAACCAGGCAAAATTTGGGCTTGCTTTTTCATTCCTTTTGACCGAATCGAGGAAGTCGATTTCTGGGTTCCCTCAGGTTCTCAAAGCTCCAATCTTGAGTGTCTTTTTGGTGGGGATTCAATACTATTCCGTATAGTACTTTCTCGTGCTTTTTGGGATGCTTGATTTGGTTAAAAGGTGCGGTCTTTGATTGGCTCTAGGACGCACGCTTCGTTTTGTGTTTTTTTGGTATCTGGGTTGGTGCGCTTGATGCGAATAAAGGAGCTTTTGGAGCTTCACAGAGCTGAGATTGGTCTAAGCTCATAGCTGGGGATTGGGAATTCTGTGAAGCTAAAGGTCAACCAAACTAAGTTCACTTTGACTTCAATCGTAGTAAGGGTATGGTTTCTTTGGCTATAATGCTGAATATTAAATCTTGTACTGCTTGCTTCTTTTTGATGTTGTTCTAGTTTGAGTTCAGTGTTAGTATTGGTATTTTTGTTTTTATTTGAGGCTTTTGAAGCCGTTGAAGCAAAATTGGAGTCAAACTTTCACATGTGTACCTTGAAATCTCGAAGTTAACACTACTTGTTGTGAAAATGAGGTTTTACTATACAGTAGTAGATTCTATACATAGATTTGTTTTATGGGTTTGTTCAGTGTAAGGAGCAAGTTGGGTTCATATGTCAAGGTGAATGGAGTCTTTGAGCTGTGAAAATTAGTCTAAAAGTTGACGCCTCACGACTTATTTGTGTTTGCAGTTAAATTCTGGGATTGGGATGGGCTGTGGGTGTTCCAAGCTGACGGCGTGTTGTTTGGGTTCGGAACATAACGGACCTGTTGCTGAGACCCCCAGCATTGGTAAGTGGAAGTGTGATTTTTGTTCATTTACATTTGTTGCAAGAGAGCAATTGCAGTGTGTGAGTTTGCTGTGTGTTTGCATGCAGAAAATGAGGAGACGAATGAAGTTGGTGATTTGCCCACATTTCGTGAATACACAGTTGATCAACTTAGACAGGCTACATCTGGGTTTGCGGTGGAGAATATAGTTTCTGAACATGGGGAAAAGGCTCCAAATGTGGTCTACAAAGGGAAGCTTGAAAATCAAGTGCGGATTGCGGTCAAACGATTCAATAGATCAGCTTGGCCTGATGCCCGGCAATTTTTGGTGAGTAAAATTATGTGCCGATTCCCATGCGTTCTGATATCCCGTTTGCTTGTTGCAAAAATTTCTTGTCCTATTGCACGTATTCATTCACAAATTTCACCATGTTCTTTCTTGGCAATTGCTTTTACTCCAAGGTTCACAAGAGGTTACCCAGAGATGATCTTGACCAGGTTCTTGATTATACTGTATGTAGTAATATGATTAATCAAATTTGTTTGTAGCTGATCTTCGGGCGTCCCTAACCCCTCTAGAACTAATTCTTTCATGAGAAGATGCATGACGAGCTCAAAAATGTGTTGGTCAAGACCCTACTCAATTGGGCAGGGGCTTTTAATGTTTTCCAGTTTTCTACTTTGTCTCAATTTGTGAATTTTTGTTCTTCTTTTTGCCTTTAGTAGGGTCTTTCGTTGTATACATCATGTGGATTAGGGCTGCGCTTTTCAATGAATTAATTATTTATCAAAAAAAGTCTTTCACACCGAATGGTTTTTCTTTGTCTCAATCACATTTCTGTACTTGTCTATTTGAGAAGGGACTATATACCGTGCTCTACTTATCAAAAAAAATATTCACAGTTTGGGGCATGCTTGGTTGCCCCTCTGATTTTAATGGCTTTATTATGTTTGCATATCATGCATGACTCAAAGTATCCAGAATGGAACCATTACAAAAACAGTAGTCCCTTTTCTGATGGTTAAATTAGTATTTGGAAATACCAGAGATGCTGCCACTTCAAATTAGTTTCCTTTAATTTTGTTGACTGCTGCCAAGGCTGTAACTTTTGCATTTATGATGATGGTCTGGTTTAATTGCAAAGATAAGAAATACATAATGTTTATCACATAATCACATCACATGCTTAATGATGTGATAAACTTAAGGCCAATTGACTTAACTAGTCCAGTTAAAACTCTAATTCACTGTGTGCATGTTATTTTGTATTATAAGTATTTCTCAAAACAATGTATCAATCTTGTTTTCATTGCAATACTTTAGCTCTTTTAACTTTGTGCTTTTACTACTTCAGGAAGAAGCCAGAGCTGTTGGTCAGCTCCGGAGCCTTAGACTGGTAAATTTACTTGGTTGTTGCTGTGAAGCTGATGAGAGGTTACTTGTTGCAGAATACATGCCCAATGATACATTAGCAAAGCACTTATTTCATTGTAAGTTTGTTGAACTTATCTTTGGTGTTGTTGCATGAGCTCTACTCTATATTTCATCGTATATGATCCTGTAATAACCAAACCCACTATTCATGTTGGTTAATTTCAAAAATATATTTCATTATGTATCAAACAACTACGTATTAATTGGACTGACTCTTTTGTCTAATTATCTACAATTGAATGTGTGTGGTTTATAATTTCTACACTCTATAGTAGCTTTGAGTGATTTGATTAAAAAACACCTGGTTGGTGGTGAGTGGTTGCAACTGATTCTTTCTTCTTCTTCATCTTCTTCTTTTTTTTTTTCCAGTTGTGTGTGTGTTGTTTGTTTGTTTGGGGGGTTGGTGGTGATTGTAAGACATGTATTTTCACGTTTTCCCCCTAATGCCATTTATTCCTTCGCATCTCAATGTCTATTGTGGCCCATAACAGAAACCACATGTTAATAATCATAACTATGTTTTGCATAAAGGAGCACAAGGGAAAGGTAGAGGGACCTTCCTGGATCATTTCTCCAGAACTCATTTTCAATTCTAGAAATTATGACGCAATTTCTTCCTTATTTCTTTCAGAACCGTGTGGTGGAATCTGATTATGCCTCTATGCTGCATGCTATTGTCTTTCCAATTTGCTTACATTTGCATATGGATCATCACAGGAGGTGAATTCTTTGGAACTTATTATTGACATTTAATTACATGACACAGGGGAAACACAACCTATGAAATGGGCAATGCGATTAAGGGTTGCTTTGCATCTTGCACAAGCTCTGGAATATTGTACTAGCAAAGGACGTGCTCTTTATCATGATCTGAATGCTTATAGAGTTGTCTTCGACGATGTTAGTATCTGTTTATCTTATAGCTCACAAGCCATTTGTGTTTTGTTGTTGAAGTTGGGATTTGAAATATGTCAGTCTCATCATTGGTGTTATTCCTCAGGATGGAAACCCGAGACTTTCATGCTTTGGTTTGATGAAAAACAGTAGAGATGGGAAAAGCTACAGCACAAACCTGGCATTTACTCCTCCCGAGTATTTGAGGACAGGTACTTACCCTCTCAGACAAGACGTGTAAACATGATGATCATTTTTGTTCATCATTTGGGGTTTTAAACTTGCTATTTGAGTTTTAAATAACACAAACTTATAGGGAGATGTGCATCTTACATATATACACAACTGTTCTATGTCAAGGTGAAGGCATTTTGTGATTTTTTACTATATTGTTTGTTTTTATACACAAGTTTGGTATATTGTAAAAACATGTATTGTTGATTTTTCTGTCTTCATGTACTTCCTCTCATTCTCATAGATTTCATGATCATTATTTGCACTAAACTTTATGTCCGAAATAAGTCATAATTCGCACATCTCATTTTTCCTGTAGGAAGAGTTACACCTGAAAGTGTAATGTATAGTTTTGGCACTCTTTTGCTTGATCTTCTCAGTGGAAAACATATACCTCCAAGTCATGTAAGTATTCTCCTGGACGAGTACGTTTTGATACAACAAACTCGGTGCATTCTGATAGTTGTTTATTGCATACATTTTTTTCACTAACAGTTTCCATGTCATAAACCGAATGAGAGAGAGAGAGAGAGAGAGAGAGAGAGAGGCTCTCTACAACATAAAATAATACTAATGATGAACAAAACAAAAAAAAAAAAAAAAAAAAAGAAGAAGAAGAAGAAAAAACACTAGTTTGTTGATCATGGTAAAGATTGTTGAACCATTTCCAACTGGTTGCTGTTTATAAATACTTACAAATAGGTATTTCTTAGATAATTCATGCAACCTTGGGGCTTCTTTGTTGAAGTATAAAACATTTTTGTGTTGTGTAAGGCTTTTAGTGCTAGATCTTTTGGCATGAAAAATTTGGGCTAAGATTATCTTAAGAGTATGGTTTTTGACAAGTACTGCACAATCAACCAATCTTGACCTGTGACTGGCAATCTCGAGAACTATTGAAAGAAAAAAAAAAGAAGCAACTATTCCCAAATGCTTGGAGCCTTACCAAGCTAGCTTGAGCAGTGTGTTTTCTGGTTGAGATTCTCAGTTTGTTGACAAATTGCCTACTGGGTTCTTTACCTAGTGTTGAAATTCATAGATGTGATTCACGTTGATGATGACAGTCATGGTGGGAATCTATTTTCAATAAAATTGGAAAAAATAAAGTAAATGTAAAAATTGAGAGAGAATGGAGAAAAGGGGAATACGGGAGAAGCAGTTCTGAAGAAAGGAGTTGACAAAAAATGCAGTATATAAATATAGAGAAATGTTTGCTTTCATTTTCTTGCACATCTCTTATCCATCTCTTTTGCAAATGTATTGAATCTATGGGACCTACATGTGGGTTCCACTTATCCAATGGAAAATTTGCACATCTCTTGTACGAAGATGGACAAAAAATGACACTAAACACTTCTCATAAATAAAAAAAGAAAATAGAAAATTGAGAATGGGACCATGAGAGAGCAGATTTCTGATCTTGGCTGCTGCTTCTTATATGGTTCAGATCTTAACGAGAAGAGTAATGTTACACTTCGCACCCATTTCACACCGGCTGATGTGACGTGTTTTAAGTGGTTTTTTTTTTTTTTTTTCAAAGTGTGACATGAGAAGTTACTTAAAGCACACGTCAGCCAGTGTGAAATGAGTATGATGCGTAGAGAATAACATATTTCAGTTTGCTAAATCAGGTATGGGTAAACATATTTTAGGGGAAGCTTCATTTGTATCTCTCGTTACTTGTCCTTATCACTGTAAGCATCTTACTCTTGTCTTCCATATGGCACAACCCATCACCCATGCACTCCCTGGCTACCGCACCATCCTCTTCAACCAGGAGATCATCATGAATTTCTCTCTCCCTCTCTCTCCCCTGTAGTTTCTCTACTGTTTCCTTCTCTCATTCTGTCCGTTTCTTCTTTTTTCTTCATATTCTCTCTCTTTCTTCTTTTTTTTTTTTTTTTTTTTCTCAGTATTATTTTGTTATTTATATTTGTTCATTTTGTTTTACCTTTTGCTTTCTTTTCTCCTTCATTCTCCTTAATACTATGTAGTTTCAATTGTCATGTGCACTTCATTTGATGTTAGATGGCAATCACATTAACAGAAGTAGCAGGTCTTAATAGATGAAAATTTAAAAGTATAAGGTTGGCATTGCTAAAATTAGAACCATTGGGACTAATTTAACAACAACCTAAGACTTGGAGGGACAAGATTCTATTTTGGCATAAATTTGACTTTCTCCTTTGCGTGTGTGTTCAGAATGGCTGACTGGATTGCAAGTTTTGAAAATTGGAATGATATTTCAGATGGTTGAACTCTAGATGATGAGAAGAAATACATTAACCTATCTTATGTCTGAACCATGGCACTTGAGAATTATCGGGAAAATGAATTAGAATGAAATACCTATAAATCAATTTCCCCTAGGAAAATGTTTATGAATAACAAAATGCCAAAAACAAAAGGTGAGAACATTTTGAAGTACAATGGCTTTGTGCCTTTTGTGGTGCATGTGAAGAGAAATGAATAATAACAGTTTTGAGGACTGTGAAAGGACTTTAGTGTAAATTCAGCTTCAAGAGCTGTATAGTTTATTAAAAAATAGTGTATGTGGGTGCATGGGAAGAAAAGTTGAACAGAAAGAAACTGGGAAAAGTAAGTACTTGCACACATGCATATGCTCTGTACCCTATTTGAGATTCCACGCAGTAGCAGCCCGAACATGTTGAGTAATTACACCTGTTTTTGGTTTGTATCTGATTTTGGTTCTTAAAGTTACTTTGGCTGTCATGTCTAATGGGAGTGCTCATGAAGCACCATTACATCCTTCGCCTTGAAATTTGGTAAATCCCATTAAGGGTTGCTTTGAAAATTATTCACTTCATCTTATTGTTTTGTTTAATCTTCTGATGGAAGTTGACCTCCACCCCATTTTTCTTTTCTCTCTCCTTCGCTTCCCACTTTTCTGTATTTTTCTATCCCATCCAATTGAACACATCTTTAGAGAAAATGAAAAAGTGGCAGTTAATGGAATGTTGTTCTTCCTAAATGCCGCTTGTTGATCTCCCAAGAAGGTTGAGTATATATGAGTTGCATTATTAGGAACTCTTACGGCCATTCTGTTTTTCTTTTTTCATTTGAGCATAGAGTTCTGAATTTGCTATAATTGCACATCTAATTTTCATAATTTCTCAGGCACTTGACCTAATACGGGACAGGAATCTTCAAATGCTTACTGATTCTTGTTTGGAAGGCCAGTTCTCAAATGATGAGGGGACTGAATTAGTACGTTTAGCTTCGCGATGTTTACAGTATGAGCCCCGAGAGCGTCCAAATCCAAGGTCTTTAGTTGCTTCTTTGATTCCTCTTCAGAAGGAAAATGAGGTTAGTTATCTTTGGTTTTTAAGAAAAAGTACATATTATTCTTTCTGAAACTGAGTTTTTCTAGATCTCATTCTGTCAAATACTTTAACCTACTCAAACCTTTTAGAACTTAAAAAAAGAAAAAGAAAAAAAAAAAAGATATAGCTATTGGGATAAAAAGACTTTCTGATAAGGCTGCAGTCAGGGACATTAGCCTAAGTGTAACGCCATCTGCTTGTGGAGTCTATCACTTGGCAGAAGGGCTACACTTCATTCTGTCTCTCTCTCTTGCCCTCTCATGATGTCATTCTTTTGGTTGTTTGTTGAGAGTTGAATGGTACTTTTTGTTAGCTCGAATGAGCTTTTGGAAATTGTTTTGCAGGTTCCATCGCATGTATTGATGGGTATACCACATGGTGATGTAACTTTACCTCTATCACCTCTTGGTGAAGCTTGCCTAAGAATGGATTTGACTGCTATACACGAGATCTTAGAAAAGCTTGGGTATAAGGACGATGAGGGTGCAGCAACTGAGGTCTGTTTTTTATATATCACAATTATAGGAAATTAACTTTTGTTTTTACTTATCAAAAATATATATATATATATATATCACAATTATAGGGTTACTCAATGATCTATATGAATCATTTGGGCTTTTAGTACTTTTTCCTAATCAGCTGGACAGAATAGTTTTTGCTCGTGGACCATGTTAATATTTTGCAAATACTATTAGTATCTGAAACCGATTTTTTTTGATAAGTAATAAGAAGTTTTATTAAAGAAGGAGAAAAGCGAGAGGCGCCCCTAATTACACATGGAGTATACAAAGGGGGCCAGAGCGAACCCAAAGAAAAACCCCAGCACACCCACCCAGAAAAACCAAAAAACCACCCAAAAACCCTCAAACAAACACACCATCGCAAAGCCACTAACCAAACACCCTCATTCCTTCACAAAAGACTATGATACAATAATCTTGCCCTTCCTTCTCCTGGAGGACGCACTAGCATTGCCATAGTTAACGGAGCTTTCTAAATTTAACAGCTCTATTTTGCCCTTATTCCTAGGCCTTTTTCCTTTAGCCCTTGGCCGGGCGACGTCCATAACCCGAAGAAAATCTGTCGAATAAGGATCCTCCTCTTCGTCGCAAACCAACACCCAATCAAGGGGATTGGGGGACAGCTCCCCAAACTTGAAAGCTTCATCCAAAACTGAAGAGTTTCTACCCACTACTTCGTTGCAAATCAGCTTCATCCAAACCTGAAACTGATGTTCAACTATGTTATATCAATTTTTTACAATTTAGCATCTTAGTACATCATATATTTCTTTTTTTAACAATACATAGTTTGATAATACAGTCCTTATTTTGGTGTTGCCATATTACAAGGGTTTGTGGTGAAGTTTGGCACTGAATTGTCGCATTATTAAACAACAGAGAGTCAGTAGTGAGCTATTTTTATGGGTTTTTTACTTTATTCCCACTCATGATTGTTTTTAATTGCAAGTGTGTGCTTAATAGTTATGGCTTACAGATTGGGTATTAGCGTATTTACTTCAGTAGTTTGTTGAATTTATACAATCATACTTTCTCTGTCAAACAGTTATTAGCCATAAATGAAAGCTCTGTTGAATTTTTAACCCCAATCTATAAGTTTATCAATACAAAATTTGTCTGCAGCTGCATCATGCCTCTTATATGCATGTCATTGATTCCTCCTATTTTGCAAAGAATGTTTTTCCGTTCATGGTCTGCCTTTGTAATTATAATTTTTCTTTCTGATGCAGCTATCATTCCAAATGTGGACCAACCAGATGCAGGAAACATTGAACTCAAAGAAAAAGGGTGATGTTGCTTTCCGGCATAAAGATCTCAGAGCTGCAATTGAATGCTACACCCAGGTCAAAGCGATTTAACTGCCCTTTTGAATTGCTTACTTTTCTGAATAAATGTCTATAATTGGCAATCTTATGCCTTGCAGACTAAAGTTGTATCTGTATATCCTTAGGTTACAGACAAGGATGTTACAAATTACAATCTCAATTTTTTATTTTTTTTTAATTTTTTATTATTATTATTTTTTGTTTTCTGCTCAAATTACCAAAAAAGAAAAAAAATAAAATTGCGAGCACCGTTTATCTTTTTAACAGTTAAATAAAAATGATGAGTGTGCCAAACAAAGTTGAGAACAAACTTTTTGGGTAAAAATCATAATGTTGGGGCTCGCTTTGCACAAGTACTGATGTATTTTCTGGTTCCACCATAACGTGGTACCCCAAAAATGTGTTGACAAATTATGCGATGCAGAAACAAAGCGGCCTCTGCAATTTTGCATCTTCATGGGTGCATTTCCAGCATTTTGCTGACAGATTGTTCATTTTATTGCAGTTCATTGATGTTGGAACCATGGTTTCCCCAACGGTTTTTGCACGCCGTAGTCTATGTTACCTCATGAGCGATATGCCACAGGAAGCTCTTAATGATGCGGCGCATGCCCAAGTAATATCCCCTATCTGGCATATTGCTTCCTATTTACAAGCTGCTGCTCTTTTTGTAATGGGAAAGGAGAATGAAGCTCAAGTAGCGATCAATGAGGGTTCTGTCCTTGAAAATAAAAAGAAAGCAAATGCTTGAGATTTAATGAAGGTTGATATTCCTTCTGTTGAATTGCTCTTTTCCTGAAGATAGAGCACCAATGAGCAGACACAGGCATCTCACTTTTTGCGGAAAAAAAAAAATGATAAAAGGTTTTAACAACCTGAAGCAAACCATAAGGTTGAATGGAGAGAAATGGTCCCTTTCAATTGTTTGCATGTCTGGTTCGTCGTTGTCATCTTGAAGCATTCTTTTGCAACATTATTGGATCGGTTGGTTTAGTGAGTTTGCTGGGAGTATTGGAGACACTTCCATGCTTATGTAATCACAAGCCTGCCTCATTTGTTCTTTACTGACTTTTCAAATACAACAACATTGGGAAATAATTAAGATGATATGGACCAAATTATATGTTTGTAAAGGATTCAACTGTTGTTTTGAGTTGGATTCAAAGGGTGGAAATAGAAGATGCTGTTGCCATGCTTGTAATTTATGTACAGTGCAATTGGTTATGGCTGCTCTGACTAATATTCTGTTTTTGTATTCTATTATTTGTCCCTTTCTAATAAAATTATTGCTTTATCTTGGAGTTGATATTTAGCTTAATCATTTTGTCTGCAGTTTGGTCATGTAGAGCCATTACTAACCAAAAAGTTTTTGTACCTTCCTAGTGAACTTGGTTCTCTTTTTTTTTTTTTTTTTTTTTTTTTTTTTTCTAATTAATTGCTATGTAATTATTTTATGAGTAAGGCTTATCTTACGACTATTTTATTTTGCTGATATTGTAGTCTCAATTAATTAATTATTTTTTAATAAAGGTAATTGATATTGTCATGTTAGGATGAGATAGTAGTGTGAAAAAAATGTAGCTTACTCAAATATTATATATTCGACTTTTTATTCCATATTTATTTCAATCCATGATGTGACACTGTTAATTAACTATTTGATTTTTTTTAACAATGGCTAATTCAAGCCCCGGTGGCTCGATTAGTAGTGTCACATCAGCAAAGTAGAATAAGTATGATTTTTAACTTTTCTCTTATTTTTGTCGCAACTTTATTGAGCTATTCTACAGTGTTATATATGATGTTGGAATCTATAAATTTATGATAATTTGGTAAGTGCAAAAGAACACTACAAAAATTCAAAGGATTTGTGACTCACATATAATGACATTTTTTGCCCAAAAAAGGTCATTATATGGCTTGTGACATTCAAATAGTGACCTTTTCAAAATGACAAAAAATGCATAGACTAGAAAAGGGGATAGTGCTGTTTGAACAGTAAAAAAGACACTATTTGGTGCCATTTTCAGCAAAGCGACACCTTTTAGAAGGTGTCGTTTGAACAGCGCACGACACCTTCTAAAAGGTGCCCTTTTGCACTATTCAAATGCCATTTTGCACTATTAAAAATAATAATTTTTACCAATATATATATAAAATTTATTTATAATAAATATTGAAATGTTTTCAAATAAAATTTAAATTAAAAAATAAAATTAGAGGGGTCGACTCCCAGCCTTGAGGGTAGCCCGCGAGCCACCCCTTCCCCATGTGGCTGCCGGTTTGTAGCCACATGTTTTTTTTTAGATTTATGTGTGTGGGTGAAAGTGAAATTTTTTTGAAGTTTTAGGGTGTGAGTGGTTGTTTTAAATGCAAATTTTGGGCGCCAGTATTTTCAAATTTTGATATGTTTTACTGTTCACATGCCACTAAGCGCGTGTGAATAGTGTGTGAACAGTAACACTATTCAAACATCACTATTCAAGTTGCAATTTAGTGACATTTTCTAAAAATGTCACAATTCAAATGTTATTAAACCCTCGAATTTTTGTAGTAGAAGTAGGGACAATCATCATGATCAAGAAGTTAAAACTAAGCTTTAGATTCTGACATCGTAAGGTATAGCTATAAAATTTTATCGGTAAACAGGAACCTCTTTTGTTTTTAGAAAGTTTTGAAATTGCTATGATATATGGGGCCAGTCACATTGTTCTCTTTTTATCTCTGCCATTTCCTATAAACTTTCATAATTAGAAACAAATTAAAAAAAAATAAAAATAAAAATAAAAACAAATAAAAGAGTCAATAAATTTTTTGATATACATACAATTCATACTCACAAACGACATTATTTTCTCCGTTTTGTCACCTCACAAATTCACATTTACATAAATAATGACAATCACAAATTCACAACATAAATAAATACACAAAACAACACATTATTCACAACCAAAGAACAAATGAGAACTTGCTCAAACGTAAGATATTCTTCTTGCCATGACTCATGGCCTTAATTCTCCACCTCCTCCTCCTCCCCCTCCTCCCCCTCTGCAGCAGCCTCTTGGTATTGCTGATACTCGGAAACCAAATCATTCATGTTACTTTCGGCCTCTGTAAACTCCATCTCATCCATCCCTTCCCCGGTATACCAATGCAAAAATGCCTTTCGCCTAAACATGACTGTGAATTGCTCCGAAACACGCCTAAACATTTCTTGAATCGACGTCGAATTCCCCATGAATGTGGAAGACATGGTTAACCCAGTTGGTGGAATGTCACAAACACTTGATTTAACGTTATGAGGTATCCACTCAACAAAGTAGGAAGAGTTCTTGTTTTGTACATTTATCATTTGTTCATCAACTTCCTTGGTGCTCATTTTGCCACGGAACATAGCAGAGGCCGTTAGGTACCTTCCGTGGCGTGGATCAGCGGCGCACATCATGTTTTTGGAGTCCCACATTTGCTGAGTGAGCTCAGGGATGGTGAGTGCTCTGTATTGCTGTGAGCCACGAGAAGTTAAGGGTGCAAAACCAACCATGAAGAAGTGCAGGCGTGGGAAGGGGATCAGATTGACGGCTAGTTTGCGGAGATCAGAGTTTAGTTGGCCAGGGAAACGAAGGCAACATGTTACTCCACTCATGGTTGTTGAGATCAAATGGTTGAGATCACCAACTGTGGCAAAGATATGCACATATATATTAGAGAAAGAAAAAGTGGAGTTATTAACATGTCAGAGTCCCAGTATGTTTAATATGATCATTTCTTAAAGGTATGTTTGGGTGTGAGTTTGAGGGGCCTAAAAGTGCGTTTAACACTTAAAAAGTTCGTTTGAAGAAAAAAGTACCCGTTTAGTAAAAAAAATTAAAAGCACTTTTAAGGGTTGAAAAAACTTAAAAATGGCTAAAACGCACTTTTAACGAAAGCTTAAAAATGAAGCTTTGCCAAAAAACAATTTTTAGCTTAAAAGATATATTTCTCAAACACAATTCCAAATATGCTCTAAGTGCGAGTGGTTCAATTAATTAGCAGGCTCAAACCTATATGCTTAAGCTTATTATATCAAATTTTCAAAGAAGCTCCAAGTGGCACTAAAATTCATAAGCCAGAAACATCACAGACTGCATAAAAAAATGTGATGAAATATATAGTAAGCTTCCACTTACAGCTTGGATTTGTGAGCTTGAGGGTTCTGAAACAAATATCATAGAGGGCTTCATTGTCAAGGACCATGCACTCATCTGCATTTTCAACTAGCTGGTGCACAGAGAGGGTAGCATTGTAGGGCTCAACCACAGTATCAGAGACCTTTGGAGAGGGGAACACTGAGAAAGTCAACATCATCCTATCGGGATATTCTTCCCTGATCTTTGATATCAGCAGTGTCCCCATCCCAGACCCTGTTCCACCCCCCAGGGAATGGCAAATCTGGAACCCTGTCACATACATAAACAATCCATGAAACTCAGCATAACCTAACAATATATGAGAATATGCTAAATAAATAGTCAGGCTCAATAGTTTCTTGGCGTACAACCCAAGAAAGAGGTCACTGAAAACGACGGTTTTTGAGGTAGTGGCCTGCTATGGCTAAAATTGGTGCAAGATTCTATGGGAAAGAATGTGAGCATGACACATTCCAATCTCATTCTGTTGTATGTATGTTAAGTTGGATAAAGTTTTTCTCTAATTTGGGTTTCAGGAATTTCCTCAAATCCAGCCTATTAAACTAATATGTGTTCAAAATGCATTTGATTCTCATATCCATTTTTAATAAAGCGTGTGATCCCTCATTCATTTTGGACATATATCAGTTTAACAAACTGAATTGGAAGATATTTCTCCATCCGGTTAAGTTTGTGCTTTTAAATCTAACAAATATTCGGATTGAGATCCGGTGCACTTGCCTATTAGGCAAGTGTGAGAGGACTCTTATAGAACCCATGTGCTCGCGCGAGACCCCATAAGGAGTCCTCTCACAATTAACTACCCGGATTACTTACTCGGGATCCGAACCCCGAATAATTAGTAACAGGATTTGGTTACATGACCTGAAAATGAAGAAATGATAAGATGGATTACCTTGTAAGCAATCACAATTCTCAGTCTCTTTACGAACAACATCAAGAACAGAGTCGATGAGTTCAGCTCCCTCAGTGTAATGGCCCTTAGCCCAATTGTTTCCAGCACCATTTTGACCAAAAACAAAGTTGTCTGGTCTAAACAGTTTCCCATAAGGACCTGTACGCAGGCTGTCCATGGTGCCAGGCTCAAGGTCCATCAACACTGCTCTGGGGACATAGCGCCCACCACTGGCTTCATTGTAGTAAACATTCACCCTCTCCAGTTGAAGGTGAGAATCTCCAACATAACTTCCTGTGGCATCAATGCCATGTTCCTCACACATAACCTCCCAGAACTTGCTACCAATTTGGTTCCCACATTGCCCGGCTTGAACATGGAGAATTTCTCTCATTTTTCAAACTAATAGGTGTTCTTCAAGAAAGGTGGTTGATTTTTCTTTTTTTTTTTTGGATAAAAAGCTAGAGAAGCATAGAGATATATAGGGCTTGAAGCTAGAGACTATGATGTTTCTGTCTCTCAAAGAAAAAAAAAAGAAAATAAATAATAAGGTTCAATTAATACTTTCATGTGGGTTTGTTTGGAGGATGCCATGTCAATCTCCAACAAGAGTTCTGAGCTGGATATGGAAGGTGACAACAAGATGCTTGCTAGTTCCTCTGGCATTATTCCAGCTGAAAATTACCAACCCATCCTCTTATTTGATTTCCCATCTGTCATTAGGATTCTAATTTCCAAACATATGCCCAATTCCTATCTTGGTTCCCACCCTTTTCATGAATATGTTTATCCTCAATGATTTGAGGAACGAATATGATTTCTCATCCAAGAGGATGGCCCTCCTAGGGCTATATATGAATAATTACTTGCACGAACAGCTTCAGGCTCGGCTTATATTAGTTCGGCTTGAGATAGATTCATTTATTTAACGAACAAAGCTTGAACAAATTTTCAAGTTTGTCTATGAAACTAGCCGAACTTGTTTAATTTTATTTTTATTACTTTTAACTTTGGAATTAGAACGTGTTAGTATTTAAAAAGATATAAATGAATTCTTTTCGTAATGTAATAGATATAGTTTGAATTATTGTAATTGTGAGTCTTCGTATAGACATATGGGCATTTGTTTGTATGCATATATGTGTGTAATAAATGTATATACATACTATAAGACAAGCATATAAACTCGAGATTAGATTATTTTTAATTTGAGTTAATTTATCTAATTACTCAAATAATGAAATCTTAACAATAACTAATTAACTAACAATTAGTATAAATTTATGAAAAATTATATAATCACAACATTTGCTTTATATATGGAATGAATAAGTTAATTGAGTAACTCATGAACAAGCTTGAATTTGTTAGAAAAATAAATGAAGTGCGCTTGAACAGATTATCTAGCTCGGCTCAAGTACAACCTTTCCTTGGTTCCGTCCCTTATTTGACATCATATTGCTTCTTCTTTTTTTCATCCTTTTTTTTTTTCCTCAAAAAAAAAAAAAAAAAAAACCAAACATTGTACTACAAGCAAAGCTTGAGTTTTTATTGGTTTATCACTTCAAAAATATATGATTTTTTAGTTACCAGAAATGGGTGATATGACCAGATACCACAGATTAGAGAGCACATCCTCATCAGCCATAACAACAACGTAAGGGGTCTCTTTCTAACATCAACACGAAGGCAAAGTATGATTCCTGAATCATACTTTGCTTTCATGACATGAACAACAACATTTTACATTATCCGCTGCCCATGTAACAACCCATGTCGGCAAAATGGTGCACACTAGTTGATATTTTAACATACTTCCGTTTATGTTCTATGTCTGTGCTTTAAGTATTGAGACATCTGAAACAACGTACAATAGTTGTTTTGAATTAAATTAATGTATTATTTACTCTTATAATTCTCATACGTTACATAATGATTATGTAACTCTTCTAATTCTCATAAGTTATATATTGATTATGTAACTCCCTTAATTCTCATATGTTACATATTGATTATGTACTTACTGTATTCTTGGCATCATTCAACTATGAATAGGCCATTTTTATTGTACAATTTCTATCAAGTGAAGGAAAGATGTTGCTAAGAAAATACTGACGTCTGGACGTAGGCCATAGGCCGAAACATCTTAATCTGTATCTTTCTTTTTTGCCTTTTATCTTTATATTTCTATATACTTTACCATTAAGTGCTTACACGATACAAGCTGGGAGTGTCACACATTCTCAATTACTGATGTAATACTCTTAACTTGCGTTATGTGCTCACAAGACACGAAATGCAAGCCATACTCTTTTTGAATAAGAGCAAAACTACAAAATGATTAGCAAAACATTTGTGAGAAAATACACTTACCCCTATGAACCTACACCTCTTTAACACTTATCCCGCCAAACTACCATTTGTAACACTTGACCCCATTCAGCTACTATTTAAGTTGCAAAGAACCCCCCTTTATTAGTTGAGGGCGTTAAATTCAATTGAAAAATAAGCAGGTGACATGCATTGTTCATTTTTTTTTTTTGATCTGAAATGATAAAAATGCTCTGCAAGTAAAAAATTATGAAAAAGAAACTAAGATAATAAAGTAATAGAAAATAGTACATAAACCAATTGTTAATATGATTTTCGGATCAAATTAGGTAGGTCTTGGTAATATACAATAGGGGTGAAGACAAGGTGAGAAAAGAGAGGTAGGAAGCCTCAATTATGAGAGGCATGAGAATCCCCCGCCAGTCCATCTCCTGAAATGACTTATTTCTGGTCCTCTCTCTCCAGCACCCCACAAGGACTGGTTGGGTACTTGCTGGTGGAATCCAATGTGGCTCTGCAGAAAACTAAGATTAACATATGGAGATTAGAATCATGTCATCTACGCTGAAAAAGTATGGGATAAAGTAAATGTTAAAAACCTGTTACATCTTACTACCTTGTCTCTGTTTTGTTAAAAATTTTGTTCTGTTTTATGTTTTATATAGGGGTTGCAATTAGTGTTTGTGTTGAATTTGGATCGTGTTAATGCATAAATATAAGGCTATATAAATCAACCATAATCCCACTTATTTAACTAAACAAGTTAAACCCTTTAACCATAACTTACTAATTTTGTGCTTGATTTGTGTCAGGTTCGCGGACTGTATCAAAAATTACTAACCCTAAATGTTATGTGTCGGGTTTGAATCGTGTTGACGCATGAGTATAAGATATATAGGTCAACCCTAATCCAATTCAATTAATTTAATTAAATAAGTCATAACCCTCAATCCTAATATGCCAATTTCGTGTTCGATTCGTATTAAGTTCTTAGGTCATGTAAAAAGTTACCAGCCCTAAAAACCATATGTTGAATTCAGATTATGTCAAGATATAAGTATAAGACTATATAGATCAACTATAATCCAACCAATTTAATTAAACGGGTTAAACCCCTCAACTATAATCCGCTTATTTCGTGTTTAGTTCATTTTGAGTTCGCAGATCGTGTCAAAAATTACTAGCCCTAATTTTCTGCTCCCAACACAAAAATATTAACATACAACAGAACACAAAACACTATTCAAAACTTTTATGTTAGAACATAATACTTTTTCAAACAAAACGTGGAAAAATCCTCCAAAACACATTAACAAACATAGACTTGTATTTCCTCTTTTTTTTTTTCTTTTTTTTTTCGATGGCATATCTTGCTATTATTCTAAAATATAAAGTAATTAACTAAAAGACAAAAGTGAAAAAGTTCAAAAAGGAGGGCTATGATGGAGTTATGGATATGCTTCTACAAACGAGCTGTTAGAGCAGAGTTTTCAACTTATTAGTGGGATATTCAAGAGTTGGTATGAGAACAAGAGCAAGATAAGCTGTCCAAATCTACATAATAGCCCAATGATATTAGAATATGTTCCCTCCACAGCAACAACACACCTATCAATCCAGTAAGATGATTTGACACATCCCCTTGTTCATCTAAATTCTAGCAATTGATTACACTCGAGAGCCATCCCAAATAAATAGCATAGTCATTCTTCAACTATATATATATATATATATATATGAGAGAGAGAGAGAGAGAGAGAGAGAGAGAGAGAGAGAGATTCCAGGGAAAAAGAGAAAATCAACACATTTTTCTGCTAATAATCTGATGCAATAGCCAAAACTCTCCACCTTTTACTAGCAGAGAAGGAAAACAAAAAGGACAAAAGAAAGTAACCCTTTTTAAACACATATGGTTGTAAAAGAATGGCAGGGAATCACTGGTTGGGGAGGGGAGCACATGGTACATGTTGGTAGTCACATGGCTTGTGGACAGCCATGACAGGCAATGAGATAATAGAGCTAGGTGGATTTTAATATCTTGAACCACAGGGAACATCATTATAGGCTAGCTATAACATTGATATGATGATTCATATATTGACCTTAATGCAGTTTAACTGTTGGAATGTAATCTATGTTGGTATTCTTGCTAATTATTGCAATGAATCAACAAAGTATATCCCTTAATCATATCTATTAAGTTAGCAGGAGTAATGTAGAACCAACAATAATCACAAAAATGGTGAGAGTAAAAAGAAGCTAAAGGCAGAGAAAGAAAAACAATGAGAATCAATTCCACATTTATTTTTTTTATTTTTTTCATTAAGGTCTGCCTGGAAACCTTAATCTAATTGACTTTGGGTAAAACCATTTATTGAATTACAAAAATACACTTGACTCTTTGAAAATTAAATCTAATATAACCCAATGAATTAATAGGAACTAAATAAAACTACATGGACCAATATTATCAGAAAATTAACAACTAAAATTTGTCTCTAAAATTAAATAAGACTAAATTACAGTAAAATTTGTGGCTTGCCACTTGCATCAAAGAGGCATGACCTGAAGTTCTTGGAAGGGATAACCAGAATGATATGTGCCACAAAAAAGTGTCTGACATCAACCTATCAATACTTGTTACCAACCATATAAACATTATTCAGTTGCCATTTTGGCAACTCAATGAACAGGTTTCAACAACTTACTGTCTGCTCTTCCCGAAGTGAGCGAATTATTGTGAGCATTTAGGAGATAAGATGACCAGAGTTTGATCTGGTTATTTTCAATGAGATGCATGAGAAGCCTTCTGTCGAGGATTTACATCACAATTTATTACTCTAAGATGTTAAATCTATAACCACAAGTTAAAACCAGCTTGAAATAAGAACTAGGATTACAACCCGAAAAATAAAGGTTTTTACACACCAAAGGATCCACCAAAGTGTCTCAAGAATCTAATTCACCTCAGTAGAGTAGCTCCTCAAAAACAGGATCTACAGACTGTCCCCATTTCCCGTTATACAACTCCAAAAGCTTCTCAGCTGGTGTGACACCTGCCACAAGAATATGATCAATCATTGCAAAATAGATCATAAGCGCAAGAACTGAATGCCTTTGAAGAAGACTATTGCATAAGCATTTCTTGCTAAGGAACATCTCCAGATCATGTTTTATATTTCCAAAATTGAACATTTAAAAAAGTTCTAAAAGCATTTCTTGTTTATAAGGACAAAAACAAGATGCATGGTATTTAGAACTCCTAATTTCTAAATGCTTCTAATCTTTTCTCACTCTTTATGTAAAAGAAACCCAAGATATCATCTCAAATCAAATTCATAGATTAAACAATCTGTAGGAGATATGTTGAGCTACAAAGGCGTTATCAAACTTATGCGATATCAATAAGATGGAGAGTCTAAATCAGCATAATAGGCACGTAGAGGAAAACGAGCATACAACTTTGTGTGAGCAGCAAACATATATTCATATATGATAAGGGAAACAATAAGAGAAGTAAAAAATGAACATATGAAGTATTCATTAAGATTTATAAGCCTATACCTTAGGGTATTGAGGTAGTGAATGCCAATACCAGAGAAAAAGGGTAAATAAAAGTTTAAAAAAAGAAAGTCTAAATCGGTACCTGTTCTAACTACTTCAGTCACTTCATTCAGGAAACCTGATTCCTTGAAGCCTCTCCTCTCCAAACCATCCTGCAGAAGAAGAGAAGTACATTCTTACAAAATCAATAAAATCTAACATAAGCAGCAACAACTGCAGTAACCCCAACATACCTTTGCCAACTGTACAACATCTTCAGCAACATGCCTAAGTAACCCATCCCTAAAAGGCGTCTTTAGACCAGTCTTTGGAACCTATTGAATAGATTTTGTAATTAGGTAGGCATCTTGAACATCATAGAAAGATATGATTGGAGCTAGTTTCATAGAACAGAATAATAGAGGATGCAATTTTATCATTCATATTTTAGCTAATATTTCTTAAGTTATAAATGTTAGGCTTAAGACAGGAAACAATAGCAAGTTCCCTAACCCTAAACAAACATGCTGCTATGACAAACTACAAATGTGGGTCCATCACATTTACAAACATAATCAAGTATAAAATTCATAGTAGGGGGAGGGGAGAGGAGACAAACTGAGGTGTCTGTTGTAAAAAAAATTTCAAAATAGAAAAGATCACTTACTTGCCTCAGCCAGATTAAGAAACCACAAAAGGCAGCATTTCTTAATGTGCCTAGTTCCACACATTATCTTCCTTTTCTTTTGTTTTTTTTTTAAAAAAAAAATTGAGAGAGAAGATATAGATGTTTGTTGTATAAATTTTTTCAATTACCTTATTCCTTAGCATCTGTCTTTCTTCTGCAGTCCAATCGGCTGTCATGTCTAGAACTTTTTGCAGTGAAACCTCATCATATAATAAACCAACCTGACATTTGATAGAAGATCACAATGAGATGAAATCACTGGAATGAAGCAGTTTCTAACATAATTTAAACAAGTTAGACACAAAGCAGGCTGACATGTTTTTAGGGTACATAAACTACATACGAGGTGATATTGTAAGCAACTGCATAAGGGGAAAAAAAGGACTGATCATATAATACACCAACCTGACATTTGATAGAAGATCACAATGAGATGACCTCACTGGAATAAAGCAGTTTATAACATAATTTAAACAAGTTAGACACAAAGCAGGCTGACATGTTTTTAGGGAACATAAACTAAACACACGTGGTGATATTGTAAGGAACTGCATAAGGGGAAAAAGGGGGTCTTTATGAATATAAATTGCAATGCGTCTTGTTCTTAGACAAATATAAATAATCAGAAGAGTGTCACAAAGACAAAGCAATGACATGTACACCAAGGAAGCTGTTACACACATACACAAAGAGAGATTATAAACAGGCTAACTTTGTAAAAACAGTCAGAGAGGGCCACTACCCAAAATGCAGGCAAAGCACATAACCTCCTCCAAGGTCCTCCATCAGCTCCCCTCATCTCCAAGTATCTCTTCAGCCTGACCTGAATAAAGAAAGTAAGATACAACATCAATTTAGAGATAACATCAGACAAACCTGAAAATTAAGAAATTTGATAAGAGAGGCATGCACGAACCTCGGGAAATATTGTTGTCAAATGATTCTCCCAATCATTGAGAGTTGGCAATTCACCTGGGATACAAGGAAGTTTCCCAGCCAAAAAGTCCTGCAAAAAAGTAACAGAACAAATCTTATTTCTAGAACAAATGGACGATTTGAAATCAAATTTAGCAGTAGAAGGGAAAACAAATGTTGAATAAAATAAGAGCATGGCTACAGGAAGCCTTAAGTTACAAGATCTTAAGGATAGATGGAAACCCGGAAAGTCATTCCAGTACAGTCAATATACTTCTTTTGCCGATAAACGAAATACATTGGAACATTGAGAGCGTAATCAACATACTGCTCAAACCTTCATTAAAGAAAAGAAAGGAAAACAAAAGTCATAAAAGAGTCAGTACATTAACAGGTAACTTATAAAAGGAAAAAAAAAGTCATAAAAGAGTCGGTACATTAACAGGTAACTTATAAACTGAAAAAACTCAACTTATCAAAGAGTCACGCACGCACGCACACGCACACACACCCACACACGCACGTATTAATGTACGATGTACCCGTGTATAAAGACACAAGTATGATTTAACTCTCACATAGGAACATATTTTTTATTTTTTATTTTTGTAGAAATGACGTCTCACTTATAACTTAATTTTTTAATCATAGTTTTGATCATCATAATGACAGTCCCAAATACGAATGCCAAAAGAGACTATAATAGAACAGTAAACCTATACTTTGGAAACAGATGCAGATGGGTGTATACCAAGATACAATCAGAATGCTGCATGCATTCATGTGTATATGAACATGTATCCCAGCATAGCTAAACTTTTCACGCAGCAGCATTCATGTGAAAAAAAAAGAATAAAAAAGGAATTGAAAAGGCAAACAGAGCATTAGATTAAATAACAGTCCAACAACACAGTCCTTGTAAAAGAATGTGGCTTATAAGTTACGTTCTCTACAATAAGAAGCAAGACCATCAAATTATATTTATTCAAATTGCTGAAGGGCAATAAACTTCAATATTCTAGTTTAGGTATGACTTTTGAGTTATAACTAGTCAATTATGATAATCCTTCATTCCAAACAAGCAAGAAGATATCAGTATAGGCATAGATCACACATCCTAGGATTATCATTAAAGGGGTTTTCTCTTGTATACATCATGTGTACTAGAGTTGTGCCCTTCTGTGCTTTTGATGAATTGCATTACTTATAAACAAACAAACTTGATGCTCATAGTTCATGTTAACCCATGGATGATCAAGTAAAATGTTCAAAAGAAGCTCAGAAACAGAATGCTAGTGGATATATTCAAGGCGAGAAAGAACAATAACTGATATTTTATTAATAAGTTGAAAAAAGAAAATTATTAGAGAGAGAGAAGAAGGGAACTCACCCAAAGGAGTCATCAAAAACAAAAGGAAGCATGCCGGCACGATTGTTATCAGTATCAGTCCAAATGTGGCTTTTTTAAAAGAAAAGAAAAGAAAAGAAATTAATTCAGAACCCTGGAGAAAGCAAATAATAGACATAAAAGCTAACAACTATAAGAGAACTTTTGGCAACCTCCTCTTGCTGAGATAACCATTTGGCTTTCCCTCAGTGAAAGGTGAATTTGCAAATAGAGCTGTTGCTATCTGTCTTATTTGTAATAGTTGTTAGTTGCCATACAATTAGAAAACTTTCCACCAAAAACAGAAAGGACCAAAGTTTCTTACAGGCTGCAAAGCAAGACCAGCACGAAATTTCCTGATCATGTCAACTTCAGAAAAGAAGTCCAGATTAACCTATAAAAAGTGAATTAAGATGCACCACTTTCTAGTCAGAACACATGTGATGGGGTTTGAATTAGAAGTTTTTCCTTTTCGTCTGAAATTATGAAATCTTGCAAGCCTTCAATTGTGTGCTTTAGAACGACCTGATCATACATAATAACATTCATCTCACCTGTACAGTGCATGTCCTAAACATCATATCAAGTCCTAGCGAGCCAACTTTGGGCATGTAATTCTTCATGATCTCGTATCTTCCCTGAGCCAAAATATTCTGTCAGTATGCAAGTAATTGAAGTGTACAAAGGGTAAAATGAATTACAGAATGAAGAATCTTGGCATTATTAAAAGGTCAATTGCTGGACGGTAACTAACAAGGAGAAGTTGGTTGATATGTCTGTAAAAATAAATTCATTCAGGGAGTTTCAGTTACAGAGTCAAATGCTTTGAATACCAGTAGCTAACAACATAATTTCTGGAATTTCCCTTCATCATATGTAACATGAGAAATGCTACATTTACCAAATTTTCTCTCTATAACTTGGTTCCCAAGTGATGTGTTACCATCCCATGAGATGGTGACACATTTCCCAAAATAATAGATCTCATGGGATTGTGACATCTCACTTACGAACCAACTTTTGGGGAGAAAATTTGTAAAGTGTAGCATTTTTCATGTAACATTACAATATCAGTCCGAGTAAATGCAACTCATAGATATCAAAGCTTCAGTTGAAATGGTAGAGTCTAGATAGTTCAAGAAACATGTCTAGAGGAGCGAAATTAATTAACTCTCAAAAGGGGCACTACAAGATGTGTGACACCCCATAAAAAAAATTATAAAACATTAGCAACAAATTAAAAATGAGCCAATTTTTATGATCATTCTATTCTTCATTGCATATAACTTTAACCATGTGCCAATCCCAATACAGGAGCCAAATTAATCATAATATGCGCGGTTGAATACAAATTATGGTCTTCTCTGTTTCTACCACTTCAGTCCATGAGGTTCCTTTCAACAATTGCTTCACTCCCTCCCCCCTCTTCACCAATTCCGGAATTTTTGCTTTTTCATTGAAATGAAATAGTTGGAAAGAGGATTAAAAATACCTTGGGCATTACAGGTATGTCTTTAAGTCCCCACTTAGGCTGGAAACCAATTCCTAGAAATCCGATTCCCATTTCCTCTGTAACAGCTTTAACCTATCAAATGTAGCATTTGAAGACAATTGATAAGTTCAAGAGCATATAATAGATACTTTTCATGAAATCTCCCAAAAACAAGGCAAAAAAGCCCCTAACTTCAAATTTAGATGTTCGCTATAAAAGGTTATGATGCAAATGACAATGGACAAGAATGATGAAAATGACTATAAGATGATATAATGTTACAACAAAATTTATTGAATTTGAATATGCATCATCCCAAGTCTTTTAGAAAAATTACATGAAATGACTTGAATCGAAGATCATTTCAGATGTATTTGGTGGACCAAGGCTCCCTCAAAAGTGTGGCTTTCTTTGCTTGGTCGGCGGCTTTGGGGAAAATTCTTACTATGGACAATCTCAGGAAAAGACAACTTATCGTGGTCAATCAGTGTTGTCTATGCAAGCTGAATGGAGAATCTGTCGATCATCTTCTTCTCCATTGTGAGGTTGCTTGTTCCTTATGGAACGCTATCTTTAGTCGCTTTGGACTTTCCTGGGTTATGCCTAATAGTGTGGAGGATTTGTTCTCATGTTGGTGGTCTGGGGTAACTCTCAGAGTGCGGTCGTTTGGAAGATGGTGCCCCTATGCATTATGTAGTGTTTATGGAGGAAAATAAATGATAGAAGCTTCGAGAATCTAGAGAGGACCTCAGAGCAGCTCAAGTCCTTTTTCTTTTTTTTCCCTCTTTACTTGGGCTGCTGCTTATTTAGCACCTTTAATTATTAGCTTTTCAGATTTCCTTGTTCCCTAACTATATCTAACCTAACGTAATAATATATTGACTGCCCGTAATACAAACACAATGTACAGTGCTCCCAGTCATTTCTTCTCTTGGCCCTAACACACATCATGTGTCTTGACAACAATGAAATCTTAATCAGCTAGAAAACAGACCACAAATAATTAAAAGTGGTAAACACCAGGCAGGAAAAGACTTTACCATTAATACCTACCTTATCCTTAATAGTTAATAAAGGGGTTTTTGTTTTGACAAGTAATTTTTTTTTTTTTTTTTTTGGATAAGTAAAAAACCAAAGGTTCTTTTTGGAATATATATATATATATATATATATATATATATATATATATTTCAACCACACAAATAAAAAGAAAATAAGTTGATTTTCTTGCTTGTTTAAAGTACTTCTTTTTCATGTCTGATATTTGCTTCCACCAAAAAAACACATATCAAATAGGTTGCTTTTGTGGCTTGTCAAAAGCGCTTCTAAATAGCATGCACTTTGACTATATAAAAGAAAAATACTTATAGAGCAATACCAGAGGTAATTATATTATCAAAGGAAAATAGTACGTGTGTAATATACAAGTTGGAACGCTCAAATTAATTCCCAAATTTAGAAGTTCAATAGGGTTTGTAGAAGCTGTCCAACCAAAAAGTGCTCTAAAAAAAACTGGAATTTGAGCTTCACCACTGATGTCTCATGGCTCTCGAAAATCTGAGCATTTTCCCTCTCTCCAAATGATTTACATAACACAGCAAGGAACCGAGTGAACCAGATAAGGAAAACATAAGAAATGGGAGCTAGGGTTTCATTGGTTTCATCAAATACTGTAGAAGTTCAAGAGGTTATTTTGTATAATGATATCAACAGACATAAAAGAAGTATATTAGAATCAAAGGAAACAAAGATGGTGATAATTATGATCACTAGACTTCAAAACGAAAAGAAAAAATATACTTGAAAACTTGCCACAAGCTTTTTCATGCATATGACAAAGTATAATTGTTTCAACCAACCTGATAAAGGTGTGAGTTAACCTCGGCACAAGTTTGATGCAAGGTTTCAACAGGTGCACCACTAAGCTCAAACTGACCCCCAGGCTCCAATGATATGCTTTGCTTTCCCTGGCTCACATAAAATGTAATTTTAATTTTTTGTCCCTTTTGCATAAAAAATTCACTCTCAACAATCGAAAAGTTTCTTGGAAATTTCCTTAACAACAATTCGTTTGAGAAAACAAAATTAGAAAACTATTACATCTCTAAAATAACTCTCAAGCATTACCATTCATATGATAAAAATAGACAACTATATGCACAAAGTTTAAAAATGATATACATACAAAAGATAAGCAGTTAACCTGTTTGAGTCCTATAATTTTGTCACCTTCCATTACTTTATCCCAATCAAATCTCTCAGCAATCCCATTCAGCAACTCTGCAATTTGTTCATACGTCATAGGACGTAGAGTTCCAAGCTCAAAACCAAACTTCTCATGTTCTGTTCCTATTCTGCAATGACCATATAACTAAGTAAACAAATTACTAGTGTTGACATAAGAAATTGGTTCTAAAAGAAGGAAAGAATAAGATATGCTAATCAACAAAATCATAAACCAATAGTAAGACTTTTAGAGAATTCAATTCAAAGCAAGGTTAACTGAAAAGAAGAAATGAATAGCACAAAGTTCATACTAGGACACCTAAATATTTTTGATAAGTTACTACGACACCTAAATATTGCATGAAGAAAAGCCATGAGTAGAAAGTTTAGGGACAGATCAGACGAAAAATGCATCAAGAAAGTCACTTAAGAGAATATGCTAAGTAAATAAAACATAGAATCCCAACCATGACTATTGACCTTTTATCATAGTACAAGGAATTGCCAATTAATCTGGTAAAGCTCAAAGTAACTAATTCTGCAGCTCACAAGAATAACTTACATAATCGAGTAACGCTAGAAGTCACTCTTGTGTCTCTCTAAGAACGATGTGCCTTCTAAATTACCATTGGCCTTATGATTGATCATTATTGAATTTTGATCATATGATGATTTTAAAAGACACCTCATTTTTAGAGTGACACAAGAGGGATACAAGAGTGACTTATAGAGTTACTCTCAATAATCACCTATTCGAGACCAAAGGAAAGTTCATACAATCCTAAAAAGCAGCATGGTAACGTTAGAAATAGAACCAAATTCATAATCAATCATGTAAATCATGTTAAACCGTAAACTAGTCTCTGAAACTAAAATATAATACATTTGAAAAATAAGACACAGTCACACAGCTCATGGTAGCATTTTGAGTAGGACATATGGCATAGGAAAACCACTCTGATTAAAGTACAATGTAGAACTGGTCACTGTACCTCCATTTTTCTTTAGGCTTGCATCCAGAGGCAAGGTATGATACAAGATCCTCTTTCGTCAATGGCTCTGTAGCAATTACAGAATCCTCAGTAGGAGGGCTTGCAGCAACAATCACTTGATGACCTCGTTTACATCCAACTCCAGGGCCATCTATGTGCATAATCTGTGCCTTTTTGGCAGAATTACACGATGAAAACAAGAAACCAGCACGAGGTTCCTTCATTTTTGATGCCTCCACATTGTTTATCTTGCTAAATATCACATTGTTCCCAGCTTTATATCTTAACACTTCAGCGTGGGTGCAATATGATTGACTTGTCTGGGAAATGAGTGCCATGTTGTGCCCCTTGCATAACACATTCACAACTTTTCAATTACAACTTATAATGCCAAAATTATCCACCATCCATCATGAACGTAAACAATCAATTAAAATCAAACAAAACCTGACTATAGTGATTCCAGCACGGACAAATTGCCTCTTACCCAACAGTGAAATACTAGAAGATTATATTACACAACTGAATCAAGAATGTATGGGTATGCACGGAAATCGCATGGAAGTTGAATTTCTTCATTGTGTTTTACATGCATTAAAACTACACATCCAGCTGATACTGGACTATCGTAAGGGATGATCATTTGGAATTGGATTTGAAGATTGGCCTCAGTTTAAGTTTTAATTATTCTTCATGATCATGGCTCCCAAGTATTGCAATGTGGGCCTATTCACAATGGTAGACAAAGCAAAATGGGGCAATTCGAATACATTGGAATTTCAAATGTGGTGGTAAACTTAGAAGTGGTAAACTTGCAAGTTTGATTCTTTTCATTCCTTCGTTTTTTTCTCTCTATTAAAATATTAGCTCTGTGATAACCCCATTGAATCAATTTTTAATTGAAACAACCTTGGTTCCATTTGTTAATGCTTTTTGGAGGGTATTTTTTCTTTTTTTGTTTGAAAAGTGTTATGATGTGACATCAAGGTGAAGACAATTTTGAGTGTTTTGTGTTTTAGGTTGTTTGTTAATGTTTTTGTTTTGAAAACAGGAAAAAAAATTGAGAAAAAGAGTGGTTTAACAAACAAAGCCAAATCTTTTGTTTTCTGTTATCAAAACCAAAACATTATTACTTATCAAAAAAAAAAAAAAAAAAAAAAACCAAAACATTAATAATCAACTCAAAACACAAAATAGTCCTCAAAACACTCAAAATGCTATTCAAAACGTCATAACACTTTTTCAAACCAAAACAAAAAACATCCTTACAAACTCATTGTCAAATAAAGCCCTTATATTTCCACCAGTAAATTTGACAAATATGCATGAGAGTTGCACAAGTCTATGATTTCAAAAACCAATAACAATCATATAAATCACCCAACCCAGATCAGTTTTACATTCATAATATGCAATAATCACCACAAAAAAAAAAAATAAATAAATAAACTATCGCCAGAAAATTTGAAGTGCCAGGGCAAATTCAAACTCAAATCAAAAAACATTTCATTGGAAAACAAAATCACCATATAAAACACAAACACAGAACTTGGCACGCTAATATGAATATCCAAGAGGCTTCCACATAAATCAAACAATCATGGTCAACATGAAATGCAAAAAAACAGCTCCCACTTGCCCAAGCAAATGGAAATGAACCTAAGATGAGCTAGACTTTGTACAGAATAAATAAAGAGATTACCTTTGAATTATGGGAAAGCTATGGCCCTTAAGATGACGAATAGGGGTTTGGTGGTTCTGGGTTTGCTTGTTTCCACTGTGAGAGAGAGCGAGAGAGGAAGGACGAAGGACGCAAACTCTCAGCTTTCTCGTTGGTGGCCAGGGGACTGGAATCATGTGGTGCTGCACTATACTACTTTTTATGGTCCACTCGTCCGATATATTGGCACGTCATCGCTTTAAAGCTTCTCCTTTCCCATCATACATGTATGTACATAAAATATATTTTATAACTACTCCCTCTACCCAAAAACAAAAATAAGTATTATCTTAATACTACGGAAGAATTATTAAGTATACGAAAAAATTGTCACAGATGATAAAGGCAACGATATGGAGCGCATTTGTGAATGCACGTTTGTAGTAGAGATAAAAAAGTCATAAATCACTGTCTAGTTGAAAAAGTTGTGATAGACCTGAGCATTGGCCATATAAGTGATTCGTCGGAATATTTTATATATTGAGAAACTGATGAAACGGTGACATTCAAAGAGTTAAACAAAACATAGATTAAATTTAGATAAAAGAAATTTCTCATTGTATGTATGGTATTATTTTGTTAGAGCAACATGTTCTATTTTTATGAAATGAATAAAGAAGTATTGTTGTAATTTTTTTTTATTATTAAAATACCTTTACTTATAAAAGTAATATTTTCAAAAAAAAAAAAAAAAACCTTTCTTTTTTTAAGGTACAAAAAAAGAAAATCATTCGTATTCATAGTCAAACGGAATTGTTTCCTACTTTTTCATATTGTGAATGTTCTCACATGAAAAAAAGTTTAGGACCATGTCTTTTTCTAAGTTGGGTTAAAGATTTTTTTTTAAAATCAATCTATTAAATTGACATTTTTCATTAGAGCATGCATTTTATTTTAAAATACTTGTGAGAATCACATGTTCTAACACACGCTCTAAAAGCATATATATGTCATATGCTCTGTTAATCTTAAATCTTAATTAATAAAAATGTGTGAAATTAAAGTGTGGTAAACAGTACATGTGTGTTACTTAAGGTAGGGAATCGATGATAGACGTATAAGGGAACTAAATCAAGCTAATATGGAAATTATTCTAAAAAACTGCACGTCATACTTTAAGGACAAATAATAAATTAATTAAAAAAAAAAAAAAAAAACTCTTCAACTCAATTTAAATAAAAAATTTATTCACAACTTTATTAGTTTTGGTAATTGCTCCTTTTAGATGCATGTAACATCAACTTTTCTTAGTCCATTGTCTTTAACCCTCTAGAATTCTGATTTATGCTAACCCTCTAGAATCACCGGCGATGACCATTGGAGATGAGAGAGACTAGAGATAAGGAATGAAACAGAGGGTTAAAAAACAATTAAAAAATAATGTTTTAAAAAATAGATAATATGTTAGAATTTATATTAAAAAAATTAATAACTAAAATTAAAAAAAATATATATTTTTTGAATAATTAAAATAGCAACCCTACTTAAAATACTCTTATAAATACTCATGTTTTTCGCCAATTTTTTTTTTTTTTTTTCTAATTTAAATGCCAGTCTTGGTGACTCACTGTGACTATTTTATCTGAGCGTTATTATAGTAATATCTACTTATTAAAAATTGTTTAAGAGGAGCTAAACAGCGAGAACTGGACACATTTTCTCAAAACCAATTGAATAATAGTCGGATCCAATCCCACCATAACATCAACATATTTCTAAAGCCAATTATTATGTCGTAATCCGTCATCTACGACCAACAACAATATATTACTTGTCGTTTTCGTTTACTCTTGTCGGGGAAATTAATGCAAGCAGTACTCAATCATAGGCAATGAAAGGATAAATGAATTGATACTGCAAAATAAATATTTGTTTGGTGATATTACTTTGTTATCCTTTTTTTTGGGCTCCCCTCAATTGAAAAGTAGATATACTTTCTATAATTTAAGATATTTTTTAATTCGAACTTCATAATGTTTAAAAATTGAAAATACTTCCTAATGTTTAAAAAAATTTTAATTTTGACCCTCCATTAATAATTTTCGTCTAATTGGATTGAAATCATCTCATGTGCGTCTCACATGAAATTTTAATGCCCTCTATTTCAATTTTGCCCTTATTAAAACTTATGAAATTACGTAATTACCTTTAATTTCATAAGTTTTGATGAAGGTAATTACGTAATTTCATAGGTTTTTAATGATGACAAAATTAGAATAGAGGGTATCAAAATCTCAGGTGAGACGCACGTGGGATGACTTCTGTCAAATTAGACGGAAATTAGTAACGGAGGGTCTGAATTGAAATTTTTTGAAATATTAGGGTGGTATATTGCTAATTTTTAAATATTAGGATTCGAACTGAAAAATTCCTGAAATTTCAGGAGTAAAGTAAATTTAGCCCTTTTTTATTTTTTTTAATAATACTATTAAAAAGACATGTGAGATTCTGAGAAGCACATATTATTAAAACACTTTTAGAGACTAAATTAGAATAAATTCTTTGGATTTAATTTCCAAGAAATTTTTGTCCTATTTAGTTTTTTCTCCTTGTAAAAAAATGACTAATTTGGTGTTTTTCATTTTTAATATATCCAAACCGAATATTTTTTATGTATACAAGGTTCTCAATTAATTATTGTATGCCACGCCTTATAGTTCTTTTTCTTAATTTGCGGTGATTATGATGAATGTGTTCATTATTCTTTGTTTTTATCAAAAAAAATAATATTGTTCTTGATTCCTTGGTATATGTTTGAAATTGGGTTTGAGAGACCTAAAAGTACTTTTAACACTTAAAAAGTTCATTTGAAGAAAAAAGTATTTGTTTAGTAAAAAAAATTAAAAACGCTTTTAAGGGTCCAAAAAATTTAAAAATAGTCAAAATGCACTTCTAACAAAAGCTTAAAAAATTAAGTTTTGTCCAAAAGCTATTTTTGACTTAAAAGCTCTATTAATTGTTCAAATGCAATCCCAAACAAGTTCTTAGGCTCCGTTTACTTCGACGTAAAATGGTTTACAGAAAATGATTTTCGTACTTTACGGTGTTTACTTCGACGTAAAATAATGGTCAACGGAAAATATTTTCCTTTTGACTGAAATTTTTTCTTTAATTTTCGAAAAATAGTTTACGATTTTTGAAAACTGTAAACCATTTTCCGACTATGAGCATCTCATTCTTAAATCGATGGACCTTGCCAAGACCCCCCCAGAACCTTGTTGGGACTTGACCGGGTTCCACCCGAGACTTGACCGAAACTTGCCCGGGACCTAACCGGGACCCTCCTGAGACCTGCCCGAGACTTGACCTGGGCCTGCCCGGAACCTGACCTGGACCCACCCAGGCTTGCCCGGAACCCGCCCGGGACTTGACTGGGACTTGTCCAGGACCCGCCTGGGACCTAACTAGGACTTGCCCGGGACCTGCCCGGGACTTGCCCGAGACTTGATCGGGAACCTCCCGAGACTTGACCGGGACCTCGGCGGGACTTGCCCGGAACTTGACCGGGACCATTCCGAGACTTGCCCGGGACCCACTTGGGACCTGCCTTGGACTTGACTAAGACCCGCTCGAGACTTGACCAAACCTGCTCGAGACCTAACCGGGATCCGCCGGGACTTGACCGAGACCCACTTAGGACTTGCCTGGGACCCCGCTCGAGACTTGACTGGACTTGCCTGGTCGTGTCCTGGGCGGGTCCTGGGCAAGTCCCGTCGGGGTCCCGGTCAAGTCCTAGTAGGTCCCATGCAGGTTCCGGTCAAGTCCCGGCGGGGTCCCAGGTAAGTCCCGGGCAAGTCCCGGTCAAGTCCCTGTCAAGTCTTGGGTGAGTCCCGGTGGAGTCCCGGGCAAGTCCCAAGTAGGTCCCAACGAGGTCCCGGACAAGTCCCGGTTAAGTTCCGGCGGGGTCCCGGGCAGGTCCCTGTGAGGTCTCGAACAAGTCCCGTGCAGGTCCCGGCGGGGACCTTATTGGAAAAAATATATATATAAAAAGATATTAAAAAAAAAAATTATTTGCTGTGTGCAAGGTAAACGTCGTAAAATGTTTTCGACATGAAATATTTTCAGAAAAAATGGCTTTCTTGAAAATATTTTACGAAGGAAACCATTTTACGTCGAAGTAAACGGAGCCTTAGTATCCGTTTGATTTACCGATTTTAAAACATATATGAGAATTAATGAAAACATAGGCAGTTTCGTAAAATTGTAATTTAATTTTAAAAATCGTTCATTTTAAAAACTCATTCTTTAATTTGGTCGTCGAGCAAAAACATTGATATTTTCATATTTTTAAACGATTTTTTTTTTTTTCAATACCCACTTTCTAATAGGAAACTTTCTATTATTTTGTTTAAAAACACGTATTTGGCAAGTAGGATTGTGGGACAAAAACACTCTTACTTCATTCTTGATTCAAGTATGACTTACATCAATTCCACAATTTAAAATATTGTAATTTCGTTGTGAATTGAAGTGGATGTATGAATTACTAATAGTTGAGAAATGCTATAGTAACGTGTCACCGTCTTATGTAATATCCAATTTTAGTAAATAAATATATAATATATAGGATGAGATGTTGATACATCATTTGGTAACCAAATTTTTTCAATTTAGACAGTCAATTATATTGCTTGAATTACGCACAATTTTAGCAACTAATTGTAGGAGATCTCATATCCTTCAATTTTGACATTATTATGCTCTAAGAGGATCCCTGCAAGTGTGTATTCTTTTTTATTACTTTACCTCAGCCATACAAGTGTGTGAAAACTTTTTATTATTATTAGGGGTAATTACCTTTCCTTATGAACTACAACGCATTTTCATTTTGCTTCCATGAACTACCAACACTACTGCTCGACCGCCATGAACTATCATTTTGTAAAATCTCTCTTTTGTCAGTCAAAGGTGTTAACTCAGACGGTCAAAGTGACAATGCGTTATAGTTTATGGAGGCAAAGTGACAATGCGTTGTAGTTCATGGGGGGCAAAGTGACAGTGAATTGTAGTTTATGGAGGTAAAGTGACGGATAAACCGTCTAAGTTAACGCCTTTGACTGGCGGAAAGGGAGTTTTGGGCACAAAATGATAGTTCATAAGGTCGGGCAATAAGGATGATAATTTATAGGGACAAAATGAAAATACGTTGTAGTTCTTAGGGAAAAAAATAATTACCCCTTATTATTATTTTGGGAAATTATATCTAAAATCCTTAGGTAAACACGCTTTTTTTAAAAACTCCCTGGGTATTTTTTTTTGGAAATTTAATCCCTGGGTAACTCGAAACTACTAGAAAACTCCCTACCGTCAATTTTTGTTAACTTCCGTTAGTCTACTTAAAACTCACCGTTTTATCTGATTAAAATATTATTACTTTTATTAATTTAAGCCACCCCTGGGGTGGCTTACGGCCACCCCCAGATGGTTTGGGGGGGCCTGCGGGCCACCCCATGGGTGGAGGGAGGGAGATTGGAATAAAAAAGATACTGGTTTTCTATGAGGGGCACATTCCAAATGGGAAAAAAACTGAGTGGGTCACGCATGAGTACCACGCAACCCTGAAGGAGCTTGATGGCACCGATCCCGATGGCGATCAGGTGGGGTTTCTATTTCGTCTTTTTTTATTATTGGCTTCACATTTCTTCTTAATTGCTCGGCTGAATGGTGGTTTAATTATTAACATCTTTTGCTGCCAAAATCATCTAAAGGGTCATCTTTGAAGAGCATTTACTCTGTTGGTGAATGGTGATGCTAAGTTCTCACCTTGTCGATTAACTTAATTTATGCAGAAAATCTTTGTTCTGTGTCGTTTATTCAAGAGAACTAACAATGGTGGCAATGGTCGAAAGCGAAAGCACTCTACCGAAGCTGGACCTGCCAAGTCTAAACGAAGGGCGGCTTCAGAATCTTCAGCATTGGAAATGCAAGTTGAAGATCATCCAACAACTAACAAATCTCCTCATTCTGAAAATTCTGATGTAATGATATATGACACTATAGAAAGTGTTGAGTGTGGTGACACCAATTCTCCTGCAGAGAATCCAGTGGTAGAAATGGCACAAGTGATAGCTGATTAGGTGAGAAAGGAATGGGTTTGGGCTCGCGGCCACCCACGGGTGGCAGCAGCCACCCAAACCACTTGGGGTGGCAAAGCCACCCGAGGTGGTTAAGCCCACCTGGGGTGGCTGCGGCTTCCATAGGGGCCAGGGGGTGGCAACGCACCACCCCACAGCCCTACTTTTTTTTTTTTTTAAGATTGAATTTTTTAAATT
Source organism: Corylus avellana (assembly GCF_901000735.1). NCBI lineage: Eukaryota > Viridiplantae > Streptophyta > Magnoliopsida > Fagales > Betulaceae > Corylus > Corylus avellana. The sequence goes on along the minus strand of NC_081543.1, from coordinate 27,166,031 downwards.
AAATTAATAAAAATAATAATATTTTAATCAGATAAAACGGTGAGTTTTGAGTAGACTAACGGAAGTTAACAAAAATTGACGGTAGGGAGTTTTCTAGTATTTTCGAGTTACCCAGGGATTAAATTTCCAAAAATAAATACCCAGGGAGTTTTTAAAAAAAGCGCGTTTACCTAAGGATTTTAGATATAATTTCCCTATTATTTTTTAGCCAAAAGGGAAAGTTCCTTTAAAGATTTGTTTTGTCGTAGTTTGTTTATAATAAAACCTGTCATTATTTTTCTCTTTTGGTCGTAGGAAACCATAAAGCAAAGAGCAGCCCATGGAGGCATAATCATGTCTTGAGATGAATAAAAAACCAAACTGCACATGGCACAAGGTTGTGAAGATTCTTACTTTTAAGCCATTACAATATATATATCCAGCCTCCTTCACGTGTTGTTTCAAGTGTCCAAAGCCAGTCCACGTCAAAAACCTTATTAAAGCATTCTCTTTCTACTATTTAAATTTACTATTTATTTTAGCCAAAAAAAAAAAAATTACATTTTCTTATTTTAGAGGACAAATTTCTTACAAACTAATATTAATTTTTTCAAAGTACTTACATTCGGCTCACCGAATTAGGGAGCCAGATGGAGATTCAAAAATATGCATTAATTTTAGCATTTTGGCTCACCAAACTAAGGATTTTAGTAAAACAGTGAGCGAAGGAGAATGCTCTAAGTTCCAAACCATAGTATTAGCGCACTAGCAATGGACTCTATAAATCCTATTCCCATCCTTGATGGTAGGGAACACTCTTAAAAAGTCTTATACAAAAAACTTCTTTGGTTTCCCTAAACCAAGGGAAGCCTAATGGAACCAATTAATACGATAGCACTTTTGGTTCCCTTTCCATTATTTTAATAATAATAAGGGTTAAATTCACTTTACCCTCCAGATTTTTAAGGAGTTTTTCAATTCGAACCCCAATGTTTAAAAATTGGCAATGTACCCCCCTAATGTTTAAAAAATTTTCAATTCAGACCCTTTGTTACTAATTTTCGTCTAATTGGGCTGAAATCATCCCATGTGCGTCTCACGTAGGATTTTGATGCTCTCTATTACAATTTTGCCCTTATTAAAACCTATGAAATTACGTAATTACCCTCAATTTCATAGGTTTTAATGAAGATAATTATGTAATTTCATAGGTTTTAATGAGGGCAAAATTGGAATAGAAGGCATTAAAATCTCACGTGAGATGCACGTGGGATGATTTCCGTCCAATTAGACAGAAATTAGTAACGGATGGTCTGAATTGAAATTTTTTGAAACATTCGGAGGTTACATTGCCAATTTTTAAACATTGGGATTCGAATTGAAAAACTCCTGAAGTTTCAGGGGGGTAAAGTGAATTTTCTCCTAATAATAATAATAAAAAAAGATGTTTCTTTCCTCTCTTTCCACCTAACATTTGTTTGAAAGAATATTTATTAAATATTTAAATAACTTTATTTCTCTCTCTCTCTCTCTCTCTCTCTCTCTCTCTTTCCTTTATTATTTAATTGAATGAATATATATAAATGATAAGAGAAGCTATTGCGGGGATTATTTGAATAGGGAATCAAAAGTAGTTTGGTTTTCTAAATTTAAGGAAAATTTAAGAGAAGTTGCTGATAAAATACAATGAGGAAATGCAGAAATATAAATAAGAGAGACAAGATTAAGGTGGTTTAGCAATATGCCTACATCCACACACTAAAACCCTATAGGATACATTTGGCTTTTATTGAATGATTTGATTGCACATAAGAGCTTCATTATATAGGAGTTAAGGGGAGAAAAACTCCTTGTATCTTAGCAATGTTGACAAGAAGATGGGGTTTTTATACAAGCCAATAGCTAAAGCCTCTCTTCACTTGGGCAATATGGGACAACTCACATTTATCTTTAACATTCCCCCTTAAACTCAAGGTGAAAACTTATGAAATCTTGAGTTTGCTTCTGGATTGATGATAGTGGAGACTGGAGGTAATGGCGCTAGAATTTGAAACATCGGCAACATTTGGCCTGAATGAGCCAACTATGGGTCTTACATAAAAGCCAACTGGGCTGAAATGAGCCTGGGTTTGCAACAATACCACAAAGGTCAGGTATGCGTTTTAAACAATACCACAAAGGCCAAAATACATGGGGCCAACTATGGGCTGAAATGGGCAAGTGTTTGTAACAATACCACAAATGCCAAACAATACCACAAATACCATGAGAAAATACAATGCGGAAATATAAAGTAGAAATATAAATAAGAGAGCCAAGATTATGGTGGTTCGATAATATGCTAACATCCACATACTAAAGCCCTATAGGCTACATTTGGTTTTTATTGAATGATTTCATTGTACATAAGAGCCTCATTATATAGGAAGCTCCTTGTATCTTAGCAATGTGGAACAAGAGGATGAGACTTTTATAGATGCTGGTAGTGTTTGTTAAATTACCAATTATCCCAAAAGCTTAAACTTATGTGATAATTGGTAATTTAACATGGTATCAGAGCCAAATGTCATAAGATCGAACATTGACTTCGCCAATTCACCCCCCATTTAAATTAAATGTTTCACGTGTTAGGTCTCACCTATTAAAAGAGAGTTTGAACCCACACGTGAGAGGGAGTGTTAAAGTAATGATTAAGTGATTAAATTTATATCTTTCTATCAACTTAAGCTTATAAGATAAAGTTTAAACTTTTAGGATAACTAGTAATTTAACAGTGCTTTTATAAGTTAGGTTCCTTATGTCATATACATAATTGCCCACACAAGTGATCTTGTTTGATGGGTGATAGTGGTTCCTTTCGTAGTTGGGGTAGGGATATTAGTGCGCATGTATGGATTGTAGGCTCCTTTCACAATTGAAGTACGGATGGATTTGTACATATGTCATAGATCGAACCTACCTAGCCACTCAAGCGATCCTATAACATATAACATTGGTAAAATTTTCATTTGAGGGGGTTGTAGTGATATATGGTGATAAAATTGCATGTGAGGGGATGGTGTACGTATGCATGAATTGTGGGTCTCTTTCGCATTTGGAGTAGGGACAAATGTGCTTTCATGGATATAGCCCACATAGCTCACACAAGTGATGTTAGAGATATAGCCTATAAAATTGATGAAACTTTCTTTTGAGGGGGAGTGTACGTATACGTATTTATGATGATGAACTCATCGTAAGAGAGAAATTGTTAAGTGTATAATTAACAATGAAAAGATGCCACAAGTGTGAGTTGTTAATCTAACATAATTTGACTTAAACTTATAGGTTTAAACTTTTGGGTTGAGTAGCGTTCTAACATGTGATATTTCTTACCAGAAGACTTCTCAACATATTAATCTTCATAAGAAAAAAGTAGCATTTTACACATACTCTATTTAGATTATATACATTTATATTTTACAATAAACATATATGGCCCCGCGACACATAAGACTTACTCCTAAACTTTATTTGAGAGGAAACATGGAAGAGTAATGCTAAATATCCCCATTATGTCCCTCCAAAAATTGTAAGTTTTTTAAAATTATCATTAGAATAAAATTCAATAGTGGTATATATATATATATATATATATATATATATATATCACAAATTTAATGATAATTTAAAAAGTCACATCAATTTTGAGAGACATAAAAATAACACAAGAAGGACATGTAGTACTATGCCAAAAGGAGCTTTCAACTAGACCTAGTTACACACACATATAAGAGATCTATCAAATAATGGCTAACTTATGGAATCCATTGCACAACTTTTCATAACCATGGCCTTTATATCCTGCCACAGTTGAAAACCTAACGCCTTTCTCCATGGCAGCAAATGAAGCTTCTGCTAAACGATCCATTTCTGATGGCACTGCATATGTGCAGGAGGTAAAAAACAAAAAAATCACATCAACACCATCAACAATGTCTTGGTACATAGCTGCAAAGACATAAAATGAGCATCTTCCTTCATCCCAAGAGACTTTGTATATTGCCAATCTACTAATCTTAATACTGCGTGTCTTAGTAACTAAACCCTTATTGAAGAACCTGGCTCCAATAATGGCCTCACATCTTCCCTTCCACTTATTTGGAACTTTCCCTGTCATACCATTATCTTTGAAGCTCTCGCTTTCCAGCCAAACTCCGGCGTGAATGACAATCAATTTGACATTTTTTCCATAACAGCTTGAAGTGTGGGGGGTGTAAAGGGTGAAAGTCTTTTCATTAGAAGCAAAGGAAAACCTTGGTGGCTTCTTTGAAACCTCAAGCTCATATTGAGAGTGAAGAGTAGTAATAAGACCTTGGAAAGCATGATCTTGAATATGTGGTGGGGAGGATCGATGACTTTCTAAAGAGGCAGGATTTGTAAACCTGAGGGATTCAATGGTGGAAGAAAACCAGTGAAGGTGATTAGTGAAGGACATTGATTCAGCATGGAAAGCTAGCAAGAAGGACACAAGAAAGAACAAGTACAAAAAAGGAACCCTATCAAACTCCATTGTTGCTTTAATGACCAGAGCTTTTGTTTAGAATTTAATGGCCATTGTGATCAATTTATATAGAGAATGAACCCCCCCAATCAACCCCCACCCCCCCTCCCAAAAAAAAAAAAAAGATAATGAAAATAAGAAAAAAGGAAAAAAAATAATAATAATAATAAAGAAAATTGAATGGCTAATCTCTTGTAAAAATTAACAAAGTCTTCTTTTCTATGATGGGCAAGAACTCTAATTGGCACAATAAACACATTGTCAATGTAAGTGATAAAAATAAATTTGCTTCTCATATAATCCAAAGGTTGGAATGTGATAATAGAATAAAAAAAAAAAAAGAAAAAAAAAAAGAAAGAAGAAAGAAAATGTTAAATCGCTACATGGAATATTTAATTGAAATCAATGTTAAATTATGAAGTAAGGGTTCGAATTTAGGATCTCTATTCTATATCATATCATGTTAAATCATCAATTATTTTCAAAACTTAAATTTATAACAAAAATGTGAATTTAATAAATTAATTAATATTGTAATAGAAAGAGAGAGAGAGAAAAAAAAAAAAAATAGAATTTAAACTTTTTACTGCTAGCTAGCAATAGGGGCCAAACAAATAACTAAAACTCATTTATGGGGTATGCTATGTTAATAATATACAGTTAAGTAAAAATAAGGGTTAAATACTTTATTAATATTTAGGTTTACAGTTTTTTATTTTTTCCCACTTAGGGTTCAAAAACGGTCATAAATGGTACATGACTTACGGGAAAAGACCAACTTGGTACCTCCGTTAAGTTTCGTCACACGTGTCATCATATCAAAGTGCCATGTGTCCTAAAAATTAAAAATAATAATAATAAAAAAAAACTAAACCTTAAAAAAAAAAAAAAAATTGACAAATTCATGGGGTGGCCCATGAATTTTTCAATTTTTTAAATATATATTTTTTATTATTTTTTTTAAGGTTTAGTTGTTTTAATTAATTTTTTATTTCTTAATTATTTTTTTTAGGACACGTGACATTTCTTTGTGAGAACACGTGGCATTCCATTAGTTTGGGCTAACGGAACCTAATGAATGTACTAAGTTAGTCTTTTCCCGTAAGTCAGATACCATTTATGACCCTTTTTGAACCTTAGGCGAAAAAATTAAAAAAAAACTACAAATCTAGGTACTAATAAAGTATTTAACCCTAAAATTACTGATTCTTGAGATGCTTCACTAAATTAACAATTCAAAATTTTAAATCCTAACGCCTATGTAGTGAAATCCCCATATTGAAATCACAGTATATAATTCCAAGCATATATAGTAGAGGGAAATATATTTTATAATATGGTTTTCCTAATTACTATATATATATATATATACTTGAGTACGAGGAAATACTGACATGAAAATGAAACTACTAAATATGAATCAAGTATATTTTCAACTACATGAAAAATATTCTTAATTTTTCTAACTCTATACAAATATTTAACTATAGATATCTAAATATTTTAATATTATATATATATAATTTTTTTTTTAGAATAAAAATAATATTAGTTGACTGCATTTTAGAATAATAATAACTAATTGGGAAAATTACAGTTTACCGGCCCCCTCAAAGTTGACAGCATTTTTTAATTCGAACATCAAAGTTTCAATTTTTGCAATCCACCCCCCAAAGTTCCAAATTTTTGCAATTTGACCAATTGTGTCCAAAACTTCCCATATTGCCCATAATTTTTATTTTTATTTTTATTTTTTATAATTTTTTTTTTTAAAAAAATTCGTCATCTGGCCATTTTTGCACCCTCAAATTTATTTATTTTTTCATTAAAAAAATCAGGGCAATATGCGAATATTGAGATAATATTGAATTGAATTGAAATAAATTGGAACTTTGTGGGGGAGGGGTAGATTACAAAAAGTGGCTTTAATGTTTGAATTGAAAAATGCTGTCAACTTTACGGAGGTAAATTGTAATTTTTCCTAACTAACTTAAAATGTCCATTTAAAAAAATAATAACTATTTTTTAAAAAAAAAATGTTAACATCCTCCAACATCCCTTTATCTTAATATATATGCTCTTCTTCCTCTTTTTTGGGGCCATTATATATATATATATATATATATATATATATATATATATATATATATATAACAGGGGAGCTCGAGGTCTCTTATATTTTAGAAATCTTGTGTAACAAGTAGATAAGGTCTTGTCTCGTCAACATAATCCTCATTTTAGTGTTTAATTTGTTAAAGGCATTTGGAACACGTACTAAAAGTGATCGGATAGGCATGCATGAAGTCGAAATTGATTGGATTTTTAACCAAAACACATTAATACAAGAGGAACCAGATTTCATATATCTTGTCATAAATGTTTTTAGAACCGTATAAACTTGTCACCATACTTTTAATTTATTGGAGGGGGGAATTAAGAAATTAATACAAAATTTCCACAAGAGATGGATCACATGAAAAGTCGTGAAACTAAATATTCAGTTTTGCATGGGTAAAGCCAATATATATGATGTTATAAAAGCTTTTACTAATGAATTAAACAAGGGAAATTATATATAAAATCCTTAGGTAAACGCACTTTTTTAAAAAACTCCCTGGGTATTTTTTTTCGGAAATTTAGTCCCTAGGTAACTCGAAACTATAAGAAAACTCCCTACCGTCAATTTTTGTTGACTTCCGTTAGTCTACTCAAAACTCACCGTTTTATCTGATTAAAATATTATTTTTTTTTTATTAATTTAATTTAAAAAATTCAATCTTCAAAAA
>NC_081543.1:27154039-27158623 GCF_901000735.1 Corylus avellana | reverse complement strand
TAACAATCATGAGCTTACTATTATACAAGTTAAGTCTATGATCAAATATTTACTTTTATTGTTTAGCCTTTGATCAAATTGTTGTTTTGTAATTGTCATAATCATGTTTGATTGGTAGTCATTATAGACAAACGTTATTAGTAACATGGGCCACCCGAGATTGGATTCGGTCGGATTGTTAGTGATGGACGATACAAGTATAATATCTGGAGTACCAGTATTGTATTATAGGTCTCTCGGATAGTTAATATATCCGGTAAACCATATGGTGTTTAACTATGACATGATTATCTTATTACATCATATATATATATATATATATATATATATATATATATATATATATATATATATATATTGCATTCATAATGATTATGTCAAATGAACTATACCTTATATTGCTTAATGTGATTTATAAATAACTAAGTTTACTATATAATAACTTGTACACCATGTGAGAAGTTGCCCATCATTTAAAAAAATAATAATAATAATAAAAAAAAAAAACCAGGCTGATACTTTGAGTTTGATGGAATGTTAGAATGTATATGATATTTTTCATATTAGCCTTGATGTATTTTTTCTTATAGGTACTTACCATGGTAGTTTATATTGATTACCTTTCCTAACCCATTATCTCACCTACCATTTTTTTTTCTTGAAAAAATATCAAGATATAAAGCTCTGATAAATTATAGTCAAAGCTATGAGGTTACAATGTCATAGAGACAAAACATAAAAACTTACAATCATATCCTATCTATGACTTTAATATCTACTAACTCATGTCCAAACTTAGTTATAGAACAGATATGCTCTAAGCAGACTCAATCTAATACATAAGTTGCTCATATTTTCAACTTCTATTTTTTCCGGCCATGGGAGCAAAACCTTTACACTGAAACTAATCCTCTTCGACCCAAAGGTCATGACAAAAACCTTCACAAAAAAAATCGCTAATGAAAGTAGATCTAAGGATAAATCAAATAAAAAAATAGCAAACAACTATAACAGCTGAGGAGAGGGAGGCGAAGCGCACTGGCCGATGGGTGGTGGACGAGATAGAGCCGTTTTGCACCAATGGGCAGCTGAAGAGCAGGGGAGTACAATGAGCCAGCGTGTGGCTGACCGAAACCAGTTAATGAGACTAGATCTAGATTTGAAAAATTAGATCTAAAGCCCAATCAATTCCAGGGAGGCAAAGAACGACGCAACACGGTGGAGACGGAATGGAGGCAGCGCAACATAAACAAATGGATGTCTGAAGCAATTGAACTGATCGGAAAAACAAAAAAAATAAACTGAGAAAAGAAAGGGAAAAAAATAAAGGGAGGAGGAGAAAAGAAGAGGGGAGTAGGGGGGAGGGGAAAGGAGGTGGGAGCAAGACCCACGTACACGTCTGGTTTTTTATGAGAAGAAAACACCTACCATATTTTTCTCATAAACAGATAATGTCATACAATTATGTAATTAAGTCAATCAATAAAAGATATAATTGGGTTATTTTTAACGGTAGATGTAGACTTCTATGGTTGAATCACCTCAAAATTTAATGTTCTATTTATCTCTATCGCTTCCGCAATTTTCTTATACTTTACATTTTATTATAGATTTCTACTTTATCTTTTGGTCAAGTAACCTTTTCTTGACCAAGCCTTTAGTGATAATTAGGCTTGAAGAGCACACTGTTATTTATCGTTTTAAATATAACAAATACAAGAATTTGGATGATCTATATATACTCAAAATGCATGCCATAAAAGATAAACTGCTGGAACAAAGTGCATGAAAAATAGAAAAATTCTCTACCTCAAGCTTCACGTCTCTTTCATAGACAACCTAGTCTTCTCAATCTTCTGTCCTTTGTCGCTACAACTTGATATAAATCTAATTTGTTGCAATAGTTTTTTGTGATATTTATTAAAGGGCAATTTGGGATTTGTATTTTAAGGGATTTATTCCAAATTTTGTTAAAAATGTTTATAAAAATGTTTAGCCAATGCTATAAACCATACATTTTATTTCATCACCATTTCACCTTTTGACGTAATAATGCTAATTAATCTTTGAATCGATCATCGTTAAAATAAGAATTCAAGAGTTGATTGATATTGTGACGTCAGCAGAATAAAATGGTAGTAGGTCAAAAGTGGGATTTTTAGCATTACTCATTAATAAACATTTTTATTAATACTTAGAATCCGCTTGGTTGTGCGATTCCACAAATTTTTTTTTTTAAAAAGGCAATTTTAAACAAAATTGTGAAAAATATATCGTTTAGGAGTGATTTTTTTTTTTTTTTTAATTATAGTTTAAAAACTTTAAAAAAATAAGTGCTTTCAATTTGTAGGCAATAAGATATGTTTTTAAAAATGCATGTTTTAAATGATAAACTATAATTTTAAAGGTAAAATTATAATTTTATCAAACACTTAACTACATTATTAAAAAACCATAGCTTCAAATCACACATTTTAAAATTACTATTTTTAAAATCACAAGTTCTCAACAAGCCACTTACAACTATAGGCATGTAATATCATAAGATGTCTTGCCATTTAGAATGTTTCATATCTTGAGATTATTGAATGTAGTAGGGTTCTTGTAGGCTTGTAGCTTCAATTATGGCATGGTTTGGTGCCCATCTCTCTCACTGTATTTGTCCTTTTTTATTTTTAAGTTTCATAAAAAATAATTATCAATGTTTTTTTTTGCAGCAAATAATCTTGACTTTGTGTCCTATAAATACACATTGACTTTGTTTGAAGAAAATTTTGTAAATCCTTTATGAGAGGAAGAAGTACCTAAACTTATTCTACAAGGACAAAAAGCTGCTCCACCTTAAGGCACCCTTTAGAACAGAGTTGAAGGTAGTAATTCTTGAGCTTAATTATTATTATTATTATTATTATTTTAATTTTTTGGTAAGCAAAAAGGCAAAAATTGGAATAAATTTCAATTATTAGGAAATCCTATTGAAGTATCAACAATCAACCTCATGGTATAATATGAGTATTTTTTTTTTATAAGCAATAATCAGTGTTATTAAAAGTGTTAGGTGCCTCAAAGGTCATCATTCAACACGCATACACTTTTTAACCTTGAACTCCTCCCACTTGTTGGGAGCTTATAGTTTTATGTTCGATCTGTTTCACTTTTTGGTGGAGGTTCTTTCCACCATTCCTTGTGATGTTACTTTATTATTGGTTATTTTAAAAGTATTTAGATTGTTTTCATTTTGTCGTTGCTATTACGGGTATCACCTGTTCTTTCTAATTTATGTTCTTAAAACAAAAACATTAATAAATAAATTAAAAACACAAAATACTTCTTAAAACACCCAAAATACCTCCTCAAAATACAGACAATTTTCACCTTTATGTCGCATAAGAATACAATTTTTTTTAAAGCACCATCCAAAACAAATTAACAAAACTGTACTTTAAGATGTCTCAATTGATAACAGTCTACTGTTTGTCCATGAAATCAAGAACAATTTGGAAGGTTGACCTATTTGAGAAGGACAACATTAATTAGCAACTTGTCCTATATGATAATTTCTCTTTTTATTGATCCTATAAATATTCAGAAAAAAAAAAAAAATTCCACGTCTAAAAGGTCTTATAAAAGCAAGATTGCGTTAAAATTTTTGTTTATTGTATTTTTTTTCTCAAAATAAAAACTTAAATAAAAAATCCAAACATAACATACTCTTAAAAATACAAAAACATATTTTACTTTTATATCACATTATAATATTTTTTCAAATAAATTAATAAAAAAAAAAATACTATTTAGTAGACTATTATTAGCATTATATAACTGTCAAAAGACTGAGATGACGTAATAATAAAAATTAATTATTAATTTTTTTTTTACAAACCTTTCTGATCTCAAGATTAATTTTTATTGTTACAATCATATAAATTATCTATCAAATAACGTTACTCTATAAAAAATACCCATCAAAACACGTTAACAAACAAAAAGCTCATTCTTGTTCACATATATTTGTCTCACCTTTCATAATTCAAACAAAGGAACTATGGTTTTTTTTTTTTTAAAAAAATCTTTTATTAATTTCCTCTCACCAAACATCATTGTCCTTTTTTTTTTTCCATATTTTTCTATTTCATGTAATTGATAGTGGGGGGCTTAGGTGTGGAAAAATTAAAAAAAGAAGATGATGTCGGTGGAAATAGGAAAAATGTAGAACAAAAACTAAGCAGTCAGACACAGACACACGCCCACAGCAAACGCATACTCGGATACATAGGAAAAAAATATTATTTAATTGTTTTTGTAATCCCACATTTTCCAATCCGAATCTCAAAGCTCTCAAATTTCTCATTCACACAAAAGCACCAAAACAACTCAAAGATCCCCGATTCAGACTCTCTCTCTAACTCTTACTTTCCAAAACCAATTATATATTCTAAAAACACTGCAAAGAAAGAAAAGAAACCAGGCAAAATTTGGGCTTGCTTTTTCATTCCTTTTGACCGAATCGAGGAAGTCGATTTCTGGGTTCCCTCAGGTTCTCAAAGCTCCAATCTTGAGTGTCTTTTTGGTGGGGATTCAATA
>NC_081543.1:27147777-27153939 GCF_901000735.1 Corylus avellana | reverse complement strand
GTCTTGTTACAGCAAGATATCATATTTCTTTCATCAAAGTGATGTAATTCTTTTTGGCTTCGACATTACTGCAGCTTGACATCAAGAAGCTGTTGGGAGTGAAGGAATGAATGCTAAGGCCTTGGGCATTGGCACGGGGCATGGGAAGGGGCATCCTAAATTTGAAGCTTTTGATATGAGCTTGCCTTTTGTGTGTATGTGTGCTGTACTGACTCATAAGTTTGTTGGAGAATATTATGTCTGAATGTGATGCATCTCTTCATGTATGATAGTTAAAAGATGCATTTTAGAGTAACGCTACATATCATCTTTTGATATGAGCTTGCCTTTTTTGTGTATGCGTGCTGTACTGACTCATAAAGTTTGTTGGAGAATATTATGTCTGAATGTGATGCATCTCTTCCTCCATCTATGATAGTAAAAAGATGCATTTTAGAGTAACGCTACATACCATCTTTTTATCTACTCAAAGTTAATGTAGTTTTTAAGATTACCATTGAATTTGGAATAAATCACGATTATATTTTGATCCAATGTTGGTTTTAAAAGCCATTACTTTGCGTTTTAAGCTTCTTTCACACCTTTTTTGTTCTATCAAGTACAAACACAATACCTACTCTTCACCCATATTTTAAATCTTTTTGTTTTTGTTTCCAAATATTTGTTTATATGTTTTCAGATGTGGTTCTTAACACTAACACTTTTCAAAACAAGCAAAACTCTTTGAAAAAATAAAACACAATTTATTTTTAATTAGGTATGGAGGATGTTGTTACATAAAAAAAAAAAAATTAAAAAAATTTTAGAAATTTTTTTTTAAAAAAATTTAATGGCTGGGGTGGGTGGTGGCTGTGAGGTGGCCTCTTATTTGTATGTCAGCTTCATGGTGGCATTTCGATCACCACTGTGACGACCAGGATTGTGTTGACTAGCAGTATTTATTTTTTACTATTTTTTTTCTTGTATTTTTTTTAAATTCAGAAACACTCTTCAAAACTTTACCAAATGAATATTTTTTTATTCATCCTTACAAATAACACCTTTTTTTTTTTCTTTTTTTTTTTCTTTTTTTTTTTTAAAATGTAGTCCTCTTACCAAATTAATTTTAAATTTTTATATGTTTCAAAATTCTTTTTAAAACTCAAAATCCAAAGCACTTGTCAGAACTAAATCAACCCTTTTTTTTTTTTTTTGAGCTCTCAATGTTGAATTCTGGAAATGTAGATGGTGGCCACAACATACATTAGATTGGGAGAAAATGGAAGGCCGTAGAAAGATATGGAATCCACCATATTTTTTTCTTCTCTCCAATTTTCCTAATCACTATCAGTCAAACACTTCAAAGCAGATACATTTTCCTTGTCTTTCCCCTTCCCCACTTTCCTTTTCTTCCCCTCCCTTCTTCATATTGCCAAACATATCGCTGGACTCTAGGATTATATCCAAGGACATGAGAGAGAGAGAGAAATAAGCAAAGTTAAAACATCAATTTTCAAACCCTAAAGGAAAACTATAAGTCTATATCAATGTATATAGATCCCAACAGAAAACATATGCATTGAATATTAACAAGTGAGATATCTAATAGTCTTTCTGTAATTAAAAATGATCACAAAATGATCACAGGTACGTGTGTATAATAAAACACTCTGATGCCCCTAATGCAAATGAATGCAAACTAACATCATCCCATCTACTCTATCCATTCTTCACTTTTGTTTCTACTAAAGACAGTAATCACCAAAAGAGAAACTCTAAAGTTGCTCATATAGATATGCATGAGATAGAGAACAAGGCAGAAACCATGAAAGCTGTAACCTGTTTATGATTCGTGTTAAATATTATCCACTCTTACACTAAAAAGTAGATACCTTCAACGTTTCTTCCGTCTAAATGTTTTCCACTTCTTCACCAGGTATTCTACTACTCCTGTTAATGTTGCCTTCCTTTCATATGCAATACTCCATAGCTCTGGTACTATGTACCTACCACTTGGATTGTATTCATTCATTTCCTTCAAGGCTTTTGTCACAGACTCGTAAACGTCATCACCAAACTCAGTCTTCAAATTCTTCAATTTTTCATCTTCTTCTTCAATTATTTCCTGTACAGCCATATCCAATTCAAACCATTTAAAGAAATTATATGGAGAATGAAATACTTTGACTGAAAATGGATGAGAAACACTAAAAGAAATAAATCAAAAGAAACTTAGAAGAGAATCACAGGCGAAGAGAGCCCGAGACATTCTTAACGTAGTTTAGTTACACCAAGGGGACAGTCTACCACCACCCACATCAAATAAATGGACACTCAACTCAATAGCTCTAGAGACAAATCAGCAGCTTGAGGTGTCAGCAATCTAGTACATTACCTACTACAAATGTCACATAGTCATGGTCCTAGTTACTACATTATCATGCTAAAGAAGAGGAAACCTTGAAAGAAAAAGGTTATATCAGGATGACCAGAATTGAAGCAGGCAAGTTGCATGTGCATGAATCTTTCTTTATCACATATAGGCATACCTTAGTATTCCCTTCTTTACCCAAGATGATCTTAAAAGGGATGCCAACTTGGATCCCTAAGATAGTCCTCCCTGTCACGTGAAGAAATGAGAAGCTACTGCAGAAGAGTTGAGAAGCTAGAGGGAAAGGAAGTATGAGCATGACAGTTAATTCTGTTAGGAGGCATTGCAGCACGTGTATAATGGAAGTTGTAATAGTAATTGATGGTAGTTAGTTGTAAGAGTTGTTATAGTTAGTTGTAAATAGTTGTAATCTTAATTGCCTTAACTGTTAAGCCTATATAAGGCTGGTTAAGTACAAAAAGGGGTATCTTTTGAGAAGTGCGTTGTATAGAGATTAGCCATCTCGAATTGGCCAAGTTTTTCAATAAGAAGAAGTCGTCCATTTCACTCTCAAAGTCTCTTACTTTCTATCTTTCTCTTTCATTTTCCTTTATAAATCTAGTTTGGCAGTAACTTTTCGGCTACAAGTAGGAGTGTCAAAAATTACCAGAGAACCAGAACCAGAACCGAGAAACCGGGGAGCCAGTTCCAGTTCCGGTTGCAAAAAAAACCAAAAACCGGGGACCCCGGTTCCAATCCCGGAGCTAGCAAATCTTTAAAAAACCGAAACCGTGAATCGTACTATATATAATAGAATATATTTTATATATATATATATATATATATATATATATATAATCTCGGTTGAATATGAACAGCATATCTAGATGGATGCACAAAGATATAAACATGAATATGAATATGAAATGTTGAAGATACTTCAATTGGAACCATAAATTCAAGAATATACATAATGAAAATAAGATATATGAAAATAAAGACTTACGAAAATATGATGCTGTAAAATTAGCTTAAAGAAGCTTTCATTGAACAAAACATTCTGTTGTACATAGATGAAACTCTGACATACATTTTGTGAGATTTCACAGATGATCAGAGAGGGAAAAAAGAAAAGAGAATTAAGTTCAGAAAAACTGAAGTCCCGTTTACAAGAGCTGAAGCGTTCTTAAATAAAAATTAAAAGCTGAATACTGTAGATGAATAGTGCTGAATATTGTAGATGAATAGTGATCTATCGGGTGAATAGTGCTGAATAGTGCTTATGAACAGTAACTGCCGACATGAACAATGATGAACAGTAATGACCGCCATAACAGTGACATGAACAGTGCTGTATTTGGGAACAATGTTTGCTGTATTTTGAAACAGTGATTGCTATATTTTGGGACTGTGATTGCTGCAATTTCTGCATTAGTTTTTTATGAATTTGTAAGGTAATTATTAGTAACCATTGACATGTGCTGTAATTTATTTAAAATTTCTTGTTCAGACAAACCATCAATATTCCATTCATAAATCTTGTCAGTAGAGACTGAGAATTGGTTAAAAACATTTCGTTCTTCATATTGAATATCTGGTGGTGTAGGTCTAGTGTACCAAGTGAGGGCGTTACGCGTTGGTCTAATCATTCTATTAATTTGGAATTCACTGAATTGTTGTTCAATTTGTTGTATTTCTTGATCTGTAGTTTGTTTAGATTCTGAACTTTGTATTTCACTTGTTGTTTCATATATAATTATTTGTTTGTCTTTTCTAATGACTTGGACAGTTTTAGAGGGGGAGGCTTCAGTTTTAACATTTTCAAGGGTTTTTAGCCCGTCATTCTTGACATTTTCAAGTTGTTTTAGCATATTATTGACCTTTTCAAGACAGGTTTCGCCTTTATCCTTTAAGTATAACATTTTGGGTTGTGAAATTTTTAAGAGGGGTTGTTTGTAATGGGGTTTTTTCTTTTCAGTTTGAGTTTTAATTGGGGGTGTAATTCTGTTTTCTATTCGGTCTAATTGTTTTCCTATGGTTATGAGGCTTTGGTTTGTGTAATTGTTTTGTTCCATTAGCTTTTTTATGTTTTCGTCATCTTTGGAAGTTTTAAAAGGGGAGGCTAAAATTTTTGATCCTTTAAAGTTTACAAAGATCGGTTCTTTTGGAGGGTGGCCTGCTTACCTTTTAACTTTAAATTTTTATCTCTTCTTAAGGGTTCAATTTTAACGAAGGAAGAGGCGGAATTTCTACGGCTTGTATCTTGTGAATTTCTATGGCTTGTTGGTGTATCCTGGAAAGCTGTTTCTTTTATCATGAAGGGTGGTTTGCTGATTCTTGGTCTATCAAAACTTAACCTAACAGTGCCATCTAAGTATTGTTGTAAACAATTTAGATCGAATGCTGTATTTTCTGTTTTTGTTGGAATGTTTTCATTTTCTAATAACCATTCTGATGGAAGTTCTACTTCAGATCAAACTACTAATTTTGGTACTCTAACATTTACATCACAAGAGTGTGTCTGTATAAGTAAAGTTTTATCTTTGGAACTTTTAACAAGAGCATGCACATTAAGATTTGTTTTCATTGATTATAGTAAAATCTGTAAATTAATGCTAAAGGTTGGCTTCCTTCTAACATAACCTGCTATTTTTAAGTTCAAAGTTAAAGCTTTTAAGATCTGTGGGTCACTTAAACTTAAAGTGAAGTCAGGGAAACAGTTGAAATGAATTGGTCCTTTATGTAGACTAGATTCAACGACTCCTAACATGCTAGTGCTGTAATCTTTATGTCTTGCATCTCTTAAACACAAAAGTACAGAGGCATTAATTCCTAGACGGACTAGGGGTTTTACCGCAACTTGGATTAATCCTACATAAAGGAAATTCATTTTCTTTTCTCTAAGTTTTTTAATTACTTCTTTGGAAAGTAATTGACATGTATCATGATGTTTATTTAAAGCATAAACTTGTTCAACTGTTTTTACGCTGTAATCATTGCTAAAAGACAAGGGTGAAAAACTTGATTTATAAATTTCTTTGGTTGGGACCTTGGGTATGTTCCAATCATGTAAATTTGTATTTGCTTCAGGAATGTTATATTCTTCTTCATTAATTATATCAGGTAAAGAAGGTAAACTAGATCTAGAGCTCATAGAAGATGTGGATCTAAACAATCTAGACATACTTCAAAATATTTGTTAAGGACAAGACAACAAAATTGAAGACTTTCTACTTCCAAATGCTTCTCTTTATCGGGTTTTTAAGTGTTCTAGAATAGCTATTTGTGTGTCCTCCCGACTTACAAGCCTACTCGGCCTAACTGCGCTGACGGCACATTGACGACACAAAGCGTACATCCCATAGAACTCAAAGATTTTGCTAAAGATAACATCTGAAAATATACTTGTTTTACAATTCTGTTTTCTGGAGTTAACAAATATATGAATAGACATCAAGATGAATAGATCTACACATGGCTATGATACCAATGCCTCTATAATAGTGATTTTTCTTTGATGGCACCAAATTATTATTTTGCCCTTTGGGATTAAGCTCACCCAGTTTAATTAGTAAGGAAATAATGAATTTGATTTGGGGTTATTTTGTCTTTTAATACTCAAAAGTAAGGAAATAATTTAAATTAGTTTGACCGGGTTTTTAGGTATTTCATCTCACTTACTTTTTGTATGATTGTGTAGATTTACGGTTAGGCCTTATTCTTTCTTTGTCATAGTTAAATTAAAAGGGTTATTTGTGTCTTCTCATCATTTCTATTTTCCTTCTTCTTTTTTTTTTCTTTTTTTTTTTTTT
>NC_081543.1:27129511-27147677 GCF_901000735.1 Corylus avellana | reverse complement strand
TCGACCTCTCCCTCCGCCAGCTCATCCTCCGCTGCGGCGACCTCTGCCAGGCCACCTACGACGCATTCAACAACGACCAGAACTCCAAGTACTGCGGCTCCAGCCGCTATGGAAAGGCCTCATTCTTCCACAAAGTCATGTTCGACGCCGCCTCCGACTACCAAGTCGTGTCCTTCCTCTACGCCACCGCCAAAGTCGGCCACCCTGAAGCCCTTCTTCTCCACTCGCAGTCGCGCGAGTCCTGGGACCGTGAGTCCAACTGGATTGGCTACATCGCCGTCACCAACGACGACGTCAGCCGCGCCCTGGGCCGACGCGAAATACATGTCGTGTGGCGCGGGACGACAAGGAGCTACGAGTGGGTTGATGTGTTAGACGCTGACCTCAAATCTGCCATGCAATTGATTCGTCCAAATGCGCGTTTGGCGATGGCGATGATGGTAGTAGCAGTAGTGATAGCGATGGTGATAATGAAAAGGTTCCAAAAGTCATGAACGGTTGGCTTACTATTTACACCTCAGACGACCCCAACTCACCCTTCACAAAGATCAGTGCAAGAACACAGATTTTAAGCAAGATCAAAGGGTTGATACAACAATACAGAGATGAGAAGATAAGCGTCACATTAACAGGGCACAGCCTTGGCGCAAGCTTATCGGTCTTGAGCGCTTTCGATTTGGTGGAGAATGGGGTTTTTTTTTTAAGATTGAATTTTTAAAATTAAATTAATAAAAAAAAATAATATTTTAATCAGATAAAACGGTGAGTTTTGAGTAGGCTAACGGAAGTCAACAAAAATTGACGGTAGGGAGTTTTCTTATAGTTTCGAGTTACCCAGGGACTAAATTTCCGAAAAAAAATACCCAGGGAGTTTTTAAAAAAAGCGCGTTTACCTAAGGATTTTATATATAATTTCCCATTAAACAAATAAGAGAAAATTCTATTATATTTACAATCCAACCTTCAATCCATTCTGTCCTTTGATTGTTTGGTCATAACAACGGGCTCTTGGGGCTAAAAAAAAGGCTAGAATTCGATAAGTATTCTATTCAGACTTTAAATCATTGTTTATCTTAAAAGGTTAAGTTAGTAGGATATTTTAATACTTTTCTTTATATTTAGGTTCAAACTTTCTATTAAATTAAGCCCAAGAAGTGACGTGTGGGCTTAAACTCTCTATTGAGTGAGGCTTAACACGTGAAATATTCAATTAAATTGAATGATAGGTAAATTACTAAGACAATATTCGAATTTAGGACATTTGTTAAAATACTATGTTAAATCATCACTTTTTCCAAAAGCTTAATGAAATTAATAGGAAATTGTTGTTTTAATTATTTTTTCAAGATGTAAACATTCCTTCTCATATGTCGATTGTCTCAAACTCTCGTGTAATAATTGAGATTTAACATGTGAAATATTTAATTAAAATGAAAAGTGGTGACGAAGTTAACGTTTGAATTAATTAAAGACATGTTCTAATACTACGTACGGAGGTGGGGTTCAAAATTATGACCTTTGTTCTGACACCATGTTAAGTCATTGTGTATCCCCATAACTTCGACACATATATAAGAAATAGTTGATTTAATTGTATAATTAATATTCTAACATAAACAAACAAGTTATGAGTAAAAAAATTAATGATTCGAAAGTACTAATTAACCCACACATTGATCCTTAGGTTTTTTTTTTTTTTTTTTCTTTATCATAAAATAAAGTAAAAAATTAAAAGAAGCATAGAGTGACTTGAAAAGTTATTGATTCTTGAAGGATCATAAACATGCCACGTGTAATGCATAAGTGAAATGCTTATAGTGGAATGAGTCATAGTACTCCTATATAACGTTGCTATAATAATGATATTTTACTTAATTAATTAATTAAATAAAATGTCATTAATATAAATCAATACTACCTAAATTGCAATCATCTTCAGGTTTTCTTGGCCACATTACTTTTCCATGACAAAGACAATGGACATTTTTCCAGTGCCCATCCAAATAATTCAATAAACGCACGCATGTCATTCCACAGTGTTCTATATATTCTATTGTTCTTGATAGATCCCCATTTGTCAAATTCACCCCCAAGTGGGGAGATCCCATATCCCTCTTTCTTTTTATTCTTGGTTCTGAGATTTTATCCATATGCTTATTCATAAACATGAAGTTTTTAGTGTTAAACTAATGATTAAGTGATTAAATTTACAATTTTCAATCAGCTTAAGTTTGTGGGATAACTGGTAATTTAAGACGGTATCAGAGTCAAAGGTTCTGTGTTAAATATGATACGTCAAAAAATTTGTTGACGTGACAATTTGACACGTTATAAATTTTTTTTGACGTGTCACTTTTTGACACGTAAAAAATTATTGACGTGTTAAAAGTAACACGTCAAAAAATCATTGTTTTTGACACCCATAATTTTAACGCCCGACACACGTCAATAATGACCCATCAGTAAATTTTAGTGACGTGTCAGACCACCTAACACGTCAAAAACTGTCTGTCAAGAAAAAAATCCATTTTGAATTTGTAGTGTTATTTATCTTATAAGATGGAAGGCCATTGGCAAATTAATTTTTTGAAATAAAATGAATGGGGCTGTCTGGTATGTTAGGCTTGTAAAAAGTATATTGTTATGCTAAAATGGTGGATTGCTATATAGCATAACAAGTTATATAAAATCATAAATTAAGTTAGAGACAATCTCTTAAGAAAAATGAATTGTATCACGGTACAAATCGATCTCACATTAGTTATAAATTTTCTTTGTCCCCTCTTGCCATGAATAGATGCAATTCAAGTGTGTGTTTCTAACATCTGAAGAGTCTAATTAACCTTCTAATCATATGAAAAGAAAACTTGTTTTGTAATCAATATTAGTTTAACTTAACAGTACATGTAGTTGTAAATAACCAATTAGAGACTTAATTAGTTAAACATTTAAATAAAGGTAGCCTTACAATATTTCGTAATAAATAGATGCATCATCTATATAATTAATAAATCTAAGCTACATTTTTGGTCATTAAAACAAAAATGGGGTTAGGGGTTCCTCTTCCATACTTATTCTTGCTTGTGTTTTTGTTTCTAACTTTACATGTTAAATCAATCTCATTGAAAAGAACTACATATATTGTCCACATGGACACATCCCTCATGCCTAAAGTCTTCACTAATCATCACAATTGGTACTCCTCCATCATTGATTCTCTCAAGTATACAAATCCTGCCTCATTCCATAATTACCAATCCTCACCATCACTAATTATATATACTTATGATCATGCTTTTAGTGGTTTTTGTGCTCTCCTCTCTTCACATGAACTAGAGGCTTTAAGAAAATCATTGGGGTTCATCTCAGCTTATAGAGATAGCATTCTCACACTTGATACCACTTACACACCTGAGTTCCTCTCCCTCAATCCTTCCACAGGCCTATGGCCGACTTCGAAATATGGCGAAGATGTCATCGTTGGTGTCATCGACTCTGGGGTGTGGCCTGAGAGTGAGAGCTTCAACGACAAAGGAATGCCTAAAAAACTTCCAGAAAAGTGGAATGGAACATGTGAGGTAGGACAAAACTTCAACTCCTCCTCATGTAATGCAAAGGTCATTGGAGCCAGGTACTTCAATAAGGGTGTAATTTCTACAAATCCCAACATCACTATTAGCATGAATTCTGCTAGGGATACTAGTGGGCATGGGACCTATACTGCCTCCATTGTTGCAGGAAATTATGTAAATGGTGCTACTTTTTTTGGGTATGCTTCTGGAGTAGCAAAAGGTGTTGCACCACGGGCTAGGCTAGCCATTTACAAGGTTTCTTGGGACGAGGGAACATACACCTCTGATGCAGTTGCTGCTATGAAACAAGCCATTTCTGATGGCGTTGATGTAATTTCCATGTCTATGGATAATCCAAAGAAAAAGCCACTACATAAGGATCCTTTAGCAAGAGCTTCATTTGGTGCTATGGAGAAAGGAGTGCTGGTTTCAAATTCAGCTGGAAATTATAGAAGCTCAGGTAATCAAATCATAAGCAATGATTACCCATGGGTCTTAACCGCCACGGCAGGAACCATTGATCGTTGGTATGCTGGGACTTTGGCTCTTGAAAATGGGTTGGCCATTACTGGATGGACCATTTTCTTTGGCAATGCATCAAGACAAAATCTCCCTGTTAGAATATATGGAAAATATATTATATTTTCCATATATTCCATAATTATGCTGATATTGAAATATTCTCTATTTATAGGTTGATTGTAATCATATATTGGGATTGTAATCAAATCAAGGGGATTTGATTACCAAACTTGTATTTAGACATTATCCTATAAATAAGGACCTTTGTATTGTAAACAAATCAAGTTAATGAGCACAATGTAATCCTTAGGGATATTCCGAGTGGTGGACGTACCACCCGTAAGTTCTTTGTGTTTATTTTCTATATTGCTTTCGCTTATATTCCCCCATAATCATTATTTCAACATGGTATCAGAGCCTTTCGGCTAACACCCGTGTTTGAATCCTAGATTGCAATTTTAATTTTGTTCCTTTTGTTTTGTTTTGGAATTGTTTTTCAATCACGGTCACTAAACATTTGTTTCTGTTCTCTATTCCCATTTGAGATTATGTTTTTTTTTTAAAAAAAAGTGTGTTCAAAGATTGGGATTTTGTGCGGTTGTTTGTCTGACTCGTCATTGTAGATCCACGATAGTATGGAAGTGAAAACCAGTTCCAGCAGTCGTCAGACTTCAAGTGCAGTCAACCGGATCCTCCAGTTTCCGACAACGGCAGTCCACCGTCCAATCCCTCCAGTTTCCAATGACGGCATCCCATCGTCCATAACGCGCCGCTCATCAAAGCCGTTCGCAACCCATGCCCCGCCGTCCTGCCTTTGCCGGACCCACCTTGCCGCACCGCACGATAAGTCATTGGCGTGGAGTGAGGAGAGAGAAAAGAAAGAAAAGAAAAGGAAGAAAAGAGATGGTGTCAGCCAAGTGAACAAAAAAAAAAAAAAAAAAAACAGGTGCTGCATGTGGCGTGGAGTGAGGAGAGAGAAAAGAAAGAAAAGAAAAGGGAGAAAAGAGAAGGTGTCAGCCAAGTAAAAAAAAAAAAAAAAAAAGGCGAAGGAAGAAAAAGCAGTCCAAGTGGACACATCATGCGTGTAATGTGCCGGTCAGATTTGGTGCGCCGATCTGATAACCGCCCAAGTGGGCTCATTTTCTTTTTATTTTTGGTCCAAGTTGGCCCCTTTTATTTTTGGCTCATAGTCAGCCCTGACCCGTAGTCGGCCCCTTTTTATTTTTGGCTCGTTGTCAGCCTTGACCCGTTGTCGGCCCTTTTTTATTTTTGGCTCGTTGTCAGCCTTAGCCCGTTGTCGGCCCCTTTTTTATTTTTGGCTCATTGTCAGCCCTGGCCCGTTGTCGGCCCCTTTTGAAGTTTGGCTCGTTGTCAGCTTGGCCCGTTGTCGGCCCTTTTTGGAGTTTGGCCAATTGTTGGCCCTTTTTGAATCTGCATTCACCAACCACTTGCCGCCGTCACTGGCCGCCTGCCAGCCTCTATCTCCTCCAGCAGTCGCCACCATCTACGGCTTGTTCTCGGCCTCCGCCACCACCTTCATCATTGTTTTCGAATTTCAAACTCAAAGTTCTAGAATATTCTACCTTGAGTTTGAGGGGGAATGGTAGAATATATGGAAAATATATTATATTTTCCATATATTCCATAATTATGCTGATATTGAAATATTCTCTATTTATGGGTTGATTGTAATCATATATTGGGATTGTAATCAAATCAAGGGGATTTGATTACCAAACTTGTATTTAGACATTACCCTATAAATAGGGACCTTTGTATTGTAAACAAATCAAGTTAATGAGCACAATGTAACTCTTAGGGATATTCCGAGTGGTGGACGTAGGTGTCTAACACCGAACCACCCGTAAGTTCTTTATGTTTATTTTCTATATTGCTTCCGCTTATATTCCCCCATAATCATTATTTCAACACTCCCATTGGTTTATGACAAGAGTCGAATGATGTGTGACAAAGGTGTTGTCAGACATCCCTTATGGCATAATTATTTGCAATGGATATCTTCCTATTTCAAAACAAATTGAAAATATCGTTTGGTCAAATCCACTAGGAGCTGTATTTATTGTGAATAATTCAATTTCATCTGAAATAGAATCTATATCTGACACACCCTGTCCCTGTATGCTAATCACATCAATTGACGCAGTGGAATTACTCGAATTCATAGAATCCACTCAGACGCCTTTGGCTAACATGACATTCTTCCAAACCATTCTAGGGGATAAAGCCTACACCAGCTGTAGCTGCTAGTGCATTAAGAGGTCCTTCACAATTTCCAGGTATCTTGCTTTTCTTTCGTTTTAATTTTTTATTTTTTATGAATAAAATTTGGGCTACTTATCGATTTATGCGTTTCATCCTGGCACAGATCAGGTTATGCTAAGCTTCTCTGTATCATTCCAATTTTATCGAATTTTTCAGCTATCTTGAAACCGGATGTAATGGCACCAGCTGGCTCACTAGTATTGGCTGCATGGCCCCCAAATAGAAAAATTAGTAGAGGCCAGAGAGGCTTACGGACACATCACAACATTTTGTCTGGGACGTCGATAGCTTGCCCGCATGCTGCTGGAGTAGCTGCACTTCTAAAAGGAGCACACCCACAATGGAGTCCTACCGCCATTAGATCTGCCATTATGACAATTGCAGACCCATATGATAATACTCATAGCCCAATTAAGGATAACATGAATAACTCAATTGCTTCACCCTTTGTCATGGGAGCTGGTCAGATTCGCCCAAATCAAGCACTTGACCCAGGTTTAATTTACAATGCAACTCCACAAGATTATGTGAATCTCTTGTGCTCTATGAACTTTACTGAGAAGCAAATTGAGAGCTTTACAGGGTCAAAAAATTATAATTGCTCAATTCCATCTTCTGATTTCAACTATCCAGCGTTTGTTTTAAGAGAATCAACTGTTCAAAAATTTCAAAGAACAGTAACTAATGTTGGAGAAGGTGCCGTGACTTACAAGGCAACGGTGACATCACCAACAGGGTCAACAGTGATGGTTTCACCAAAGACATTGATCTTTGGAAGGAAGTATGAGAAGCAGTCATATACAGTAACTATAACTTATGGAGGGAATGTCAAAAGAGAGGTTTCATTTGGAGAACTTGTCTGGGTTGAAGAAAATAGAAATCATACAGTGAGAAGCCCCATTGTCATATCACCCTAATATTAGTAGAATGAGCCTACACTTGTGCTTGTTATTTGTAAATTTTAATTGAAAATGCATGTGTGAGGACTATCTAATAAATCAGTTAGATATAAAATCCTGCTGCTTTGACATTGTTAATGTTGTGCAAAGATCACAATTTGGGTAAGACAAAAAATCATAGAACACCAAAATGTAAGTAGTTCCCGCAATGTGAGATACGTTCTTTAAGTGGAGACGATCGTGCAAAAATAAATTCACTATTAAAGATGGAATACAAAATAGTGAAGAAAAAAAAACTTAAATCTTAAAGTTCAAATACATTCAAATCTTACCGGCCACCACACAAAAGAAAATCTTCTTTGAAGAAAAGAAAAGGCTTCTCCAAAAAAGCCTGCGTGGCACCTCCAAAGGCCAAAACATGTTATTTTTTAGTGTCTTCAATTTGGTTAACATGTATTCGAAAAAATCTGATACACTTGTGGGCCGGTTTGGTTTGTGGAATAGACCCTTGGAATAGAATGGCTATTTCTATGGAATAGTCAATCTTTTGTTTGGTAAGGATTTATTCCTATGAATAATTATTCCTGTAAGAATCACTAATCCCTTATATACAAGAATAGTAATAAGAGAATAGCTATTCCGGAAGGAATTGACAACTTTTTCTAAAAACTATTTTTTTTTTTTAAGTTTTAATCCTTATATATATATTTCAAAAAAAAAAAATAAATAAAAATAAAAAGAAAACCCAATCCGCAAACCAAATGAGCCCTTAAGAGCAGTCCAAAGCCAAATTGGAAAAGAGAACTTGTGGGCCGCTCTGACTTGATGTTCAAGTCACGTCCAGCAAATCTCTACCTTAACTTCAATTTATATTTATATTTATAATCGGACAAAGCTAATTTTCGGCCCTGACATTGTCTTTTTGAGTCCCACCTCGCCCCACACCCCCTCGCGCCAAAAAAAAAAAAAAACCATTACTATTTGTATTATTGAAGTCCTAAATTAGTGTACCCGATATAGGTTACAAAGATCAACTAGTATAAGCTGAACAAAGTTTAATCTTATATTCCTTTTTTCTTTATTAATGATCTTATTCATATACAACACGATTTATTTTTTTGGATTGCAACCAAAGAAGCAAGAAGTGTTTAAGGAAGGGCCAACAAAGGCCAAAGAAAGAACACGACCATAAATTTGGACATGTATAGCTATAGAACAGGAACAACTAGGAGTACATGCACCCAAGGATGTTGGTGAACCTAATTATTGAGTTGATCAATAGAGTAGCTCATGAAAGACAGGATCCACACATTGTCCCCACTTCCCTTGGTGCATCTCCAAAAGCTTCTCAGCAGGTGTCACACCTGCCATGCATTGGATGAATGATGATCACCATCCAACATGAACACATGACAAAATCATCATTAAAACAACAATGCAAATGTTGTTAGAATTTAGTTAAATGACTAAAATTAGTATTTTCTAACCACTTAAAATTTGATACAATTGGTAATTTAATATAGTACTCCTCCATTGATCTCCTATAATCCACCATTGAATCTTTAGAACCCACATTACTCAATGGTGGATTTGAAAAATATAGATGGCCGGAAATGGATGAGAGATGAAAAAAATAATATTTCTCTTTGTTTTCCCACCTGTTTTTACCACCTCGGCCACCTCATCAAGGAACCCTGATTCTTCAAAGCCTCTTCTTTCCAAGCCATCCTGCAGAAGAATATATAGGTTTATATATATATATAATGCCTTGAGTGATAACAGCAGAGACAAAAACAAAATCCATCATGCCAAAGTTATACACCTTCGCCCACTTGACAACATCTTCAGCAACATGGCTTAGCAATCCATCCCGAAGTGGTGTTTTTAGACCAATCTTAGGGACCTATTAAACAGAATTTTGCAGTTATGTTAGCCATGTTGATGATCATCATTTAAGTTGGTTATTGTCTCATATTTGTATTACCTTATTCCTCAACATCTCTCGTTCTTCGGTGGTCCAATCAGCTATCAAGTGTAGAACATTTTGAAGTGAAACCTCATCATATAGTAAACCTACCTGACATTTAGAAGAAAATGAGAATGAGAAAGTTGATAAAAAAAATGCTGGCAAAGCCAATAACCTACCTAACATTAGTATAATTAATTAATGTACAAGTAGATGGGTGATTATATATGTATTAGCAGATCATATATATATAGGGCATTACCCAAAATGCTGGCAAAGCCAATAACATTGCTAGAGGCCCTGCATCAGCACCCCTCATCTCTAAGTATGTCTTCATCCGAACCTGAACAAAGATAACTTACAGCTCAAGTTAGGCACAAAAATTAGGCAAATTTGAAAATTCAGAGACTTGATCACCTCAGGATATAATGTTGCCAAATGATTCCCCCAATCATTGATGGTTGGCAATTCACCCGGTAGACAAGAGAGTTTTCCTGCCATAAAATCCTGTAAAACAAACATTATTTCTCGACTTAATTAATTACTAGCTTCAGATGAAAGTATTCTCTAGATTTAATAAACGAGATAAAAGAAGAACATATATATATATATATATATGGCTACAGATGAAAGCCTTATTTCAACAGACTAGAAAGGATAGATGGAAACCCGGAATGACATTCCAGCACAGTCAATATATATATTTCTTTTTCCTGTAAAAATGTAAAGCATTGAAACGTCAAGAGCATAATCAACGTACCGATCAAACCTACACCAAAAGTTAAGCATAAACAAAATCAATTTTACTTACAAATAAAACTCGATCTAATAAAAAAGAACTTTCCTTTAAGTAGAACCACAAAATTTTCTCAATACTGATGCGATAACAAATAGGTAGAAACTATATAATAAAAGAATTTATAATGCGGAAATAATAAGACATAGAGATATGTGTGGTTCGGTCTATGACCTACATCCACAAGATCAAGCCCTAAGGCTGCATTAAGCTCTTATTTCTCTGGGTAATATTTACAATATAACATGCTCCTATTTATAAGATAATCATGTTGAATACAAATAGACTTCTACTCTAGCTTGGTTAGCTGTGATATTTTTCAACTGTAAGTCAATAATAGTCTTATACTGTGACTATTATTCTTGAACTCAAGGGTATACTCTAACATTCCCCCTCAAACTCAAGGTGTAAACTTGTGAAAACTTGAGTTTGCTCTTTGGTCGGCAAGGCAATGGAAGCTGAGATGGTCACCGAAAACTCGTTGGAGTTGGTGGCGGCCGAGGTAGTTGAGTGGAGTTGACGGCGCCGGATTTGAAACATCGGCTGCTCTTGAATTTGAACTTCGGCAACTGTGGCTGGCATCGGCTACTATGGCCGGTATGAGCCAACTGTGGGTTAAAATGGGCTTGGGTTTTAAACAATACCACAAAGGCCAAGAGAATCGGGCCAACAAAGGGCCAAAAGTAGGTCTAGGTCAACAAATGACCAACAAAAGACCAAATAACTATGCCAACAAAGGGCAAATATATATATATATATTTCTCGGTTTTCTCCTCTCTCTCTCTCTTTTTTTTTTTTTTGTAATAAACTCTCTCGATAGAGGAAAGGACGCCGGCACAAGGTATTCCGGGAATGGAGGAAAGGACGCCAGCACAAGGTACTCCGGGAACGTCCGAAGGAGGATAAAAGAAGTGGGCATCTTTGGCCTCTTTTGTAGGCATTTTTGGCCTCTTTTGATTTTTTTTTTTTTTTTTTTTTTTGTAATAAACTCTCTTGATGGAGGAAAGGACGCCGGCACAAGGTAGTCCGGGAATGGAGGAAAGGACGCCGGCACAAGGTACTCTGAGAACGTCCGAAGGAGGATAAAAGAAGTGGGCATCTTTGGCCTCTTTTGTAGGCATTTTTGGCCTCTTTTGATTTTTTTTTTTTTAATCCCGTAACCAAACAAAACTCCAAACAACTAAATCAAAATATCATATTCCTAAACTAGAATAGGAATAGCTGCATACTCGAATAAGGGTAAATCAAAACCTGTAGCCAAACATGCGTCTTCTTCTCAATGAACCATAAAAGAAAACTCCTGAAAACACGATCTGCTACTGGAGTCAGCGGATCTACGGCTTGGAGCACCATAGATTGGTGCAGATGCGCGGTCAGGACGGTGGCTGTAGGTTCGGTGACGATGTAGAGTCTGGGCGTCGTAGAGGTGGCGGAGTTCTGGGGCCGGGGTGCCGGAAGAGAGCGGCGCGGCTGCAGTGACGGTGAGGAGGCTACCCACGCAGTGGGTCGTCGGCGAAAGCTAGAAGGACGATGACTTGGTGCAGTGAAGGAAGCGACAGAAACAGGGACTGGTGGATGGCTGGAGAAATGTTGCTTGAGATGGGCCATGGATGGCCGGCCTAGGCGCAGGTGGGACGGCGAAACGTGGTTGTCTGCGGTGAGATCACTGCAGGTAGGAGGAAGATCACCGGAGGCGCGACAGACGGTTTGATGGAGCAGCTCATTTGCAGTGTCTATGTTGTCTCGGATGCATGACAAAACAAGGAATCACGTGGTTCTGCTTCTTATGAGATCTATTGTACCAAGACCTATGTGTTAGATGAAAACTTCATCAACAACCACTAGAATTTGACGGAACAATTTTTTTTTTTTTTTTGGGTCAAATTCAATGCAAAGATCTATGGCGAGGAGATCTGCAGAATATTGACATAAACCAAAACGAAGAAAAGAAAAAGAAAAGAAAAAATTCACAGGACCACTGGATCGGATACTGGCGTAAGCCAATAGCTTTGATACCATAAAAGAATTTATAATGTGAATTTATAATGCGGAAATAATAAGACACAGAGATATGTGTGGTTCGGTCTATGACCTACATCCACAAGATCAAGCTCTTATTTCTCTGGGTAATATTTACAATATAACATGCTCCTATTTATAAGATAATCATGTTGAATACAAATAGACTTCTACTCTAGCTTGGTTAGCTGTGATATTTTTCAACTGTAAGTCAATAATAGTCTTATACTGTGACTATTATTCTTGAACTCCATGGTATACTCTAACATATAAGTTGCTGCTTAGTAGAATAAGAGTACTGCTCGATGACAACCCTTATTGTGAAGAAAATTTCTGTATATATGTAAATATTTAGAACAAGTGACACTTGGACACTCGGTGTACGTAATACTTAGGAAAATAAAAGCTAAAAGAAACTAGAAAATTGGAGATGGCAGAATAAGATAGTAAATTATGTACAAACACTTAAGTTATTCTCAAAACATATGATAGAGAATTTAAGAAGAAAGAGACAGGGAAAAGAGTGTTGTGGTATGTGACTTAAAGCCATCAATGTGCTTGTGGGACTCGTCGATTTGTCCTTTAAAGGAAGTGCTTGTTCTTGTCCTATATATGGAATTGGACTTATTGAAGCTTTCCTTGTCCAAAGGGTATTAGAAATACTTGACCAACTTGGAGTTGGTTTTCTCTCCCACGTATAATGCAACTCCCACGTATTGGAGTTGCATTATATAAAGGCATGGCCTTTGTGTTGTAGTATGCTAAGATATAGAGCATCAGTGGAGTGCCAAACCGTGAATATATGTGAGCACCCAAGGGTGGAGAAAAAGAGAGAATCTGAGAAAGTATGCTCAAATTAAGGGCAGCAACGGTGTTTTTCTTTTTGGTAGTTTTTGGAGGAGCCAAAAACAAGTGATCAGAAGAAAAATGTGCTGTAGAGTGAGAGAACAAAATAGAGATCAGCTGCTATCTGTTTCAGCAAAAGAAGAGTTTGTACATCTGTCTTTTGTATTCTATTTTGAGAATAATCTCTATTGCGTGATAGTGAGATTTGAGTGTATTGGGACTTTGGGATCTGAGTAATTTTCTCTCTACTATTTTTGTACTCCATATTTTGATAGTGGATTTTCTTTGGTTCGTCTCTGCCAGTGGATGTATACTTGTTAAGCCGAACCACTTAAATCTTTATATCATGTATGATTGTTTATCTTTGTTATTTCGCATTCTTCTTATTTTTCGCATCTCACGGGTTTTGAAAAATATGATTAATTTCCTAACAAAGAGAGCCGTAGCCATCACAAAAGAAACAAGTATTTCTTACAAATCGATGGATTTTGAACCCAAATTGGGGTCATATGCGTGATTCTGAGACTTATAACAAAAGTTATGGCCGATTTATTGTCACATGCGCAAACTATAGCAATTCATTCAAAAGAGATCCATCTCATTTGAAAGAGAATGGTTTTCCACATGTCAGAATGCCGAAATTTCATTTCTTGATGACTAAGGAAAGTTCCTTCAAATGACAAAGAGGCTCATTCGACGGAAGATATGTGTCGATGAAAAATTGGCGCCTAAATTTGAATTTTTCAGTGGCTAAGGAAATCTTATTCAAATGAGAAAGAGGCCCGTTCAAACGAATTGAAGCTCAAAATGTTGCCTATAAATAGGCCACATTCTGGATTGAAAATTTAAGACAAAAAAATCCTTGATTTTTAACACATGATATAAAAGGGTTTTGAGAGTATTGATAATAAGAGAAAGGTGGGAAACACTTGGGAGGAGTGTGAGAAAGAGATTTTTACAAGTTAGATTTGTACTTTATTCCACTTGTGAAATAAAATAAACTAATATTTTACGAGGAACTTACCCAAAGGAGTCATCAAAACAAAGGGTAGCATGCCAGTACGACTTTTTCATGGCCAGTCCAGAAATGGCTGTTTAAACAATAAAAATAAATACAAAATCCCATGAGAAAAAATAATACTAATATACATGAAAGAAAGAACTTGAGTTACTTTTGGAAATCTTCTCAAGCTGAGATAACCATTTGGATTTCCTTTAGCAAAAGGTGAATTTGCAAATAGTGCTGTTGCTACCTGTCTTATTTGTTACACTAGTTAGATCCCATAGAATCATATATATATATAAGTTGTCTAGCAAAAACATAGGGATATATCAAAGTTTCTCACAGGCTGCAAAGCAAGACTAGCACGAAATTTCCTGATCATGTCAGCTTCTGAACTGTAATCTAGATTAACCTATAAGATTTGAATTTCGATTTGCATCATTCTTCACTTGAAACATGTAGAAATATGCTTAATTATATTGGAAAGAGCATGCTTTTCAAAGGCCTCACAATCAAAAGAGTAAAATTCTTCTAACCTGAACAGTGCATGTCCTATGCATTG
The DNA here is from genome assembly GCF_901000735.1 of Corylus avellana. Classification (NCBI taxonomy): domain Eukaryota; kingdom Viridiplantae; phylum Streptophyta; class Magnoliopsida; order Fagales; family Betulaceae; genus Corylus; species Corylus avellana. Next base: position 27,133,209 of record NC_081543.1, on the reverse strand, counting down.
CATGCAGTCCAAATGAGCCAACTTTAGCAAAGTATCTCGATAAAATCTCTTGATTTGGCTGAATCAAATCACTCTTATCAGTAAATGCAATATGCAAATTAGAAAGCAAAGCTTAAAGGGACACGCTGGGGAATCTAGCTAGTACAAGAAACAAGTTTACAGAAATGAAATTGATCAAAACAATGGATACCTTGGGCATCCTAGGCATGTCCTTAAGTCCTCCCTTGGGCTGGAGACCTATTCCTAAGAATCCAATTCCCATTTTTGTTGCAACAGCTTTCACCTATAAAAAAATTAACACACGAAGTCTATTCTTTAGTTCACTAACATACAAATTAAATTATTCATGAGATCAAAAGAGTTAATAGATAAACATAAATTGAAGGAAAAAAAAAAAAATCCTAAAGCAAAAAAATATTAATTTTTCATTGAATATTCAAGTCTCCTAGGCCAGGTATGTGATAATAATCACAAGGAAGATATCAATCTATAAATTAGTAACATATATTAGAATAGCCATTAGGGAATAGAGTGGCCCATGGTTGTACAAAACGAATTGAGATGCATGTTATTGAAATTCAAACAGTCAAAGAGAGTAGGGTTGTGAGGCCCACCTGCCCTAGGCAAATAAACCCCGTAGCACCCTCTTTTAGGCTACCCAATTTTTTTATGAAATTCGAGCAGCCTAGTAACGAGGATCCGCACCCTTACTAAACCACAAATGTACTCTAGTACTTCTCATACATAATCTTATATATAGACTCGACTGCTATACATAACAAAGTATTTCAACTGACTTGATATATATAGGTGTGATTTAATCTCGGTATAAGTTTCATGTAATGTTTTGACAGGTGCACCACTCAGCTCAAGCTGGCCACCAGGCTCCAATGATATGTTTTGCTTACCCTGTTCCACAATCACGTATTGGTTTAATTAAGCCACATATCAAAGAACAAATTAAAAAAGTCTAGTTGGCATATACAAATATTCTAATACAAGTTCAATATTATTGACAATAATAAAAGTAAACGTTTACCTTTTTAAGTCCTATAAGGTTGTCACCTTCCATTATTTTGCCCCATTCATCATATATTGCAGCAACACCATTGAGTAACTCTTGTATTTGCTTATATGTTATGGGACATAAAGTCCTCATCTGAAAACCAAACTTTTCATGCTCAGTTCCTATTCTGCAAGGACATAAAGAGCATCAATTGACAAGTAGTGTAGATGAAGTATAATTGGCACAATGCCATGAATCTGCATGAATTACATACCTCCATTCCTCCTTAGGCTTGCACCCTGAGGCAAAGTATCCGACAAGATCCTCTTTTGTCAGTGGCTCTGCAGGCAATACAGTGGCCTCTGAGGCTGTTGATGCAACAATCACTTTATGCCCTTGTTTCCTTCCTACCCCAGTTTTAGCTAGACGAGGTGAGCAAGGAAAACCAACATGAGTTTCCTTCTTACTAGATGCTAGCTTATTTCTCTTCATTCCATAAGCCATGAAATGTGGTTCACTTGGCTGGGAAAGGAGTGCCATGCTACAATCCTAACAAAAGAAACCCATGCAGCCTTTGAGTTAGAACTCGTGAAGCCATGATTACAAACCTTACCATTAGGGACGTGATTGAGTCGAGTCGAGACAAGTATTAATGGTTCAAATTCGACTAAAATAAGAATTATGTTAGATGGAGCTCGAGTTAAGATCTACAAGGTTGTCCAAACTCAATTCAACAAAAATGAACCAAGAACTATATTAGAGCCTTAAAACAATTTTTTAGAAAGAATTTTATTGTACAATTATTAATTGGGGCCTTAATTAGATACTATTTATTAACTTTTTACCATATTAGAGCCTTAAAATATTTTTTACGAAAAAAATATTTATTGTATAATTATTAGTTGAGGGCCCTAGGCAACTGCCTAAGTCACCTGCTAGGGCTTGAGTAGCCCTAGGAACCCACCTAAGTGAAGGTTGATCTAATGATAGTTAAAGGAAGGATGAAAAAGGATGAGATAAGGACCTAAGTAGCATTTCTCATTTTTATAAAATGTGCTAGCATGGCATAAAAATGCGCTAGCATGGCAATCCAACGTGGCGTGTGTTTAATCTAAACTAGGGGCAACTGGATAAGTAAGGTGTGAAATTGAGAATATAAAGATGAACAACATAGAAGTTCGAGAAGGATATTTCATCAGTACTTGTATGACAATAACTCATCATGCAAACTCTCTGAGACTCATTATCATGTATTAGGGACTAGCATTTTGTTAGCATTGCACTCATTCAACTTCCAAAGTCTTTTTAAAAAGACTTTTAGTTCGAGTAGGCAAATTTAACACCAAAAGTTTATGAGAATAATATCAATCAAGTCATGTGGTAAATTTGATGTTTTGCACCTAAATAATGTTCTTTCTCTTAACAAAATACCTCATAGATAAAATATTTATTGACAAAACCACCGCCAAAACCATTAAAGCCACCGGTTGGCTTTGGAGATTCTGGTGTCTGGGACTCGGAGGTGGGTGAAAAATTCGTTGGTGGAAGTAAATGGTATTGATTTGAATTGAAGATACGATGTTTTAATCTCTATTATATTTGGTATTTTTACCTAATGTGTTAAATTTCTATTGAATGATGTAAGTTTTATATCATATCTCTTCTCCAAATTTATTCGAAATCAAATTTCATTGGGTTGCTAAGAATTAACAAATAAAATAAAAAAAGAACCTCTTTAATCCCCTGTTTGGTTGCTAAGAGATCAAATACACGTGTCTCACTCAAAAAATCCCTCACTTAGAAAGAAAGAAGCGGTCTCGAAGGGGTGGTGGTTTGGGGCTTGAAAATAGACGTAAAAAAAAGGAATCGGTTCATTTCATTGGCCACCCGGCAGCCAGGGGTGGCTGGTTTCTGGCTAGACAAGATCGAGGATCCGAGAAGGAGGCTGCCATGCACATGCAAAGGTTTCCCTCCTTTTCATTTTCAGTAAAAAGAACGCAAGGGAGACGAGAAACAGATGGTACGTACCTGCTGGCTGCTGCTGCTTCCCTCGTTAAGCTTCACTTCAGTGCGTTGCTCAGAGGATTGAGTTGTGGGAGTGTTTAGAGAGAGAGAGAGAGAGAGAAAAGTATGTGAGCCAACGTGTAGAAAATGTATGGCTATTTATTTAGAAATATAATAATATAAACTAATTTATATTAATAAGTACAAAAATCAATCATGAAACACAAATATAATGCACATATATAATCCATCAAGATCATCAAATACTCATATCAAATTCAGTCACGTACATCATCAACTATATATATATATATATGTGATCTATATGTGATATTGATGTTTCAAACTCTATGCTAGTGATAATTAGCGCTCACAAAAACTTTTTCTTCTTTTTCCTTATTCTCAAACAAAGAAAACAAAAAAACAAAACAAAAGTACACATGTAAAGTAATATATGCAACACAGACATATATAACAGGAAAACGCGCAAACAAGAAAAATGGAAAAAATATAAACAAATAAAAAGTCGCTTTTGAAATAATCACATGAAGTTTAAATTGTGTTAAAGTGATACATTAAACTACTAAAGTGTGTCAAAAACACCACTTCTTTATTATATTCTTATAATAGCTTTATTCTCTTAAAAATTGAAATAAAAAATTAATAAAATAAAAACCTACAAAACTAA
>NC_081543.1:27119912-27129412 GCF_901000735.1 Corylus avellana | reverse complement strand
CCTTAGGGAGTGGCTCGTAAGCCACCCCCAAATGACTAAATTATTTTTTTGACATATTCTAGGGACCTTTGAGTTCATTTTCATACAACATTGAGCAATTTGTAATTTAGGCCAACAACATTGTGTAATTTTGCATTTATCCCTATTCTCATACCGCACGAGCGATTTGTAATTTAGGCCAACCACAATGACTAATTTTTTATTTATCCTAAAAAAACTTCTCTTTTTTTTTTTCTTTTTTTTTTTTGTTTTTGTATTTGTATTTGTGTATTTATCCACCCTAGGGTTTTTTTTTTTTTTTTTTTTTTTTGTTGAAAAAATAGTTTTGTTTTTTATTTTATTAAGAGAATAAGGGTATTATAGGAATATAATGAAAAATAGCATTTTTGGCACACCTTGGTAGTTTGATAGGGCGATGCTTACATGCGGTGATTCCAATTAAACTACCTGCAGTAGTTTGGATGGAAGGTTGAGATCTTCCCATGGCAATAAAAAAGTAATATTTTTAAAGAAATAATATAAAATTAATTAATTATTAAAAATATCAATAATTTAAAAAATAAAAATATTAAAAAACTCAAACTATTAAAAATATAAAATAAAAAATGAAAGGGGTGGCTGGAAAATGGGGTGGCCGGACCACCTCATTTTGGCCAAGGGGGTGGTGTGGCCACCCCCAAAAGGCCAAAAGGCCAAAAATAAATAAATAAATAAAATAGTTTGGCCTTTTGGGGTGGTTTCAGTACTTGATGAAGAGAAGGAGGTTAGGGGACTTGTAACTAAGATTTTATAACTTGAATTAGAAAAATGCAAATAGAATTTGATGACATTAACTAGCTAACAAGTAACAACTACTTTATAATGCATCAGTTTGGATCAGTTGAGTCAGCTATCTGACAGATTTATACTTTCTTCATTATTTTTTACACCAATAATCTTCAAGGAAAAAAATAATAATAATAAAGACCTAAATGGTTTGTGCCTCAAATAGGTTATTAGGACTTATCCTTGTGGCAATTAGGTATTACTATCCTTGTAATGGTTGTTGGTTCCATAAAACCAGTTTCCAGGTTCATGAAATTGCAGATAAGCATTTAATTTTCTCTGTGCCTTTTATTAGCCTTCATTTTTGGAAGTATGCCTTTAACAAAAGTATACACTATAGTCTAATTATGGAAAGTATATATTTTGAGAGGCACAAATCAACCTTTAAAGACAATATTCTTGCATGATTGTATAGCATTGTTATATCTTTCATTTCATAGATTTTGTTTAGCATGTCTGATATTACTGCTGCAATCTGCCATGCATTAAATTCCAATTATTGATTGCCAGGATAAAAATCAGGAAATCCCCTTTGAATCCTAATGTGGCTGCCAGCAAAGATGCATGGCTTGCCTTCTCCTGAGTTCGACTGGCCCATTTATTCTCTTCATTATCATGAGGAGAATGGTATGCACAACTGGCTGCGGCTGTATCTGTTGGTGGAGAATGAATGTCATCTATAATGTACGAGACTGAAGTTCATAATAATTCCTTCAAAAAACTTTATCATTGTATATATAAAACCAGACCATACTTGTCGGCAATTATATCTTATCATTTCACAAGACATGTCGGGGATTATATTTTTACACACAACATAATCAACAGGAGTCATGGACCGATCACATGACTCTTATCATTGTGTATCACCTGACCAGAAATATGTTTCTTATTACTAGCTAGTTGGATAGGCACATTGCTTAATTTTCTGTCTGATAATAATAGATATATCCATGTAGTTAAACAAAAAAGTTTTCAAATTATAATTTTAATAGTCATTATTTAGAAACATCTTACCTTAATTTGTGATTAAGGGTTGGTTCAAGGTAAAGAATGTTGGACATATGTCAGTTTAATAAATTAGATTTGACGAATTTCCTTTCCAATCTAATTTAGAGGAAAGCTTTATCCTTATAATATAATACCTAAATTTTTATGAAGTATATGCATATATAAAAGCATAAGCATTCAAGGGCATAGTTTAGAATTCTGACAAGTGACAATTTAAAGTTATGACATGAGTCAAATTATTAATATTTTGGATATCATTTATCACATAATAGCTAGTCAAGATTGTTTGAAAAGTTGACAAGTGGAAGCTTAACATTATGACACGTGTCAATTTTTAAAATAGTCATTACTATATACATATATATTATAAACATGCAAAAACCAAAACCTTCAATAAAATAGCTTAGAATTGTGACAAGTGACAATCTAAAATGTTGACAAGTGTCTCTTTAACATATCTATGTAATGCTTAATTATATAATATATAATATATAAGTATAAATCAAAATATATTAAAAACTTAAATCAACTAGGATTTTTTTGGTATCTTAATATTAATAGCTCAAGTATGATTAATGTCCAAATTAAGAACGTAGGTTTCTTGGGTTGAAGACTTGAAGTTGTGAGAGAGGGCATAATTGACTGGAAAGGGAAAAGTCTTAAGAATGTTCTTTGTAAGCTCGTTTGTGGCTCTTGTGTTTACAATTTATGAAAACAAATGAATAATGTTTTCTGCTGTGCTGTTGGATGAATCTGATAGCTGAGGAGCTCGTGTTGTTTTTAGTTCTGCTAGATTATATGTAGTGGTTGTCTCACATTTTACAATTTATGAAAACAAATGAATAATGTTCTCTACTGTGCTGTTGGATGAATCTGATAGCTGAGGAGCTCATGGTGTTTTTAGTTCTGCTAGATTATATGTAGTGGTTGTCTCATATAGGTTATGTATGTATGTAACTATGTATCTATCTGTATTATTGGCTTGTATATATAAGCCCCTTCAATGTGATTCAATATACAACTTTATTCTCAACAAGTTTTTTTGCTTCGGAGTGCTGCATTTTGCTTTTGGCGGTTCTGTTGTTTGATGCTGTGTTGCTTCTGTTCTACTTGTTGAGCTACTGCTGTGCTGCTGGTTTGCTGTATAGAGAGTAGTCTTTGTATAGATTGCTGAGGTTTGCTGTATAGACAGTAGTCTTAGTATAGATTGATGAGGTTTGCTTGATTGTTGGGCTTCCTTAGTTGTAAAGTTGCTGAGCAACTTGAGGTCCAGTGGAGTTTTTCTCTTCCTGGAGAGAACTGTGTAAATTCTTTGTGTGCTATGAAACTTGTTATTCATCCAAAAAATAAAAAAATAAAAAAAAGATCTTGCTCATTTTCATTTAGACAAGTATCATAATAAGGGCATACAACACGATTTATTTTTCAGGATTGCAACCCAAGAACCAAGAAGTGTTTAAGGGAGAGCCACCAAAGGCCAAAGAAATGAACAAGACCATAAATTGGACATATATAGCTAGCTACAGAACAGCAACAACTAGGACTCGAGCCATGGATTGATTAAAGGGTTTGACCAAAAAGAACGCTGGTGAAGAGGCATAAGAACCTAATTCACCTCATCAATAGAGTAGCTCATGGAAGAGAGGATCCACACATTGTCTCCACTTCCTCTGGTGCATCTCCAAAAGTTTCTCAGCAGGTGTCACTCCTGCCACAGGATCACCAGCCAACATGAACACATGCGAAAATCATCATTAAAACAACAATGCAATTGTTGTTAGAATTTAATTAAATCATGACTAAATTTATTATTTTCCAACAGTTTAAAATTTGATGCAATCAGTGATTTAATATGTATTAACTCAATGGTATGTTTGGACATTAACTCCATATTATATTTTCCATTTAAGTTAAATGTTGCATTAGTTTAGACTTTTGAGACTCCTCCATCTCCCATCCATCTTTTTTTCAAATTCACCCTCGAATCTATAAGACCCTCATAATTCAATGGTGGTTTTGAAAAAATAGCTTTTCCCTTTTAACAAAGAGCTTAAGTTACCTGATCATTTTACCTTAGAATAAAAATATCCAGCCTAAAAGGGGCCCGACAAACCCATATCTAGCTTTTGGGAGAAGAACTGTGTCCTTCCAAATATGATGTGGCTTTTAAAATCACCATAAATCCTACATCACATTCGAGAGGACACAAGGAGGACTCGAGCTCTCCTTCTAGAATTACTCGTAGTTACAAAAATGTTTATATGCTTTGCGATTTCCCTGGCAACTCCCTGTTTATTTACCTGCTTAATTTTCTTTTTATGCTTTAGAATAAACTTTCTAACCTCTCTTTACTAGTGTAGAGAGGTGGTGTTGGTGCTTAATTTGATAGTCTTTGGCATGAAATGAGTAATGTCTAAGGTTGAGGTTCACAAATATGAACTCTAAATTAGCACCTGCTTTTGCCACCTCAGCCACCTCATCCAGGAACCCTGATTCTTTAAAGCCTCTTCTTTCCAAGCCATCCTGCAGAAGAAAAGGTGTATAATTCCATGAGTGACAACACCAACAAAAGCAATCATGCCAAACTTATATACCTTCGCCCACTTGACAACTTCTTCAGCAACATGCCTTAGCAATCCATCCCGAAATGGTGTTTTTAGACCAGTCTTAGGAACCTAGTAAACAGAATTTTGGCAGTTATATATGTTAGTTCTTGTGTTGGCTTAATTCAGTTCCAAAATGCAGATGTTACTGTTCACGGCTCAAACACTGATATAGAATGCTCAGAATCCAATCTCCACCGTTCATAATGTAGATTCATGTGTTATGAACGTCCCTGCAAAATTTCAGCTCAATCGGACCACAAACGCCCATCGATCGGAGTTGTTGATGAAGACTGGACAGTCCGGGTCCGGACCTCCAGAAGCCGGGTCCGGACCCCATTTCCAGAAACTTGATTTTTCAAGCAGGGTCCGGACCTCAATTCCCCGGGTCCGGACCCCAGTTCCCGAAAGTGCATTTTATGAGGCATGTCCGGACCTCAGATCTGCAGGGTCCGGACCTGGGTGACTTATTAGGGTTATTTTCTATTTAAACACGATTTTGCTACATTTACAAGTACGTATTTTATTGAGCAAATATCTGGGTGCTTAGAGAGAGAGAATTGTTCTAGATTATTGTTGAAGAGAAAATACGTGAAGCCAATCGGAGTTCCGGTGAAAGGAAATCGTATAGAAGAATTGTGCCAGATGTTCTGGAAAGGGCTACTGCAGTAGAAGTCAAGTGGGTCGCTTGTCGTGTACAAGGAAGAGTAAATTGCAAAGGTTTTGTAATTCTTCTTGTATTCCTTATTCTTCTTATAGTGGATTGATTTCCTGGGTTTGGCTGCCCCGGAGAGGTTTTACATTTAGAGAGTTCTCTAAATGGTTTCCTCTTCGTAACCAAATTTCTGTGTTCTTAATTTTCATTACATATCTGCATTTGGTTGATTATTGATTGTTAGGTCAGATCTTATTCCGCTGAATATTTGTGAATCACCTAGACATTTGAATAGGTGTTGTTTGGAGTCGTTTTAGATTTTTCAATTGGTATCAGAGCGGGTTCACTCTGTGAAGGATTTATTTCCTGAGTGTGATCCGAGACTCCATATCAAATGTCTCATACTGTTGCTCCTAATTCTCTTCCCGTCTTTGACGGAACAAATTATACGCTTTGGAAAATTCGTATGAGAGCATATTTTAAATACATTAATGTTTGGCATATTGTCGAATCTGGATGGACACGTCCAGAAAAAGCAATAGCTGAATGGACAACAGAGGAAAAGAATAATGCTACTGCGAATGACAAAGCTATAAATGCTATTTACATCTCTGTTTCAAATGAGGAATTTTCTAGAATTTCTAGATGTGAAATAGCTAAGGAAGCCTAGGAAACTTTAGAAATCACACATGAAGGAACTAAGGTTGTTAGAACTTCAAAAATTCAAATGTTGGTTTCTCAGTTTGAGGAGATTAGAATGCAGGAAGATGAAACTTTTGATGAATTCTATTCAAAGCTTAGTGCCATTAGAAACTCTACCATTAATTTGGGAAAGAAAATGGATGATGCTAAAGTGGTGAAAAAATCTTAAGATCTTTGCCTGAGAGGTTTATTCCCCAAATTGCTGCTATACAACAGAGTAAGGACTTAGATACTATGAGAGTAGAAGAACTTGTAGGTTCCCTTCAGACCTTTGAGCTAATTCTTCCTAAACACAAGAACACCAAAAATATTGCTCTTAAGGCAAAAAAATGTTAAGGTTGACTCTTGTGGTTCATCTGATGAGGATTCTGGAAATGAGGAAGAAATTGCTATGTTTGCTAAGAAGTTTAGGAAATTCTTTAGAGCCAAGAAAGGAAATCTTAGAAATAGCAATTCACAATTTTATGAGAAATCTAGAAATGAGAATGTTGAGAAAGGAAAGTCACCTAAAGGTATCAAGTGTCACGAATGTGGAGGACATGGACACATTCGTGTCGACTGTGCTAACCTGAGAAAGTCAAATGGCAAGGCATTTAATGTGACTCAAAGTGATGAGTCAGACAAGGACGATGCTGAACAAGGAGTTAATTACTTAGCATTTGGAGTTAGTTATGAGAGTGAGCATGAGAATAGTGAGTGTAATTCTCAAGACAAACAAGGTGTGTCCGATAATGATTCGGAAGAAGATGATTTGCAAAATGCTTATAATAATCTCTTTGTGGAATACACTAAACTGAAAAAGCTGAATAAGCAGCAATTGAAGAAACTCAATGAGGTTAATCTTGAAAATGATCAACTTTCTGTCACCTTAACTGATTCTCTTGCTACTCATAATACTTTGATGTCTGAAAATCAAATGCTAATTGCCAAAGTGAAATCCTTAGAAAATGAACTAAATGAATCAAAGAATCATTTAACAAAATTCTCTAGTGAAAAGCTAAATCAAATGCTACATAATCAGAAACATTCGTTTGATAGAACTGGATTGGGTTTTGATAAATCTGCTATTTTATCTACTAATGTTGCTTCTTCTTCAAAGATGATTTTTTTGAAACCAGTGAACAAAGAAGATAGCTTGGCTGAAAAGAAGGTAATTTCTCCTCAAATTTCCAAAGGTGGAAAAGGTAAGGGAACTCTAACTGATTCCTATATGTCTAGTTCTAAGTCGAGAAGTATGCACATGTTAAGGAACCAACCTTCTCAAAGGTTTATTCCTACGTGTCATAACTGTGGTAAGATTGGACATATTCGTCCTAACTGTTTTCAGCTTAACGGTCATGAGCCTAAAAGAGAATATTTCCATTCTAGAAATAGTTATGAGAAATTATTCAACATGATGAGAGACGTAGTAACACGGTTAGATGTCTTGGATAAGAGTCACACAGTTGTCCCTGATGTGAAGAAAGTTTGGGTCAAGAAGATTAATACCATTCACCCATTGAGGGGGAGTGGTAATGGACTCACCTAGATTAGGTGGGCACATAGACCATGCCTAGAAATTTAGCATATTGATATTTGTCTATAGCTGTTCTAGGGCATTTTTTTTCTTAATTTTTGTTTGCTTTGTTTTTATTTTCTTTGATTATTTTTTATTCTTTTAGATTGTTTTAATTGTTAGATACTCAGTTTCTCATGTTTTGTGCTCAAATGAATATTTTACATATGAGTGGGGTCAATATTTCTGCAATTTACATCTATTGCTCCATATGTTTCTGATATACCTTGTTTTTCTGAAGACTGTTAAAGGAGTAAGAGTCAGTTTTTCTTATGTTCGAAATTGTGCACTTTTTGCCCCCATTAGGTTTAGATTTTTGTTATATGTTTGGAAATTTGGAGAAAACATTTTGTTTGGAAGATAGGCAGTGTAGAATCTTGCCACTTGACCAACTCGTTAGTTGAACCTAGCTCCAAAAAATTCCACCATTTTCCAAAAAGAAAAAGAAAAAAAAAACAAGAAAAAAAAGGGGGCATAAAATAAGCTCAGATGATTTCATTTTGCTTCTGTCTGTCCCTAAAGAAAGAATCAGTGATCAAATCATTGCGGAAATAGATGATTACTAAAGGACATGGTAAAAGAAAATGATCAGTCTCAAGGGGAGTGTATCGGATGAGGGAATCTAGGTCCTAACATTATAAGGTTTTACTGTGGTTTGAATCAGACTGCTGGTCTTCCTTTACAAAATGTCTGCCTAGATTTACCTTTCATTGATGAAATCTTAGTTAATGGGAGTACTCACACACTACACCATCACATGAGATTTCTGATTATTGCCTACTTGACTGCATTCACAGACCAAGGTTATGTCATGCATATGGTACATTTACGGTGTAAGTGTAGCTTGTTGATCACTCCGAATTGTTCAGATATTCATACGAGCATGCATGATCTATTGCTTATCTATACAAGTTTTCTTTGGTGTTTTGTTTTTTTTTTAAAAAAAAAATAAATAAAAATAAAAAATAAAAAATAAAGGAAAGCTTTTGGATATTCATTGTGCAATACATGAGTCATTGATGTGTTATCATGTGTGTTCATTTAACTTTTAAAGGGGGAGAAACATGCTTTGCATTTCCAGTTTCCTGTTGTTAATTGAGTCATACATTGAGGGGGAGTTTTGCTGATGTTTCTTTATAATCACGCATCATTTTTTTTTTCATGAGTTTTATTTATGTCTTCTTGTTCCACATATGCCTTGATGTATTTTGTGAAGTGTTTCAGGAAACATGAAGACCTTTTGTCATTCTGTGATAAAAAGGGGGAGTAAATATGGGGAGATGATGGGATTGGCTCGACATTTTGGTTTTGTCACTGAATTGCCAAAGGGGGAGTTTGTTAGTTCTTGTGTTGGCTTAATTCAGTTCCAAAATGAAAATGCTACTGTTCACAGCTCAAACACTGATATAGAATGCTCAGAATCCAATCTCCACCGTTCATAATGTAGATTCATGTGTTATGAACGTCCCTGCAAAATTTCAGCTCAATCGGACCACAAACGCCTATCGATCGGAGTTGTTGATGAAGACTGGACAGTCAGGGTCCGGACCTCCAGAAGCCAGGTCCGGACCCCATTTCCAGAAACTTGATTTTTCAAGCAGGGTCCGGACCTCAATTCCCCGGGTCCGGACCCCAGTTCCCGAAAGTGCATTTTATGAGGCATGTCCGGACCTCAGATCTGCAGGGTCCGGACCTAGGTGACTTATTAGGGTTATTTTCTATTTAAACACGATTTTGCTACATTTACAAGTACGTATTTTATTGAGCAAATATCTGGGTGCTTAGAGAGAGAGAATTTGTTCTAGATTATTGTTGAAGAGAAAATACGTGAAGCCAATCGGAGTTCCGGTGAAAGGAAATCTTATAGAAGAATTGTGCCAGATGTTCTGGAAAGGGCTACTGCGGTAGAAGTCAAGTGGGTCGCTTGTCGTGTACAAGGAAGAGTAAATTGCACAGGTTTTGTAATTCTTCTTGTATTCCTTATTCTTCTTATAGTGGATTGATTTCCTGGGTTTGGCTGCCCCGGAGAGGTTTTACATTTAGAGAGTTCTCTAAATGGTTTCCTCTTCGTAACCAAATATCTGTGTTCTTAATTTTCATTACATATCTGCATTTGGTTGATTATTGATTGTTAGGTCAGATCTTATTC
>NC_081543.1:27087181-27119812 GCF_901000735.1 Corylus avellana | reverse complement strand
ACAAGGAAGAGTAAATTGCAAAGGTTTTGTAATTCTTCTTGTATTCCTTATTCTTCTTATAGTGGATTGATTTCCTGGGTTTGGCTGCCCCGGAGAGGTTTTACATTTAGAGAGTTCTCTAAATGGTTTCCTCTTCGTAACCAAATTTCTGTGTTCTTAATTTTCATTACATATCTGCATTTGGTTGATTATTGATTGTTAGGTCAGATCTTATTCCGCTGAATATTTGTGAATCACCTAGACATTTGAATAGGTGTTGTTTGGAGTCGTTTTAGATTTTTCAATTGGTATCAGAGCGGGTTCACTCTGTGAAGGATTTATTTCCTGAGTGTGATCCGAGACTCCATATCAAATGTCTCATACTGTTGCTCCTAATTCTCTTCCTGTCTTTGACGGAACAAATTATATGCTTTGGAAAATTCGTATGAGAGCATATTTTAAATCCATTAATGTTTGGCATATTGTCGAATCTGGATGGACACGTCCAGAAAAAGCAATAGCTGAATGGACAACAGAGGAAAAGAATAATGCTACTGCGAATGACAAAGCTATAAATGCTATTTACATCTCTGTTTCAAATGAGGAATTTTCTAGAATTTCTAGATGTGAAATAGCTAAGGAAGCCTGGGAAACTTTAGAAATCACACATGAAGGAACTAAGGTTGTTAGAACTTCAAAAATTCAAATGTTGGTTTCTCAGTTTGAGGAGATTAGAATGCAGGAAGATGAAACTTTTGATGAATTCTATTCAAAGCTTAGTGTCATTAGAAACTCTACCATTAATTTGGGAAAGAAAATGGATGATGCTAAAGTGGTGAAAAAAATCTTAAGATCTTTGCCTGAGAGGTTTATTCCCCAAATTGCTGCTATACAACAGAGCAAGGACTTAGATACTATGAGAGTAGAAGAACTTGTAGGTTCCCTTCAGACCTTTGAGCTAATTCTTCCTAAACACAAGAACACCAAAAATATTGCTCTTAAGGCAAAAAATGTTAAGGTTGACTCTTGTGGTTCATCTGATGAGGATTCTGGAAATGAGGAAGAAATTGCTATGTTTGCTAAGAAGTTTAGGAAATTCTTTAGAGCCAAGAAAGGAAATCTTAGAAATAGCAATTCACAATTTTCTGAGAAATCTAGAAATGAGAATGTTGAGAAAGGAAAGTCACCTAAAGGTATCAAGTGTCACGAATGTGGAGGACATGGACACATTCGTGTTGACTGTGCTAACTTGAGAAAGTCAAATGGCAAGGCATTTAATGTGACTCAAAGTGATGAGTCAGACAAGGACGATGCTGAACAAGGAGTTAATTACTTAGCATTTGGAGTTAGTTATGAGAGTGAGCATGAGAATAGTGAGTGTAATTCTCAAGACAAACAAGGTGTGTCCGATAATGATTCGGAAGAAGAAGATGATTTGCAAAATGCTTATAATAATCTCTTTGTGGAATACACTAAACTGAAAAAGCTGAATAAGCAGCAATTGAAGAAACTCAATGAGGTTAATCTTGAAAATGATCAACTTTCTGTCACCTTAACTGATTCTCTTGCTACTCATAATACTTTGATGTCTGAAAATCAAATGCTAATTGCCAAAGTGAAATCCTTAGAGAATGAACTGAATGAATCAAAGAATCATTTAACAAAATTCTCTAGTGAAAAGCTAAATCAAATGCTACATAATCAGAAACATTCGTTTGATAGAACTGGATTGGGTTTTGATAAATCTGCTATTTTATCTACTAATGTTGCTTCTTCTTCAAAGATGATTTTTGTGAAACCAGTGAACAAAGAAGATAGCTTGGCTGAAAAGAAGGTAATTTCTCCTCAAATTTCCAAAGGTGGAAAAGGTAAGGGAACTCTAACTGATTCCTATATGTCTAGTTCTAAGTCGAGAAGTATGCACATGTTAAGGAACCAACCTTCTCAAAGGTTTATTCCTACGTGTCATAACTGTGGTAAGATTGGACATATTCGTCCTAAGTGTTTTCAGCTTAACAGTCATGAGCCTAAAAGAGAATATTTCCATTCTAGAAATAGTTATGAGAAATTATTCAACATGATGAGAGACGTAGTAACACGGTTAGATGTCTTGGATAAGAGTCACACAGTTGTCCCTGATGTGAAGAAAGTTTGGGTCAAGAAGATTAATACCATTCACCCATTGAGGGGGAGTGGTAATGGACTCACCTAGATTAGGTGGGCACATAGACCATGCCTAGAAATTGAGCATATTGATATTTGTCTATAGCTGTTCTAGGGCATTTTTTTCTTAATTTTTGTTTGCTTTGTTTTTATTTTCTTTGATTATTTTTTATTCTTTTAGATTGTTTTAATTGTTAGATACTCAGTTTCTCATGTCTTGTGCTCAAATGAATATTTTACATATGAGTGGGGTCAATATTTCTGCAATTTACATCTATTGCTCCATATGTTTCTGATATACCTTGTTTTTCTGAAGACTGTTAAAGGAGTAAGAGTCAGTTTTTCTTATGTTCGAAATTGTGCACTTTTTGCCCCCATTAGGTTTAGATTTTTGTTATATGTTTGGAAATTTGGAGAAAACATTTTGTTTGGAAGATAGGCAGTGTAGAATCTTGCCACTTGACCAACTCGTTAGTTGAACCTAGCTCCAAAAAATTCCACCATTTTCCAAAAAAAAAAAAAAAGAAAAAAAAAAAAGGGCATAAAATAAGCTCAGATGATTTCATTTTGCTTCTGTCTGTCCCTAAAGAAAGAATCAGTGATCAAATCATTGCGGAAATAGATGATTACTAAAGGACATGGTAAAAGAAAATGATCAGTCTCAGGGGGAGTGTATCGGATGAGGGAATCTAGGTCCTAACATTATAAGGTTTTACTGTGGTTTGAATCAGACTGCTGGTCTTCCTTTACAAAATGTCTGCCTAGATTTACCTTTCATTGATGAAATCTTAGTTAATGGGAGTACTCACACACTACACCATCACATGAGATTTCTGATTATTGCCTACTTGACTGCATTCACAGACCAAGGTTGTGTCATGCATATGGTACATTTACGGTGTAAGTGTAGCTTGTTGATCACTCCGAATTGTTCAGATATTCATACGAGCATGCATGATCTATTGCTTATCTATACAAGTTTTCTTTGGTGTTTTGTTTTTTTTTTAAAAAAAAAATAAATAAAAATAAAAAATAAAAAATAAAGGAAAGCTTTTGGATATTCATTGTGCAATACATGAGTCATTGATGTGTTATCATGTGTGTTCATTTAACTTTTAAAGGGGGAGAAACATGCTTTGCATTTCCAGTTTCCTGTTGTTAATTGAGTCATACATTGAGGGGGAGTTTTGCTGATGTTTCTTTATAATCACGCATCATTTTTTTTCATGAGTTTTATTTATGTCTTCTTGTTCCACATATGCCTTGATGTATTTTGTGAAGTGTTTCAGGAAACATGAAGACCTTTTGTCATTCTGTGACAAAAAGGGGGAGTAAATATGGGGAGATGATGGGATTGGCTCGACATTTTGGTTTTGTCACTGAATTGCCAAAGGGGGAGTTTGTTAGTTCTTGTGTTGGCTTAATTCAGTTCCAAAATGCAGATGCTACTGTTCACGGCTCAAACACTGATATAGAATGCTCAGAATCCAATCTCCACCGTTCATAATGTAGATTCATGTGTTATGAACGTCCCTGCAAAATTTCAGCTCAATCGGACCACAAACGCCCATCGATCGGAGTTGTTGATGAAGACTGGACAGTCCGGGTCCGGACCTCCAGAAGCCGGGTCCGGACCCCATTTCCAGAAACTTGATTTTTCAAGCAGGGTCCGGACCTCAATTCCCCGGGTCCGGACCCCAGTTCCCGAAAGTGCATTTTATGAGGCATGTCCGGACCTCAGATCTGCAGGGTCCGGACCTGGGTGACTTATTAGGGTTATTTTCTATTTAAACACGATTTTGCTACATTTACATGTACGTATTTTATTGAGCAAATATCTGGGTGCTTAGAGAGAGAGAATTGTTCTAGATTATTGTTGAAGAGAAAATACGTGAAGCCAATCGGAGTTCCGGTGAAAGGAAATCTTATAGAAGAATTGTGCCAGATGTTCTGGAAAGGGCTACTGCGGTAGAAGTCAAGTGGGTCGCTTGTCGTGTACAAGGAAGAGTAAATTGCAAAGGTTTTGTAATTCTTCTTGTATTCCTTATTCTTCTTATAGTGGATTGATTTCCTGGGTTTGGCTGCCCCGGAGAGGTTTTACATTTAGAGAGTTCTCTAAATGGTTTCCTCTTCGTAACCAAATATCTGTGTTCTTAATTTTCATTACATATCTGCATTTGGTTGATTATTGATTGTTAGGTCAGATCTTATTCCGCTGAATATTTGTGAATCACCTAGACATTTGAATAGGTGTTGTTTGGAGTCGTTTTAGATTTTTCAATATATGTTAGCCATCTTGATGATCACCATTTAATTTGCTTGTCTCGATCATATTTGTATTACCTTATTCCTCAGCATCTCTCGTTCTTCCACGGTCCAATCGGCTATCATGCCTAGAACATTTTGTAGTGAAACCTCATCATATAATAAACCTACCTGACATATTAGAAGAAAATGAGAGTTAACGCATTTTAATTCAAATACATCTACTAACAAGATAAACTTTATTCCATCTTCTAAATCAAATGGCAACAAACAGATTGTAATTTATCATAATCTAACAATGCAACAGAATATAATTGACATGATGCTTCTAGAGATTGCCAAAACTGTACAGAATAAACTCATTGAAATTACCCTACCATTTTTTAACAGAAATCCTTCTTATCTATACAAATATGTAACTATTCAAAAGATGGTCTATCTCTCAAGTGTTTGCTCTGCCGACTGGTTATGGGATCAGTTGTCTACAATCTTTGGCGCACTAGGAATGAGCTCATTCATGCTGGCCAGCCTTGTACAGAGGAGCAGCTTTTGAAGAAGATTGTTTGGGAAGTAAGAACTAGAATTGCTGGGAAAGGAAAATTTCCTAGAACTAGGGAGAACATTATTCTATGTTCCTTGTGGAACTTACCTGCAGAACTACTTATGTAGTTGCAGGTGTTCTTGTTTTCTGGTTTGCTTGTTTCTGTTTTGGCCTTTTGTAAAGGCTTGTAATGGGGTTTTGTGGAACTTTCCTGCAGAACTACTTGTGTAGTTGCTGGGTTGCAGGTGTTCTTGTTTCTGGTTTGTGTTTCTTTTTGGCCTTTTGTAAAGGATTGTAATGGGGTTTGAGGTGTTGTTTGTTTGAGTTTGAGCTTAATGAAATTTCTTATTCATCAAAAAAAAAAAAAAAAAGATGGGTCTTAAAATTGAAGCACATATGTGTACTCCATTTTCAGCTGTAACACAGGTTCATAAAACAAACATCATGTAATATCAGCATGTGACCACATCATATCTTACTCTTAATTAATGTGTAAGTAGGCTAATTATGTATTAGTAGATCATATAAGACAATACCCAAAATGCTGGCAAAGCGCATAACATTGCCAGAGGCCCTGCGTCAGCACCTCTCATCTCTAAGAATGTCTTCATCCGAACCTGAACAAAGACAGTAACTTATAGCTTAAGTTAGGCACAAAAATCAGGAAAAATTGGAACTTGCAGAGACTTGATCACCTCAGGATATAATGTTCTCAAATGATTCTCCCAATCATTGAGTGTTGGCAATTCACCCGGTAGACAAGGAAGTTTTCCTGCCATAAAGTCCTGTAAAACAATAAAATGGCCAGCATCATGTCTCGACTAAATTACTAGCTTAGGATGAAAGTATTGTCAAGATTTAATAAAAATTATGTTGGAGGAAAGAAGAGCATGGCTACTGATGAAATCCTTATTACAACAGACTAGAAACGATAGATGGAAACCCGAAATGACATTCCAGCACAGTCGATATATTTCTTTTCCTTGTAAATGTAAAGCATTGGAACATCAAGAGCATAATCAACATATCTTTCAAACCTGCACCAAAAGTTATGCATAAACACAATGGTTCCATCCGATACAATCAATTTTACTAACCAATAAAACTCTGCTAAAAAAAGGACATTTTCTTAGAGAAGAACCACAAAATTCTATCAATGCAAGTGTGATAGAAAATTTATGTTGATGCAATTAAAAATAAGTAGGAACTAAGTTGCTACTTAGTAGAATAGGAGTACTACTTGATGACAACCCTTATTGTGAAGAAATGTTTTGTACATATGTAGATGTTTAGAACAATATTTTAAAAGTAAAACGAAGATGAACTTACCCAAAGGAGTCATCGAAAACAAAGGGAAGCATGCCAATACGACATTTATCATTAGCAGTCCATATATGGCTGTTTAATTGAACAAAAATCAATACAGAAGCCCATGATAAAAGATACTAATATACATGAAGAAAGAACTTTGGTAAATTTTGGAAACCTTCTCAAGCTGTAGTAACCATTTGGCTTTCCTTCAGAAAAAGGTGAATTTGCAAATAGTGCTGTTGCTATCTGTCTTATTTGTTGCACTAGTTAGATCCCATGGAACAAGAAAATTCTCCAATAAAAAATAAAAATTGGGATCAAAGTTTCTCACAGGCTGCAAAGCCAGACTAGCACGGAATTTCTTGATCATGTCGGCTTCTGAACTGTAATCCAGATTAACCTATAAGGTTTGAATTTTGATTTGCATCATTTTCCATTTGAAACTAGAAGAAAATGCATATATTGGAAAGATAAACCTTTTCATCAAAAATCAACGAATGGCATATTGAGTTATGAAAATTTGCCAGCCTTCAAGAGCATGCCTTTCTAAGGTCTCACCATGAAAAGAGTAAAATTCATCTGACCTGAACAGTGCATGTCCTACACATTGTATCGATTCCAACTGAGCCATCTTTATCAAAGTATCTTGCTAAAATCTCTAGATGTGGCTGAAGAAAATTACTCTTATCAGTAAACAAGATATCCAAGTTCGCAAAGGCTAAAACAGAATAGTAACAATGAAAAATGGCACCATTGAAAGGTTGGGTGGTATAGGGACCAAATAGAAATAACGAGATCAACATGCATGCTGGAAAGATTAAAAAGGGGATTAAAATAACAAATTTTGACAACTAGAAACACAATCCATGTTTACAAAATACCCTCAGGAAGAAGCCTGTGCACATGAAAATCAGAAAACAAAGCTCAAAGGGAGATAATGGGAAGTCTGGCTAGTACAAAAAACAAGTTTAGTGAAATGAAATTGATCAAAACTCCAAAGATCAATATCAATTGATGTAAATGCAATGTGGCTTCATTTGTTGTATCAGATAAGAAGGTCTGCATAAGGATTTTTTTCATGATACGGAGGTCACAAGTGCAACATCTTCCACATATTAACAACCCAGTAGACAACTATCAATGGCAAAGACAATAGCATTGTTATCACTGATCTGCACAATAAATTGTTTGCACCCAAGGATGTAACGCTCTACCCCAATGACACAATATTATTCGCTTTTAACTCTTCCGAACCAGACTTCCCAAGAGGTCACCCATCATGATAGTATTCTCGCAAAAACATGCTTAACTACCGAGTTCTAATGGGATCAAGGCCATCACGGCTTTAAAATGCATTATTGTCAAAAAGTGTGCGAATATACATATAAGTAGATCCCCAACTCCATACTCAAGCGATGTGGGACGCTCACAATTTGGTATCAGAGCCATTGTCCAGCCTAAGATGGGGCAAGCGTGCACAAGCCTATGAAGGTCACTAGCAAGGACGTTAGGTCCTAAGAGGAAGTGATTGCGGCGTCCCACATCGCCTGCGGATGAGCATGTGCTCATATGTATACTCGCACCCTTCTTGACATAATGTATTTGAAAGTCGTGATAATCATGAACCTATCAGAGCTTCGTAGTTAAGTGTGCTTATGTGAGAGTAGTACCGGGATTGATGATCTCCCAGGAAGTCTAGTTCGGGGGAGCCAAAAGCGGACAATATTGTGTCATTGGGGTGAGACATTACCACTTGAGCCAATCCTTTTGGGTTAAAATTTATTAAGCCCTAATCTCTTGTTTGAAGATCTGACATATAGTGCGTGTGGACAAATTGTGTCTATCTTCATTTAGAGTAATCAATTATATTCCATCCATGAGGATATTTTCCTCATTCCAGCTTAAATATATTTGATATTTAGCCAACTAACTAATTTGTGTACTTCCCTCAAACTCGAACAGTTGAAAAGAGGTATACAATACATACCTTGGGCATCCTAGGCATGTCCTTAAGTCCCGCTTTGGGCTGGAAACCTATTCCTAAGAATCCAATTCCCATTTTCGTTGCAACAACTTTCACCTATAAAAAATTAACATAGGAAGTCTATTCTTTTGTTCAATAACATACAGATTCTTCATAAGATCAAAAGAATTAATAGATAAACAAATAAATTTACGAAGGAATGAAAACCCGAAGTAAAAAATACTAATTTCACATTGAATCATCAAGTCTCTTCGGTATATGATAATAATCACAAGATATTAATCTATCAATTAGTAACATATGTTAGAATAGCCGTTAACAATTAGAGTGGCCTGTGATTTTACAGAACCAATTGGAATTCCATGCTATAGAAATTCAGACAGTCTAAAGAAGGAAGTTGTGGGGCCCACATGCCCTGGGAAGGTGGATCAGATTGCTCGAGGCAGACCTTTTTTCTTTATTTTGTCCTTTTTTCTTTATCTACATCTTTTCTTAGAAACTAAATTTGACATAAACATGAAGTAGGTTAAAAAAAATTACAAGATATGACACAAATAAAACTATTTATCACAATAACAAACATAGTACACTCACCCACAACAAAAAAAAAAAAGAAAAAAAAAGAAAGAAAGAAAAAACTATACAAAAAAGGAATATTATACTTGGAGATACTTGTTTTTTTACAAGCTTGCCGCTTCATGGATATACTAGAGTAGGATTATTTCAACTGACCTGACATAGGTGTGATTTAATCTCGGCATAAGTTTCATGTAATGTTTTGACAGGTGCCCCACTAAGCTCAAGCTGACCACCAGTCTCCAATGATATGCTTAGCTTACCCTGTTCCACAATTATGCATTGCTTTAATTAAGCCACGTATCAGAGAACAAATTGAGAAAGTCTTGTTGGTATACGAAGATTCTAATACAAGTTCAAAATTATTGACTATAATAATAGTAATAATAAACAGTAACAGTTTACCTTTTTGAGTCCTACAAGGTTGTCACCTTCCATTACTTTTCCCCAATCATATATTGCAGCAACACTATTGAGTAACTCTTCTATTTGTTTATATGTTATGGGACATAAAGTTCTCAACTGAAAACCAAACTTTTCATGTTCAGTTCCTATTCTGCAAGGACAACACTAACAAATCACACAATTGACAAGTGCAGATGAAGGTGGTTCATCAAGCAGGGAAAGATAATATTTGCCAACTAATTATTTAGTGTCAAGCCAGGATCATCGATACAAGAAAGGAAAAGATTTCAGACAAGGTACATTTTACCAAAGAATAATGCTAGAAGGAGGACTAAAATCGTCTTTGTGTCATTTCAAATGTGATTTGACTTTTAAAATTACTAATAGAACAAAATCCAATAATGATAATCTCAAATTCAATGGAGATTTTAAAAGACACATCATATTTGGGAGGACACAATGAGGACAAGATCTTTCTAGCATTACTCTTCACCAAATATACTAGTCTAGGCTAGGATGTAGGATAAATTTCCTCTTCCTACAAAATACCAGTCAAAACCAAATATTCCACTAGATGGCCTTACATTTCAACAAAGGAAAAGAAGGGGAAACTAAAGAATGCATGCAAAAAATTTATATGTCAATACTGAATTCATAGGAAATATAAACAAAGCAGAATGTAATAGCAAACTTGTGTCTCAAATGTAACTAAAACATGCAAAAATCTACCAAAGCATCTTCAATTGGCACAATACCACTCTGCATGAATTACATACCTCCATTCCTCCCTAGGCTTGCACCCAGAGGCAAAGTATCCTACAAGATCCTCTTTTGTCAGTGGCTCTGTAGGAAATACATTGGCCTCAGTGGCGGTTGCTGCAACAATCACTTTATGCCCTTGTTTCCTTCCAACCCAAGTTTTAGCTAAATGAGGAGAGGAAGGAAAACCAACATGAGTTTCCTTCTTATTAGATGCCACCATATTTCTCTTCACCCCATAAGCCATGAAATGTGCTTGGCCTGGCTGGGAAAGGAGTGACATGCTGCAATCATAACAAAAGAAACGAATGCAACCTTGTCTGTTAAAACTCGCGAAGCAATGATTACAAATCTCACCATTAGGGTTGTGATTGAGTTTGAGTTAACCCAAGAATTAAATGTTCGAACTCGACCAAAACAAATTTATGTAAGATGGAGCTGGAGTTAGGCTCTAGAAGGGTATCCAAACTCAAACTCAACAAAAATTAACAGATTCCTTATTTTTTAATGGGGCAAATTAACATTGATTCTACATGATACATTTGCTAATCCAAACACTATAACAATTACATAAATTTATATATATATATAAAAGGGATGGGCTATGTTAATTCACCATATATTCCAAAAGCTTAAGCAAATAGAAACTATTATGATAATCATGATAGGCTCTCTAGCTAGTTCCCCATGAGATTCCTAAGTTTTCAGCATCTGGACATATATATAAGTATATAACATGAATAATTTTTTTTTTTTTTTTTAAATGGCCGCGTAAGAAGAAAGGAGAATTCAAACTAGTGAACTTCACTTCATAAAGTGTGATCCTTATTAAACTAGCTCTTATAGACTATAACATGAATAATTAACTATCTTTGAAGGAAAAGAAGCTAGAAAACCAAGAAACTTGTTACAAGACGTACCTTAAAAATACTGGGTCTGAATCTGAAACCTAAAAGAAGAAAAACCCAGACTGAGAGTTTAAGAAAATGGAGTTCATGATGGGAAAACAGAGATGTTGAGGATTTAAAAGAACAAAGAAGCGACAAGTGAGTGGCATTGAAGAGCAGTTAGTAAGGCCAGACTGGTCCTCCACACTGCACCATCTCTCTCTTACTCACTCTCCGAAGCCTTCAGAGCCAGAGGAACCATCATAGCTGCAGTACAGAGGTTGTTGAAACTTTTAAAGAAATATATATATATATATATACACATATGAACACTTTTTCTAGCTTGCAAGTTACGACAGAGACATGGTAGTATTCTTAAAATTGTCACTCAATGTCGGCCACTAAACTGATTTTATTTTATTTATTTATTTTATGAATATATTTGCCCCATATGTGTATTTTCATAGCAACGTGTCCTTGAAAAGCGCAAACGTCATGCTGATGCAGCTAGAAGCAGCCCAAAATGGTTTTGCGGAAAAAGAACTCAAGATATAAGGTTGTAAGTTTTGGTTTAAAATGATTTTTGGAAAATATTTTTTTGTATTTTAAGGTATTTAATACCATCAAAAATAATAATAAATTAAAAATATTTTCGATTTAATCAAGAAAGCCTCCTTAATTTTCAAAAAATTGTTTCAATTTTTGAAAGCTTCAAAACAATTTTTTTGAGTTTAAGGATCTTATTCTTAAATCAATAGACCCAATCAACATGTTTTTGAGATTCACTCGAGACCTTGTCGAAACTTGATCAGGACTCCACCAGAACCCACCCAAGGCCCCACAAAGACCTACTCGAGATACTGCATGAACCCACCCGGAACCCTTTCAAGACCTACCCAGCGTGGGATGGTAGCATACTCTTCCTTTGGTTGGATCTATGGCATTCAAATGCTTTGGTTCATATTGAAAGCAAACTGCATTTGCTTAATTTGGGGGTGGGGAATGTAATTCTTTGAAAAAATAAAGGGTAAATATATTATAAGTTCATGAGTCAACTTGCCAAAACTAAAAAAATTTTAGGTTTTTTTTTTTTCTTCGAATTTTTACTTCTTGAGTTAATCGAAATGCCAATAAAATTTTTATCGTTAGATTTTTGTAACGCCCGTTAGTCCCCAAAAAAATGCATCGTTTTGCCACATTAGCATATGCATTTTTTCTAAAATTATTATACCAAAAGAGAGATAATACCGGAACCCATGACTCGTCATTCTCAACATTCCCATGGTCACTACAAAAAATAGACTTTTTTTTTTGACAGGGTGTTTTTGATGTATTAGGTAGTCTGGCAAGTCACTAAACTTTATTGACATGTGTTGAGCGTTAAAAATGTGGTTGTCAAAAATGGAGATTTTTTGATGTGTCATTGTTTGGCATGTCAATAAATTATTGACGTGTCAAAAAGTGGCACGTGAAAAAAAAAAAAATTTGATGTGTCATTTTTTAACACGTCAATAATTTATTGACGTGTCAGTTTTGACACGTCAACAAATCTATTGATGTGTCAATAAATTATTGACATGTTAGAAATTGACGTGTAATTAATTTTTGACGTACCAGAAATTGACACGTTAATAAATTTTTTGACGTGTCAATTTCGAAACGTCACTAAAATTTAAAATTTATTAAAAAAAATAATTTTTTTAAAATTTTTTCAACATCATCTCTTTCTCTCTCTCCCTTCCTTTGTTTCTCCAACACACCATTCTCTCTCTCTCTCTCTTCTTTTCTCCATTTTCTCACTCTCTCTCTTCTTTTTTCCGGAGAAAAGAAGAGAGAGTGAGAAAATCCATTTTCAAAAACCCAAACCCAAAAATTCTTCAAAAAATCAACCTGAAAAATAAAAAACTCAAACGTCAACCCCAACAAATCTTCAAAAACCTAAACGTCAAACCCAACAAATCTTTAAAAACTCAAAAATTCTTCTTATCTTCTCTTCTTCTTCTCCTCTTCTATTTTTTTTTTGTTCTTCTGCTTCTCTTCTTCTTCTTCTCTTCTCCTTTTCTTTCTCTTCTTCTGCTTTTTTTCTGCTTCTCTTCTTTTTCTCTTCTCCTTTTCTTTTTCTTCTTCCCTTTAGAGGGAGCTAGCTGGGGGTACTGCATGGGCGTGCAGACAGAAGTGGGAGATTGAGAGAGGAGAGAGAGAGAGAGTGTGGGGAAATAAAAGAAGAGGGAAAGAATAAATAATAAGAAGAGAGAGAATAGGGAAAAAGTTGAATTAAAAGAGACATCTCACTCATTTTTTTAGTGACATGCCAAAATTTGACATGTCAAGAAATTCTCGACGTGTCAAGATTTGACACGTCAAGAAATCCTTGATGTGTCAAATTTGACATGTCAAGAAAATATTTTTCTTGACGCATGTGACACGTCAAGAAAATAAATTGAAAATAAGAAGGGAAAAAAAATGATATGATCCTTTTTTTTTTTAAAAAAAAAATACTATATACTTAAGACTAAGAGAACACATACATGTATTAATATTCTAAAAAACACTTTAATTTTTTAGTTTATAATACTCCTACAATCTTGAAAACGTGATATAGCCATAATAATTTTTTCAAAATAAATTAAAAGAGTACATATTTATCACTGTCTATAAACATATATTTAATAGCTAATGAATATATCTCTTAATGTATGACAACATATACCAATTATACATATATATTATACATATACCAATTAAATTTGGTTACCTAATATAGGTTACTAGTTAAATTTTGTTATCTAATTTTTTTAAAACAAATAATTAATATTATTAATTAATTAATTTTTTACGTATGAAATAATGACGTGTTATTTTGGCACGTCAATAATTGTCAAAATACCACGTCAATAATTATTGAGGTGTTATTTTTGACACGTCAATAAAGTTTTTCTTGATGTGACAGTAATTACCACGTCAATAATTAGTAACATGGCAAAAAATGTGTTACCGTTGATTGAGAAATGAAAGTTGTCACGAAAACCCACCATCCATGGTAGGATACAAGAATTGCAGAATGCAAGATATGCCCCACCAAATTATTTACCTCTGGGTTGTCCGAAAAGCTTCCATGGCCACTGTTGAATCGAAACAGAGGAAATTGTAAAACAGAGTATATGAATAAACGCATTAATGGTAAACAGGAAAGTTAGAGAATGGATGGCAAAGAATGCAGAAAAGTATGCGATTACCAATCATGTCCAAGAACAAAAATAGCCCAGAACATTGTTCCCTGAGCAACCCAATAGAATGGGTAAAAATCCAAGAATCGAAGTAGATTGCAGCAACAACTGATGCAATAACCAGAAAGATATCCCTGAGAGCATAACTGAGAGACATCCAGGGATTCTTGACCCAACAATGCTTGGGAATGGCAGCTCGGATCTCAGCAATCTTAAATGGAGGCGGCGCACTTGGGTCGAAATCATCTTTTCCAGCTATCCCATGAAAGCCATTACCAAAGCCTCCTGCATTCTCCATCTCTTCAACCGCCGGTGCTTTCATTCGCAGGCCATCCCAAACCCCCCAAGGGGTTGGGGGGTGGCCATGGGTGGCAGCACCACCCCTGGCCATCCCTTTAATTATTTTTATTTTTATTTTTTATTTTTTTAATTTAATATTTAAATTAAATTAATAAAAATTATTACGTTGATGTGGTGAAATGGTGTATTTTAATTGGGACTAATAAGCATTACAAAATCTAACGGTAGGAATTTTATTGGCATTTCGATTAACCCAGAAAATAAAAATTCCAAATTAAATTAAAAAAAAAAAAAAAAATCATAGGGATTTTGTAGTTTTGACGGGTTGACTCGGGGACTTATAATATAAAAATACATGTGCTTTAAAATGCTTTCAAAACAAAGTTTATTTCAGTAATAAACACATTGTAATGGACTGAAAGTCTGAAATGGATGAAAAAGGAACAGGATGATGGAAATGGAAACTGTTTATAGAAAACTCAGCATTTCAATGATGCTTAAACCTCCAAAGTTCACAATGAACATTCTAAAATTTTTTTGATACCTTTACAATTCTCTAAGGAGTCTTATATAGACTCAGCTTACACTACTTGGGCCTAACTAGTAGGCCTAACTAACAACTAATCTAGTAACAGAAATGGGCTATAATATATATCTACTTTAGACCTATTATATAATTTAATAGTTTTTTTTTTAAAAAAAAAAAAAAAACAATCGATCCTCCCATGAGTAACCCTCTAATTTTCAGGATTGATTATAATGCGACAGAAACTCGTTTATAAGCACCCAAAACCCTATAAACTTGATCCTTAACCTATTTCTAACCCCACAAAGCCTCGGAGACTCCACTTATTCGAAAATACAGCCACAAGGGTGTGAGAGTGAAAGGGAAAAGTAGAAGAAGCCTGAAATTGACATTTTTTGTCATCCCCTAAGCCATGTTCGCGCGTGTTCATTTTCGCAATGCAAAGCGTACAACTTCAACGTTTCTTTTGTATTTAAATCCTTTAGTTTCTTCTTGTATTTTTTCATAGTCATGATGTTTACTTGTTTAGGTTGTCTTTTCATGACGAGATAATTTGTTTTTAAACAAAAATAGTTTACTCTCAGTGGGCTTCAAACAACAGACCTCTATAGTTGCTCAAGGACTTACGCTTCAATAGGCGTTACGAAGCCAACCTATTGGGGTTCACAATAGTGAATTTCAAACACATATTAGTTTAATAGATTAGGTTAGAGAAAATTTTTCCAATCTATATAGTTTGGAGAAAAACTTTATCCTTAAGAATATCATATCTAAATATTTATCATGATAAAAATCAAATACCTATATGCATAAGAATATAATAAATGAACTTAGAATATTACTCATGTATAAATTTCCCTTCACATTCTTTATTAATGATCATACTCATATTCAATGAGTTAGACAAGAGTATCGTGCTAAGGACATACAATACAACACGATTTATTTTTCTTGATTAATTGCAACTGTCGGATTGCAACCCAAGAACCAAGAAGTGTTTAAGGGAGGGCCAACAAAGGCCAAAGAAAACAACACGACCATAAACCATAAAGGATGTTGGTGAACCTAATTCTTCAGTTGATCAATAGAGTAGCTCATGAAAGACAGGATCCACACATTGTCCCCACTTCCCCTGGTGCATCTCCAAAAGCTTCTCGGCAGGTGTCACTCCTGCCATCGGATCGATCACCACCCAACATGAACACATGACAAAATCATCATTATTCATTAAAACAACAATGAAAGTGTTGTTAGAGTTTTAATTAAATGACTAAATTTAGTATTTTCTAATAGCTTAAAATTTGATACAATTGGTGATTTTAAGTTAAATATTGCAGTGGTGTTGGTGCTTTATTTGTTTGCCCAAAAAAACAAATTGGCATGAAATAAGTATAGTCTAAGGTTGAGGTCTACAAGACATGAATTCCACTAAATTCCACTAATTGCATGTACTAGAGCGTGGGTTCGAATCTCAGCAATGAAGAATCTCTACATATGCATGATTAGTATTAACCGCCTTGGATTCCCATTAATACTCTAGTAGGGCTGGGTCAGGCTATGGCTCAATCGGATTTGAGAGAGCACCTGCGGTTCCCACCGTTTAAGCCCCTCCTGTGTGGATCCCAGCGGGTAGGTGCTAGTATAGTTACGTTCAGGTAAAATAGCTACAATTGGTCTACCATTTTTTAATTAAAAAAAATAAACATATAAAATAAAAAATAAGCACCTGTTTTTACCACCTCGGCCACCTCATCAAGGAACCCTGATTCCCTAAAGCCTCTTCTGTCCAAGCCATCCTGCAGAAGAAAAGATGTATAATGCCTTGAGTGATAACAACAACAAAAGCAATCATGCCAAACTAATTATATACCTGCGCCCACTTGACAACATCTTCAGCAACATGCCTTAGCAATCCATCCCGAAATGGTGTTTTTAGACCAATCTTAGGAACCTATTAAACAGAATTTTGCAGTTATGTTAGCCATCTTGATGATCACCATTTAATTTGCTTATTGTCTCATATTTGTATTACCATATTCCTCAACATCTCTCGTTCTTCCATGGTCCAATCAGCTATCAAGTCCAGAACATTTTGAAGTGAAACCTCATCATATAGTAAACCTACCTGACATTTATAAGAAAATGAGAATGAGCTGAAGTTAGTGGAATGAGAAAGTTGATAAAAAAATAAAATAAAAAATAAAAAATCTATGCAAGTTAGACATAGGGCATGTAACATGACTATTAGATATGTGTAACTTAAAAAATGGTAAGATAATTTTCATAATCACCCACCAAACACATTATTATTATTTATAAAGGAGAGTTGCACAATTTAATTTAAATACATCCACTAACAAGATTGTCAAGCCGTAAGTTGCGATTCCACCTAAAACCAGTGAGTGTTAAGGAAGACAAACTCAAGTCTTTTAATTCATTGACATTGCACCCAACTAGTCTATTTGGTTTTAGGTGGAATGACAGCTCACGGTTCGACAAAAGTTATTAGTGACAGGAAGTCATGGGATCGAGTTGCGGAAGCCTCACTGTGAGGAAGGGACCGACCTAAAAACAAGTCTGCTGAACACGATGTTGAGGTCAATAAAAGACTTGAGTTTGTCTATCTTAACACCAATTGATTGATTCTAAGTAGAATGGTCTGACAAAGATAATCTTAACTCTATTTTCTAAATCAAATAGAAAAAAATGTAATTTATCCTAATCTACCACTTTCCCTCCAAGTTTGAGAATGTATGTCATATAATACCAAATTGGAAAAAATAAATGCAAGTCGTCCACAACCTAGAGCTTTGGTGAACAAATATGCCAATTAGTCTTATGTTTTCACATGCGGATCTCTTTATTAGTTAATTTACTACGAACAAAGTGATAGTCTACTTCTATGTGCTTTGTACGCTCATGAAATACTAGATTTGTGACTATATGGATGAGCGCCTGATTATCATACAATACGATTATCACAAATTAGTTTAATGGATGTTTAGGAGATCACATAGGTCATTACCCAAAATGCTGGCAAAGCACATAACATTGCCAAAGGCCCTGCATCAGCACCCCTCATCTCTAAGTATGTCTTCATCCGAACCTGAAGATAGACAGCAACTTATAGCTTAAGTTATAGGCACAAAAATCAAGCAAATTTGGAACTTTTCAAAGACTTAATCACCTCAGGATATAATGTTCCCAAATGATTCTCCCAATCATTGAGTGCTGGCAATTCACCCGGTAGACAAGGAAGTTTTCCTGCCATAAAGTCCTGCAAAACAGTACAATGGCCAACATTATATGTCTTGACCAAATTACAAGCTTAGGATGAAAGTATTCTCAAGATTTAGTAAATATTATATTTCTTTTTATAATATAAAAGAACATGGCTACTGATGAAAGCCTTGTTATAATAAACTAGAAAGGATAGATGGAAACCCTGAATGACATTCCAGCACTGTCAATATATTTCTTTTTCCTGTAAATGTAAACCATTGGAACATCAAGAGCATAATCAACATACCGCTCAAACCTGCACCAAAAATTTAAGCACAAACAAAATGGTTCCATCAGATCCAATCAATTTTACTAATAGATAAAAACTCTGCTAAAAAATGAAACAGCCCGCTTCAAGTTGTATGATATTATCCGCTTTGAGCGTGAGCCTGCACGATTTTATTCTTCGGTTTACCCCAAAAAAACCTCATACCCAGTAATGTGGGACGCCACAGAAAATTGATGTTGATGCAATAACAATAAGTAGGAAATAAGTTGCTTGATGATAACCCTTGTTGTGAAGAAAATTTATGTATATATGAAAATGTTTAGAACAAGAGACATTTGGACACTCAGAAAATAAAATGAATAATATTTTGAAAGTAAAAAACAAGATGAACTTACCCAAAGGAGTCATCAAAAACAAAGGGGAGCATGCCAGTACGACTTTTATCATGGCCAGTCCAGAAATGGCTGTTTAAACAAATAAAAATAAATGCAAAATCCCATGAGAAAAAATAATACTAATATACATGAAAGAAAGAACTTGAGTAACTTTTGGAAACCTTCTCAAGCTGAGATAACCATTTGGATTTCCTTCAGCAAAAGGTGAATTTGCAAATAGTGCTGTTGCTATCTGTCTTATTTATTGCACTAGTTAGATCCCATGGAATCATAAAGTTTTCTAGTAAAAAAATAATAGGGATAAAAGTTTCTCACAGGCTGCAAAGCAAGACTTGCCCGAAATTTCCTGATCATGTCAGCTTCTGAACTGTAATCCAGATTAACCTGTAAGATTTGAATTTTGATTTGCATCATTTCCCTTTTCATAAATAAAAAAAAAAAAAAATTAAAAAAAAAAATTCAATTATAAAAATTAGAGAGCCTTCAAGAGCATGCCTTTCAATATAAGCACATAAAAACGAAAGTGTAAAATTCATCTCACCTGGACAGTGCATGTTCTACGCAATGTATCGATTCCAAGTGGGCCAACTTTAGCAAGGTATCCTGCTAAAATCTCTTGATGTGGCTGGATCAAATTACTCTTATCATCAGTAAACAAGTTATCCAAATTCCCAAGAGGCTGAAACATATTAATATAGCAACACTAAAAAATGACACCATTGAAAGGTTGGGTGGTATAACAAGCAAATAGAAATAAAAAATTAAGGAGATTTGCATAATCCTTGTCCATAAAAAGTTTTAATTTTTTTTAAAATTTTTAAATAATAATAATCCAAGTCCATTAGCTTAGACTTTTGGGTTAAAGTGGTATTCAACTATGTATATTAATATTGTACTTTAGGTAAAAACTTTACAACCACTTTGTCTCCCAGCACTAATCTCTTGTTTGAAGATCACCTGGCATTCTTCATTTAGAATAATGAATTAAATTCCATCAATGAGGAAGTTTTCCTCATTCCATCTTAAATATCTTTCATTTTCAGCCAACTAACTAATTTGTGTTCTTCCATCAAACTTGAACAGTTGAACGGTTGAAAAGAGGTATACATTACATACCTTGGGCATTGTAGGCATGTCCTTAAGTCCCCCTTTGGGCTGGAAACCTATTCCTAAGAATCCAATTCCCATTTTTGTTGCAACAGCTTTTACCTATAAAAAAAAAAAAAAAATAGTTAATAGTTAAACAAATAAATTATGAAGGAATTGAAAACCAAATCACAAAAAAAAAAAAAAATAATAATTTCTCAATATTGAATCATCAAGTCTCTTACGGTATATGATAATAATCACAAGGAAGATATCATCAATCTATCAGTTAGTAACATATGTTAGAATAGTAAATAGTTGTTAGATGTTAGAGTGGCCCATTATTTTACAGAACGGATTGGGATTCCATGTTTTTGAAATTCAGGCAATCTAAGAAAAGAAAATTATGTGGCCCAGTCTGGCTGTCCGAGGTAAGTGAACCCCGTAGCCCCCCTCTTTTAGGCTGCCCAAACTTTTATGTATTTCAGGCAGCCTAACAACAATGATCCTACAAACACATTAGACACTTGCTTTTTACAAGCTTGCCTCTTCATGCATATATATATGCTAGAGTATGATTATTTCAACTGACCTGACATAGGTGTGATTTAATCTCGGCATAAGTTTCATGTAATGTTTTGACAGGTGCACCGCTAAGCTCAAGCTGTCCACCACCCTCCAGTGATATGCTCTGCTTACCCTATTCCACAATCATGTACTGCTTTAATTAAGCCGCATATTAGAGAATAAATTTAGAAAGTCTTGTTGATATACAAAGATTCTAATACAAGTTCAACACTGTTTACAATAATAATAATAATAAAAGTAAAAAATTTACCTTTTTGAGTCCAATAAGGTTGTCACCTTCCATGACTTTGTCCCAACCAAATATTGCAGCAACATCGTTGAGTAACTCTTCTATTTGTTCATATGTTATGGGGCATAGAGTTCTCAACTGGAAACCAAACTTTTCATGCTCAGTTCCTATTCTGCAAGGTCCACATATATGCAGAAACAAATCATACAATTGACAAGTGTAGGTGAAAGTATATATAATTGGCAAAATGCAATTACATACCTCCATTCCTCCTTAGGCTTGCAGCCAGAGGCAAAGTAACCGACAAGATCATCTTTTGTTAGTGGCTTTGTAGGCAATACAGTGGCCTCGGTGGCAGTTGCTGGAACAATCACTTTATGCCCTTGTTTCCTTCCAACCCCAGTTTTAGCTAAATGAGGTGAGGAAGAAAAACCAACACAAGTTTCCTTCTTACTAGATGCCACCATATTTCTCTTCACGCCATAAGCCATGAAATGTGCTTGACCTGGTTGGGAAATTAGCAGTGCCATGCTACAATCCTAACAAAAGAAACACATGCAACCTTGTGAGTTAAAACTCATGAAGCCATGATTACAACTTCACCATTAGGGTCGGGATCAAGTCGAGTAAACCCGAGTATTAATTGTTCAAATTCGACTAAAAAAAATTTATGTAAGATGGAGCTTGAGTTAATTAGCTATATATAGAAGGGTGTCCAAAGTTAGCTCAACAAAAATGAACTGAGTTCTAGCTCGGCTTGAGTTGGAGCAAAGCTTGAGTTAGATTCCTTAAACCAAATCCGCATTATGCTTAGGAGGAAGACGAGAATAGTTATGAGAGTGCCTATAATAGGTCAAGTACTAATAGGAGTATCAGGTTTAGCCCATTCTACATTGTCTATATATGTGACTAATCCACAAGTCCATTCGGCACGAAATTAGATCAACGAAATTGAGATGATTTATTTTTTGGTCTAGATTTTGTCTTGTTATATCTAACCGTATGGGTGTTACCATGTCATTAACATTTTAAATGACATGGCACATATAAACCATTACATGCATGAAACTTAAAGTTTATTTGAGATTGCGTTTAACAAATAAAACTTTTAAGTCAAAAAAAGTTTTTAAACAAAAACTTTATTTTTATGTTTTTGTCAAAAATATATATATATTTTTTTGACAATTTTTAAGTTTTTTAGACCCTTAAAAGGGCTTTTAATTTTTTTAATTAAATGCGTACTTTTTTTCAAACGAACTTTTTGAGTGTTAAAACCACTTTTAGATTCTTCAAACATAATCCCAAACAAATCCTTAATCTGGATTATGAAATGGTTGTTCTCCATTTTACTCGAAATTAAAAAAGGACCCTAATCCACTCAACACAACAAAACACACATTCATGCAATAAATTACTCTATTCAAGACCACAATCACAATCTGAGTCAAATTGTTTCAAAAGTACTCTTCTCTTAAAGAGGCGAGAACAAGCAAAAGTCCAAAACTTTATTCCAAATTCAATTTCATGCACTCGGTTGATAAGAATTAAAAAAATAAAAAAAGAACCTTTTATACGCCTGTTTGGTTAAGAGATCAAATAAACCATAGTGCTTTCATTTTTGCACTTTGCCGTCCAACTGACAAGCCAATAACACCTGCATCTATCTAACGGTGTACATTTCATCGGCTGCTTCTTGTTGTTTCCAGAACAAGACCACCCTGCCGGTGCAAAGGCTTGTCAAGGGTGGCTGGTTTCCGGCCAGACAAGGATTGATGATATCATCATCTTACATGTTATGTCTTTGGGTTGTAAAGAGGAAGAGAAGAAGGCTGCCATGCACAAAGGCTTCCCTAGCTCCCTTTCATTTTCAGTTAAAACAATGTAAGAGATATATAGAGTAGAGTGAAACCCATTGGTACCTGCTAGCTGCAGAGAGGAAGGCTTCCCTTGTTAACCTTCACTTCAGTGCGTTGCTCATGATCAGAGGGTTGGAGGACCTTGGAGTAGTACTTGAGGTGTGCGAGTGTTGAAAGAAATATATATATATATATATATATATATATATATATATATATATATAGAGAGAGAGAGAGAGAGAGAGAGAACGTGTAAGATTATATGCCTATTTATCTTGAAATATAATAAGTACAAATTAACATACACTAATTTTTGACAATTATGGATTTATGGTGATATCTTGTGAGAGTGTTGATCTAATGGGAGACATCATGACATGCCTCTTCATAACATGTCATGATGGCAAACATCTCACTGTGGGAAGTTATTATGATGTGATCACCCATCACATTAACTCCCACTTATGTACACTATAATAGTGATTGATGGGATTTTCAATCGGATTTGTTTTACCTTTGGTACCAAAATTTGTAAGTGCCCATGCCAACTCTCATATGTAAAACTTACAGATCGGCGTAAGACTGTAACATGGTCTTGTGCACGCTTTTGTCTTTTCCTAACCTAACAACACCCTTTACCATATGCTCTCCCACTAACATATTCGGGGTCACTTCATCTCACTATATTTCAAGTGAAAGACAT
This sequence comes from Corylus avellana, assembly GCF_901000735.1. Lineage (NCBI taxonomy): Eukaryota > Viridiplantae > Streptophyta > Magnoliopsida > Fagales > Betulaceae > Corylus > Corylus avellana. The sequence goes on along the minus strand of NC_081543.1, from coordinate 27,096,521 downwards.
CAACCCTCTGTGGTAGGGAATATAGTTCATGTGTAATGCCTGAAAAATTAAAGGATATACATAATAAATAGAATATGAATAATAATAAAATGTAAGGTAAAATATACTTTAGTTTTTTGAACTATCACCACATTTTCATTTATACCTCTAAATTTTAGAAAGTGCCATTGGAGCCCCAGCCCTAAACTACCACTGCATGCCAAATTAAACACTTTAACATGTTTCTACCCAAAATGTAGGGATATGCATTTGCTTTACACTCTGGCACGTTATGATTTAACTGTAGTTTACCATTATTATTATTAAATAATAATTAAGTTAAATAAGCTATATATACACTAATGTTTTGGTATAATTCTGATCCTAAGAGTATATGTTACCTAACATCTATTATGAAAGGTAGTATCTATTAGAATTTAAAATGTTTTTACAGGATAAAGCACTGCATCTGTTCAGAAATGACTTGTTTTAAAAAAAATAAGAGAACGCAAAATTTTGAAATGAATGGCTCGCGTTACACACAGAAATTTGTCGGTTATTATTTACTTATTGAGCCGTGAACTTACTTTTTTCCACCCAAAAGATTGTGGGATTTTACCAATATATATAGTCACAATGGGAGAGAATGAGCAGTACTATCTGAATCTAAATTTCTATTCCTGAGGTCTGATAAAGCCCTAAGGTTTTGAGGTATAACTGGATTTTGTAGAGATCAACCATAAATAGTTGTAGTTTTTATTAGGGGCACTTTTGTAATATTATGAACAGTATTAGGACTAATTGTAATGTCTCTTGATATTTATATAAATATGTTTGTTTAGTTAAAGATCTCGTGTTCAATTATCTCTTTTGGAATGTGAGTAAGTGGGAAAAAAATAAAAAATAAAAAATACATGCAACTTTCGCAGTGTGAATTACAAGTTACTGCAATAGTGCCACTAGCAATATGTGAATATTCTATTTATCTTATTAATTAATTCAGGGCATTACGGTCCACACCCATACCACCATGATGACTTCAGCCAAACACATATCACATGTGTCGACCTATTCTAAAATTTTGAACAAGTTCTAAGTCTGGAGGTTTTTCTCGATACACCTTATCGGTGACTTTACACTAGATGAGTATTAGTATTTACATCCATATGAACCATAATATCTATATCTCATTACTTTACATCCATATGAACCATAATATCCATATCTCATTAATGTCTCCTACGTTAAACAGATCAATTATGTCCCACATAAAGGATTGCATAATCTCGTTCACCTAGGTATTTTTTAGACCACTAATACTACCGCAGTAATAAAGTTAACTTCAATTCAACCATTTTTACTATATCTTGAATATAGTAATAATCCACATGTCCCAAGATTGAAACCTTTATCACATTGAAAGAAGGTTGGTATTTTGGTAATCTTGACACCCCGTCCGTTAAGATTTAACAAAGAGGTTATATTAAAAAAAAAATTAGAAGTTTTGATACACTAAATTAAGAGTTTTTGAACTTTAGAGAGTAATTGCAAAAGTGATGAAAATTCATGGAGATTAAGAGCATGTTTAGGATTGTGTTTGAGGAATAGAATTTTTAAGTCAAAAGTACTTTTTGACAAAAATTTTATTTTTAATCTTTTATTAAAAGTGTGTTTTGACCATTTTTTGGCTTTTTAGACACTTAAAAATGTTTTTAATTTTTTTATTAAATGAGTTCTTTTTTCTTCAAACAGACCTCTTTGAGTGTTAAATATACTTTTAGGTCCCACAAATACAACCTCAAACACGCCTTAAGCAAAGTTTTTCCAATTAATTAATAACATATATGGTGAATCAAGTAAAAGAAAAAAAAAACAAATCTTATCATAATATTATGAGAATATTGAAATAATATTAAAAGAGGAAGCTTGATTTGAAAGCAAGATATCTTGAAGATATCTTTGTTTCGTGGTTATACATTTTTTATTCATTAAAAAAAAATAAAAAGCAAGATATCCTAAGAGCAAACCTTCATCATATTTCCTATAAAGCACGCACGTGGTTCATGATAGAATATTAATTATGAGTAATGCTGTTTTTTAAGTAATTTTATATTAATTACACATTATTTATAATCACATGCTTTGAACAAGTGGTTTGATCTGTATTCAGTAAAAAAATGATTCATGATATAATATTAATTATAATCACGTGCGTGATCAATCGAAACAATGATTGTGGTCGGATAACACTTAAAAAGCTTTCATTATTGCTCTTGGATATTTTTCTTTTTTTAACCCTTTACACGTATAAATTTGATTTTTATATTTTTCTTTATTGAACCCTTTATTAAAGCCAAATTGAATGATATTTGTCTGTCTTTGTTCCTCCTCCACTCTTCATCTAAACCCTTTACACGTATAAATTTTCATGATGAAGCTAGCCACTTGCAAAAAGGGTTAAATGAAGAGTAGTGTAGGAGGACCAACAAAGACAAAATCAAACATCACTTAGCCGCCGCCCGCGTGCAGGGTATTCAGCATTGTGAGCGCATTCATGAGTTTTTAGTCTCATATTAAAAAATATAAAAAAAGAGTTAACAGTTAACATACACTAAGTTAACACAAGCTCATTAACTTATGCTTTTAAGTTAGAAAGGTGTTTAAATATATATATTAATGTACTATTGTAAAAACTCTCAAAACCGTTTATCTCTTCAACATTAAGATAATCCTTATGAGATTAGGCACATACTAAAGCTTGGATTCAACTCTCTCCGTAATAGAAAACCACTCACACAAGCCTAATTAGTATTTGTCACCTTAGAAACTATTGATGTCTTAGTGGAGTTGAATTAAGCTATGACTCAATTGATTTTGAGAGAACGCCTTCTGATTGATATGTCGGTGTATTTGGAATACATTGAACTGGACTAATGTAAGTTATTATTCTATAAACTACAGTCATATAATAATTAAAATCGAGTTTGTTTATAGCATTGACTCGCAATCATGAGAGGAATGTAAACTCAACATACAGTATTGTAAAGATGGAGTCCATATATACCCTCCAAAGGTTAAAAAGTATTTCTTTAAAAAGATTTAATGAGAATGAATTATTCTAAGTCTTAGATCTAAGCATTTTAGTAAAGAGATACTAAAATAAATATACTCTATATTGAATTCTAAGAGTATAAAGTAGGAACTCAATGAATTAACTAAGATGCAGTTGAAAAAAAATAAAATTATTTTGATTTTATTTCACTATGTATATTTCAGGGAGTGTTAACTGCAATTTTAACTAGTAAGAAGGCTCTTGTGTAATATTTAAATAAACTATGATAAAGTGTAGTTATACTTTTATAGTAGAATAAAATATAATTAATAATAATTTTAGGTTAATTATAAGATAAAATAAATAAATAAATAAATAAAAAGTGTCCAAAACCTAATAGAACTAAGATTTTATTATTTTTCCTAACATCCCTTTGTGGGTGGAGTATCAATTCCCACTTCTCAATGAATGTCATCTATGAGAGGTTCATAATAATGAAGTCACTCCCCCAATGATTCATGATTCCTTTCTATCCACACTTGTCTCCAAGGTTTTGATCAGAATTCCAACTTAATTTATTGCAGAAAGCATTGTGAAAAAGGTTATTTTGCAGTGAGACTCAAACGTTACAATTTGAGTTAAAAAAGGCTTGGTTAAATCTAAGCTATTCAATATATTAACAGCAAATGTTTTACTACAGCACAGAAGTCGATTCTCTTGCACACAACTTAAGAGCATTTACATTGTCAAAAAAATGCTCTATATTCAACTAATTATTTTGATTAAAAATTTGATTAGCTGCCACAGTTAACTGCTACAGTACTCAGCAAGTCATATAAAAAATAAATAATAATTATTAAATATTTAATCTAATTCCCACAACTCATTGAAAATAACCAAACAAAAGTGAGGTATCATACGACTGTATCACTGCACAAAACATGTGAGCTTATATTCTTAGACAACCGCTAGTCAGCAGGAGTCATGTGCCGACCCACGACTCCTCTGATAATTCTCACATGCATGACTTACAAATGTCGGCAATTATATCTTACACACGAATTCGGCTTCTTTCCACCACATCGATCTGCTGTTAAAAATTAAAATATTGAATGCCACATATTTAAGATTAAGAGAGGCATTATTATTATTATCTAAAAGGCATCTTTACAACTGTCAAAAAAAAAAAATCTATTCAAAATAAAAAATCAAGAAAAGGTGAAATATATCTTTACCATTGAAAGAGAAGGTTGTGGTAATGGAATTTTTCTCTTTAACTTAATAATTCTACTTTTTTTAAAAAAAAAAATATTTTGCTTCCACAACTTTATTCTATCATGTCTTGTCTTACTATTTATTCTATCATCTCATATTTTCTGAGCCATTGTTCCAAATGACTATATATTCTCTTGTTGGTGCAAGAACTTTTAGTGACCTCGTGACCATCTTTTAAGGAGTTCCTGTCAGAATAAATCTGTTATTTTTCTATAATATATATAAATAAATAACAATGTCATACCTTTAATATTCTTATGACAAGCTTTCAATATCTACCTCCATCAATCTCCTGTAGATGTCTAAACATATAGAATAAGACTGTGTTTTGTGTGTGGAGAAAGACTATTACTCTCAACCTTAATTTTCACATAATGTCCTAGTGATGCTTAATGAGCAAACTTCACTTACATATAGGATGAGAGTAAATGGCTTCCTCATGTGTCCACAAAATTGGCTCATCCCATTATGGGTCCAAAACAAAACAAATGACTATGCTAGTCCACCTAAAATGAATAAATACAACAATCTCCTACTTGGACAGCATAAGACATTTAACCACAAGATAAACACAAATAAGCATTCTAAACACACAACTTGATCAAAATGTATTTGCAAGTAACAAGTTAGAATACACCGATAGGATGCATGACATATAACAAATACTTACAATCACGTGACCCTGAAAAATTGAATACAAGTGTAAGACACAAATAACACAAGTCCACTGAGACTAATACACAATGTCTCACCAAGACTCACACACAATGTCTCGTATCACAACATCAATGCCATAGTTAACACAAATCCACGCAAATGGAAGCACAAAAATACTCATGATATACGCAAGGCACATAACTCTCACAAACTTAATAGAACAAAAGACTCTAACAATCCCATATAAGTCGCATGCTCCTGAAACACTATAGAAGCCAAATACTCGTGGTCAGTGAGTTCGCCAACATATGTTCTGTGGGAGTATACATAACTCAAATGTGAGATTCAACTAACTTTCTCTCTAGAAATGAATACTTTTATGCCAATATGCTTGTATAGCAAGAAGTTCTTAGTATTCCGAGAGAAAAAAAATTGCTGCAGATATAATTCAAAATATCTCTAACATCACAATGGCATCTAGACTACGTAGCCCTGAGATAAAATTCTGCAGCTATGTATCCTGACACTAGTCAAGCTAGATACATAATAGTTGAGAAAGCTATAAGTGTTTGTATGACACTTTTCCACGTAATAGTTCTTCCCACCATCACAAATACACTACCTGGACAACCAAAATAATCGGCATCACAATATCCAACTACATCAAGAATGTGGATTACCGTTACGTTGGTACAAACTCCTTAACACTCCTGCAAGTACCTTAGTACTTCTTTGCAGTTTTCAAGTGACTCAAGTATTTACCAAGTACATCAACAATATAATCATATGATTTTATGTACATACTTAAGTGCACATCAAGCTACACACAGTTAACGCAAATATGATTTCTTGGTTATCACATTTTCATAATATGTGTCTTTCCAGGAGAGACATGTCAGGATCACCAAGGATTAAGGATGTCACAATAAATTTTTGATGCATGTGAAAACAGAATATGCACTCATAAATATTCTCATTCACCAAATAGTAAGATTTTTACCTTACACACATGCTAGAGTTCGCAATACGCATTGCACTCTTATACATTATTTTAATTTCAAATTCATGCTAGAGTCTGCAACACATAATTAACTCTTACGCATTATTTTTATCTCAACTCCATGCCATAGTCCATAGTACACAATGGACTCTTACGCACTATTTTTGTCAAAATTCTATGCTAGAGTCCGCAGTACAAAATAGACTACTATGCATGATAAAGCAAAATAATTAAATATAAAGACTTAAAATGACCGGCTATCGAAAGGATAGGACTAGGTAACTAAATGCAAAGTATTTAACTATTTTCTTCGTCGTCCCAAGTATCCTACCAAATAATAATTTACCGATAGGGCAAAGTAATTATTCGTATGGACCTTAGTATAATAGTTCACAAAATAATAATCCAGCATATATTTATTTATTCATTTTGAATAATACCCAATAAAACCCGATAATTTATCATGGTTGGTCTCACAATAGGCAAGCACGTAACCACTTAAAATCATTTATTTCGATGTACAACATCATCCATGTTGAACAACAACAAAAAACTCAAATAATTTATCATGATTAGTCTCACAATAGGCGGGTATATAAACACTCAAAATCATTGGTTTGGTCTACAACAATAATATCCACATTAAACTAACGGTTCTTTTATCACAAAATAGATATCATAATAAATGCATGTAGTTTAACGTCAATTGGAAGATAATAGAAAATCACAAATATTGCTTCCAATTATAATCAAAATGAACATTAGTCATAAATTGTATATCTCATTTTTTAAAAAAATAAATAAATAAAAATCCTTCTCTTAGGTAAAAGTGAAAATGATATCCATTTATTTGTCTCATTTAGTTCAGAAATATTTTGAAATAACTCATTAAAATGATTACCAAGTGCACCTTTACAATGATAAAGACACAACATATTGAATAATTATTTGATAATCATTATAAAAGATTCTAGACAAAAATTGATTTTGTTCATTTAAACAAGAATTTTATATTTGCAAATAATCTCTAGATTTACACCAAGATATCTTTCAAACAAGCTAGAGATTTAACCAACGGACACAAAATAATATTAAATCAAAATAACATAAAAATCGTAGCAACCAGCCAACCACCAAATTACACCACATGCACGGCATCATTGAATTACAATAAGGACAATGATGCATCATGTATTAAATATGCCGATGCTCTCAAAATTCGCAAAACACTTTATTGAATTAACAATAACATTCAACAATTTATTGTAGTTAGTCCCACGATAGGTGAGAGCATAACTAGTCAAAATCATCAATTTTATTTGTAACATAATTATTCGTTCACAAAAAATCATTTATTAAATTAACAATAAAATCCAACAATTTATTGCAGTTAGTCCCACGATAGGTGAGAGCATAACTTGTCAAAATCATCAATTTTATTTGTAACATAATTATTCGTTCACAAAAAATCATTTATTGAATTTACGATAAAATTCAACAATTTATTACTGTTTGTTTCACGATAGGTGGGAACATAACTAGTCAAAATCATCGATTTTATACACAACACAATTATTCATATTGTTCAAAATTCCTTAATCTCAATAGGAATGCATGTATATAAATTTCACAAGCAATAATACATGCACCGTTTATTTATTTATTATAACACATGCCTTAAAATCAGTATTTGTTCATAACCAAATATTTCAGAATCACAAATCTAATTAATAATGTATACAAAACAATACGTATATATAAAATAAGTTGATATTAGTATTTGTTTTCTTTAATATAATACTTACCCCTTTATTTTCATTTCTCAATATGGGACATAACACTCACACGTGCATTTATAACAAATCTCTCATTCACATGTGAGTTTCTTTTACATTGACTCAATTCTCTCTTATATGTGAGTCATTTTACAAATCATAGAGTGTCACGTATACAAGAGTTATACCAATAGCATTTTATCGACTGATAGGCTGGAACCAAAGTTTTATAAGAAAATATATAACATACTACTCCCATAAGATGACACATCTCCAAGAAATAATACTTAAAATCTCTTGGGTCAAAAACGCTTGTTGTCCATGACAAAGGAAATAAAAAATTTTGAATTCTATGATCTACATTTAACACACATGCAGGAAATTTTCAATTTGTGTGCCATAAAGCTTACATCTTTATGTTGAACATAAATATACTCTTTAACACATTAACAATTTATGCTTGACAAAAAATATTTCAATCAAAATAAACATCACATATGATTGAAATAAATATCAATGGAGTTGTCAAAGCCCTCATTTTTAGGGATAAAAATAATATGTATACTCAAAACCATATGTATACATAAAAAACAAAACAATGTGTATTTTCACAAAATAAAACACATTGTTGAAATAAATATTGCACAAAAAACTTATCAATCTCAAAATAAATACCGCAATTGAGACAAATCTCCTTTTCGCCAAAATCCTCATATCCAATAAAACCAAGTTTATAAAAAATATAAACAACTCATAGTTGGACATAAAAAGAGATGAATCTAGGATAAGTTTACACAGATTTAATCTTTAACTGTTTTGTTTGATAAATATGTAAATTAATGTCAAAGCAAAAGTCTCATCACTCCATCACATATGTGCACATTGTTGAAGTTCACACATAACTCTATCACATGTCTATCTTTAGCAATCATAAACGGAAACACAAAGATGGCTACTTTGAACAAGTCGGTACAAAACTCAAATCCACAATTCAAGAAAAGTCATTGCTAAAACTGCCAAATAACCCATAAATGCATGGCAGATGCCAATATAGTGTTGAGAAGAATACAGAAGCAGGGAGGAATTTACTACATGACTCCAAATTCGGTCAGTCTTTATGAATTGATTGTGCACTTATTCTGCTCAAACCTATTCCACGACAAAATTATGGTCTGAGAATTATATAGGACCCCAAAACAATAGTTTGGATAATAGAAAAAGCTTGTTTCTTCTAATTTTTTCTTTTAGAAGTTTACGACAATCCATTATCAATTTGGACCCAGATTCAACAAATCCATTATCACCAGTAATCTCATACACCCAAAACGCAAACAATCTGCGATTCATAATCGAAAAACAAAACCTACCAAAAAAAAAAAAAGGCGGCAGATTAAGCGACTTACGAGTATTTGGCACCAAAAATCAGGATTTTTCGAACGGTACACTTAGATTACCCATAGTAGTGGCAGCGGCAAGGAATTCAAACCCACTACCACCTCCACTCGAAATCAAATCTATTTCGTTCACAATATTTTTCAGATATATAAAAAAAATTTTAAAAAAAATCAATCTAAAACGAGATTTATTACAGCCATGAAGAAA
>NC_081543.1:27086807-27087045 GCF_901000735.1 Corylus avellana | reverse complement strand
AGAGTGAGAGTAAATGGCTTATTCATGAGTCCACAAAATTGGCCCATCTTATTATGGATCCAAAACAAAACAAATGACTATGCTAGTCCACCAAAAAAAAAATACAACAATTCTTCTACAAAAGAATGTAGAGACCGTAAAAAAGCCCCCGATTGATGCTCAAGTCAGTAAAATGCTCTTTCTGAGAGAGTAAAGTTAGATAAAATGATTAAAGTAGATATTGTGTGTGTATATACCC
>NC_081543.1:27072693-27086707 GCF_901000735.1 Corylus avellana | reverse complement strand
GATAAAATTCTGCAGCTATGTATCCTGACACTAGTCAAGCTAGATACATAATAGTTGAGAAAGCTATAAGTGTTTGTATGACACTTTTCCACGTAATAGTTCTTCCCACCATCACAAATACACTACCTGGACAACCAAAATAATCGGCATCACAATATCCAACTACATCAAGAATGTGGATTACCGTTACGTTGGCACAAACTCCTTAACACTCCTGCAAGTACCTTAGTACTTCTTTGCAGTTTTCAAGTGACTCAAGTATTTACCAAGTACATCAACAATATAATCATATGATTTTATGTACATACTTAAGTGCACATCAAGCTACACAGTTAACGCAAATATGATTTCTTGGTTATCACATTTTCATAATATGTGTCTTTCCAGGAGAGACATGTCAGGATCACCAAGGATTGAGGATGTCACAATAAATTTATGATGCATGTGAAAACAGAATATGCACTCATAAATATCCTCATTCACCAAATAGTAAGATTTTTACCTTACACACATGCTAGAGTTCGCAATACGCATTGCACTCTTATACATTATTTTAATCTCAAATTCATGCTAGAGTCTGCAACACATAATTAACTCTTACGCATTATTTTTATCTCAACTCCATGCCATAGTCCATAGTACACAATGGACTCTTACGCACTATTTTTGTCAAAATTCTATGCTAGAGTCCGCAGTACAAAATAGACTACTTTGCATGATAAAGCAAAATAATTAAATATAAAGACTTAAAATGACCGACTATCGAAAGGATAGGACTAGGTAACTAAGTGCAAAGTATTTAACTATTTTCTTCGTCGTCCCAAGTATCCTACCAAATAATAATTTACCGATAGGGCAAAGTAATTATTTGTATGGACCTTAGTATAACAGTTCACAAAATAATTATCCAGCATATATTTATTTATTCATTTTGAATAATACCCAATAAAACCCGATAATTTATCATGGTTGGTCTCACAATAGGCAAGCACGTAACCACTTAAAATCATTTATTTCGATGTACAACATCATCCATGTTGAACAACAACAAAAAACTCAAATAATTTATCATGATTAGTCTCACAATAGGCGGGTATATAAACACTCAAAATCATTGGTTTGGTCTACAACAATAATATCCACATTAAACTAACGGTTCTTTTATCACAAAATAGATATCATAATAAATGCATGTAGTTTAACGTCAATTGGAAGATAATAGAAAATCACAAATATTGCTTCCAATTATAATCAAAATGAACATTAGTCATAAATTGTATATCTCATTTTTAAAAAAAAAAATAAATAAAAATCCTTCTCTTAGGTAAAAGTGAAAATGATATCCATTTATTTGTCTCATTTAGTTCAGAAATATTTTGAAATAACTCATTAAAATGATTACCAAGTGCACCTTTACAATGATAAAGACACAACATATTGAATAATTATTTGATAATCATTATAAAAGATTCTAGACAAAAATTGATTTTGTTCATTTAAATAAGAATTTTATATTTGCAAATAATCTCTAGATTTACACCAAGATATCTTTCAAACAAGCTAGAGATTTAACCAACGGACACAAAATAATATTAAATCAAAATAACATAAAAATCGTAGCAACCAGCCAACCACCAAATTACACCACATGCACGGCATCATTGAATTACAATAAGGACAATGATGCATCATGTATTAAATATGCCGATGCTCTCAAAATTCGCAAAACACTTTATTGAATTAACAATAACATTCAACAATTTATTGCAGTTAGTCCCACGATAGGTGAGAGCATAACTTGTCAAAATCATCAATTTTATTTGTAACATAATTATTCGTTCACAAAAAATCATTTATTGAATTTACGATAAAATCCAACAATTTATTACTGTTTGTTTCACGATAGGTGGGAACATAATTAGTCAAAATCATCGATTTTATACACAACACAATTATTCATATTGTTCAAAATTCCTTAATCTCAATAGGAATGCATGTATATAAATTTCACAAGCAATAATACATGCACCGTTTATTTATTTATTATAACACATGCCTTAAAATCAGTATTTGTTCATAACTAAATATTTCAAAATCACAAATCTAATTAATAATGTATACAAAACAATACGTATATATAAAATAAGTTGATATTAGTATTTGTTTTCTTCAATATAATACTTACCCCTTTATTTTCATTTCTCAATATGGGACATAACACTCACACGTGCATTTATAACAAATCTCTCATTCACATATGAGTTTCTTTTACATTGACTCAATTCTCTCTTATATGTGAGTCATTTTACAAATCATAGAGTGTCACGTATACAAGAGTTATACCAATAGCATTTTATCGACTGATAGGCTGGAACCAAAGTTTTATAAGAAAATATATAACATACTACTCCCATAAGATGACACATCTCCAAGAAATAATACTTAAAATCTCTTGGGTCAAAAACGCTTGTTGTCCATGACAAAGGAAATAAAAAATTTTGAATTCAATGTTCTACATTTAACACACATGCAGGAAATTTTCAATTTGTGTGCCATAAAGCTTACATCTTTATGTTGAACATAAATATACTCTTTAACACATTAACAATTTATGCTTGACAAAAAATATTTCAATCAAAATAAACATCACATATGATTGAAATAAATATCAATGGAGTTGTCAAAGCCCTCATTTTTAGGGATAAAAATAATATGTATACTCAAAACCATATGTATACATAAAAAACAAAACAATGTGTATTTTCACAAAATAAAACACATTGTTGAAATAAATATTGCACAAAAAACTTATCAATCTCAAAATAAATACCGCAATTGAGACAAATCTCCTTTTCGCCAAAATCCTCATATCCAATAAAACCAAGTTTATAAAAAATATAAACAACTCATAGTTGGACATAAAAAGACATGAATCTAGGATAAGTTTACACAGATTTAATCTTTAACTGTTTTGTTTGATAAATATGTAAATTAATGTCAAAGCAAAAGTCTCATCACTCCATCACATATGCACACATTGTTGAAGTTCACACATAACTCTATCACATGTCTATCTTTAGCAATCATAAACGGAAACACAAAGATGGCTACTTTGAACAAGTCGGTACAAAACTCAAATCCACAATTCAAGAAAAGTCATTGCTAAAACTGCCAAATAACCCATAAATGCATGGCAGATGCCAATATAGTGTTGAGAAGAATATAGAAGCAGGGAGCAATTTACTACATGACTCCAAATTCGGTCAGTCTTTATGAATTGATTGATGCACTTATTCTGCTCAAACCTATTCCACGACAGAATTATGGTCTGAGAATTATATGGGACCCCAAAACAATAGTTTGGATAATAGAAAAAGCTTGTTTCTTCTAATTTTTTCTTTTAGAAGTTTACGACAATCCATTATCAATTTGGACCCATATTCAACAAATCCATTATCACCAGTAATCTCATACACCCAAAACGCAAACAATCTGCGATTCATAATCGAAAAACAAAACCTACCAAAAAAAAAAAAGGCGGCAGATTAAGCGACTTACGAGTATTTGGCACCAAAAATCAGGATTTTTCGAACGGTACACTTAGATTACCCATAGTAGTGGCAGCGGCAAGGAATTCAAACCCACTACCACCTCCACTCGAAATCAAATCTATTTCGTTCACAATATTTTTCAGATATAAAAAAAATAATAATAATAATAAAAATTAAAAATTAAAATTAAAAAAAAAAAATTAATTTAAAAAATAAAAATTTTAAAAAAAATCAATCTAAAACGAGATTTATTACAGCCATGAAGAAAAGAAACAGAGGCTCTGATACCAATTGTTAGAATAAATCTGTTCTTTCTCCATAGCATATATAAATAAATCTAACAATGTCATACCTTCAATATTCTCATGACAAGTTTTCAATATCTACCTTCATCAATCTCTTGTAGATGCCCAAACATATAGAAGAAGACTGAGAGAATATTACTCTCGACCCTAATTTTTACATAATGATCTAGTGAAACCTAATGGGCAAACTTTACTTATATATAGAGTGAGAGTAAATGGCTTATTCATGAGTCCACAAAATTGGCCCATCCTATTATGGATCCAAAACAAAACAAATGACTATGCTAGTCCACCAAAAAAAAAAATACAACAATTCCTCTACAAAAGAATGTAGAGGCCGTAAAAAAGCCTCCGATTGATGCTCAAGTCAGTAAAATGCTCTTTCTGAGAGAGTAAAGTTAGATAAAATGGTTAAAGTAGATATTGTGTGTGTATATACCCATATGAGTGAGAGTGATTGCATGCCTGATGGAGGGGTCTTGCCCTCTATATATTGGTAGGGTTTCCACCCTTCTAGCCTTGCTAGGACTCCAAGGGCCTCCAACTGAACTTCTTGACAAGGGAATATAAGGCCATTAAGGTGGTTTCTTGTGTGGGAGGTTGTTATACGACCTGACGAGAGAGGGAATCGACTGTGGTGTGTCCTATTGAGACGAAGGTGCATGCTATTGTTAGTCTCTACTCTCTAGACTTGGTGTGAACTCGACCGCCGGGCTTGGTCTTAACATGGTATTGGCTTAAGTGGTATGTACATCTCTTAAGGCCTCTTAGGGCTTCCTAGTAGTCAAGCCTTAAAGGCCCATTGGTATCGGTGACCTCCAATAGCCCTTCAATTACTCAAATAGTTAGCTCGTTGACAAGTTCATAAAAACTCTTTTATATTTAATATAATTTTGTTATTATATTATAATACTAAAATCATAAAATTCTTATGTAAACTTTTCATTTTAGGCCCCAAATTATATTAGGCTACCACAATAAAAGAGAGTTAGTGTAACACCCTCGCGTAAGGATGACACGCATAAATTGAGAAATAGTCCAAATTTTTTATTGGTAACGATTTAGGAAAAGCACTAGTTACATATGTATTATCATCTTAAGAGGATTAATCAATTTTAGAACTTCCTTAAAATCACTTATAAAGCCCAACTTCACCTACCCTTAAACCTTTGACGTCCTCGTCAAAGCCACATCATGCAATGCTCCTATATTACATGACATTACTAGGTGGCTCTAGCACTGTTTGTAACGACCCAGTGAAAATTATAATTACATCTGCACTATCACTTTAAAAAAATTAATCAATTTAAAGGTTCTTTACAATTACTTATAAAACTCAATTTGACATAGCAAGCAAGTAACGTGAAACTTAGTATCCCTCTTGCAGAATTGTGCAGTATTGTGAATAAAGTGAAAGCACAGTAAACACTCACAAGCTGAAAAGAGAATGCTTATGGGCTGACCGTCGTAGACCTCATAAGTTCATAACACATACAGGTCTCCAAGAGGTAGCTCAATCGGCTGAGATCACACTTAATGAAGTGGAGGTCACTAGTTCGAATTCCCCTCCCCCTTCTTGTGCAGACATGTCAAAAAAAAAGTTCATAACACATACCTTGGAGCTCTCTGGACTTTAAACCGAAAGCCATTTGGACTCTATGCTCTAGAGCTGTTTTAGAAAGAATAAGCCAGCCCAATTTTGACACCTAGTCTTTTATATAAATATATTGGGTCGTGATTCTGAGAACACCGGTGTGCTTAGCACGCCAAGCTATTCTCATTTTTTTAAAAATTTTTTAATATTAAAAAAAAAAAAAAAAAAATTTGCCGGCGTGTACGTTCTCTTTTACTTCACCCATATATATTAGTTAGAAAATAAAGTTTTTGTCTAAAAAAAAAAAAAGTTTCATTTTTAAACTTCTTCCAAAAAGTAGTTTTAGGATTTTTTAGAGCAAAAAAGATTTTTTTAAAAAGGTGTTTTTTACCAAACAAACTCATTTTTGTTTGACACAATTTTTTATGTATAAAAACACTTTTTAAGCTTCTTAATGCAATCTTAAACATGAAATAGCCTTAGACACTTGGTTTTTTATGGTGTGCCAGTTGCTAATCATAATCCCTTTATTTTCCGGCTATTTCAGAATTCTTATCAAATCTATCCATAGGAATTGGCAAAGACCCTATTAAAATCTTTTTTTGATATATCCACACAAGGGAAAGAGGAGAAAGAATTCGAACTAGTAACTTTCGCTTCATGAGGCGTGGTCCACAACCGATTGAGCTACTCCTTGGGGACGACCCTATTAAAATCTGCCATTGGATGATAGCTCGGACCACCTAGGATAAAGTTTTTTTTTCTCTCTATTGGGTCGAAGTAATTTACTCCAACCTAGTTTATTAAACAAATGTAAAATGCATATAATTTTTACATGTACTTTAAACACAAGTCAGATTAATATACTAAATTAGAGAAAATGAAGGAAAACTTTGTCTCCCCATTTATTTTATTTTATTTTATTGTGTTTTTTTCTTTGTTGCACTAAAGTGCATACACATTTGGGTTGTTTCATTGGCAATAAGACCTAGAGTTGGGCCTATTTAGTAAGAGACGGGTCATTACCAGGAGGAAAAGGACAGTAAAGGCATAAAGCCCATAGGAAAGCAACGGAGATAACATTTGAGGTGAAGAACAATGCTAGATTTCATCCATTCTTTCTTTCTAAAATCAATCAGTATCAGGGGGCTGATCCAAGGCCACCACACTCCTCTCCCATCAGTATAGTGAAAGAACAATAAAATAAAGTTGAGGTGAATAGCATTTCTCAAAATCTATTGGTGGATATATATATAATGATTACTACTCTAAATAAAAGTGCAATTTACAGCAAGATGAATGAACTATTTCATAATCTCTATTCAACTCAACATTTGGCAAACATGATAAATTTAACATACCGCAGCTAATAGTCAAATATAATCAATCAAGTACCCAAAAACCAAGATTGGAATCCTAATCCTTTCCATTTTAAGGTTAATATTAGATTTCATAAATCTAATGACATATACACTATCAAGTTTTAAATGATGTGATAACATATACATCATAATGAAATAGAAGTGTAGTTTATAGTATATGATTTGGTACAACATTAATGAAATAGTTCTTAATCTCTATTCAACTCAACACTCGACAAACATGATAAACTCAACCTACAGAAGCTAATAATTAAACATAATCAAGTACCGAAAATCCAAGATCAAGATCTTGATCCTTTCCATTTTAAAGTCAAGATTAGATTTCACAAATCTAGTGGTGTATACCTTATAGAATTTTAAATGCCATGACAACGTACACACCGTTAGGCCCATACAATTTAATAATCTGGACCATGAAAAGTTTATCACCATTTAAAGTAATGGAAAGGATCCTATTCCAATCAAAACGTGAACACTTTCCTTCATATAATAAATACAACCAACGTCTTAAGTTACTTCAAAGATAGGCTAGTTATTGAAGTTTCAACGGTCAACATAATTTTGCTCTGAAAAGAAATGGAATTCTTGCTTTTTAAGAGAAAATGGGCAGCCAACCTGGAAGCCTAATGAGTTATATGCCCTTGACATAGGAATTAAGCAGGTAGAGACTGATTTATAAAGTAACTAGATGCCAATCTCATCCGTACTTTCTTTAATAATACACACACCATCTGATCATCTTCTAATCTATCCCATATCCAAATAACTATTCAGGAATCAATTTTAATAATACACACATAATCTGATCATCTTCCAATCTATCCCATATCAAAATAACTATTCAGG
This sequence comes from Corylus avellana, assembly GCF_901000735.1. Taxonomy (NCBI): domain Eukaryota; kingdom Viridiplantae; phylum Streptophyta; class Magnoliopsida; order Fagales; family Betulaceae; genus Corylus; species Corylus avellana. Next base: position 27,079,029 of record NC_081543.1, on the reverse strand, counting down.
AATCAATATTCCCATTAAGACAGTTCAATCATTGAATATTGATGGAAGAGAAGCAGCACCAGATAAATGTTAGAAGTATCAGAAACATATATTGTACAGAGAATACATACGTGATAACATTAAGGTAGTCTAATGCAGACCACCTTTTTATATTTATCTTTCCTTTTTTTTCTTTTTTCTTTCTTTGCCCTTTTTTTTTTTTTGGCCAGTTATCCTTATACACAGCATGGCCAATATAGGACTATTATCATCAAGAATCAGAAGAAGAATGGTGAACTGTACATTTTATTGGATCACCAGAAACTATCATCGACTGCTGCCAAGGTTGATGAGGATGGGTAGTCAACTTCCTCCTCCAGCTCCAACTCTGGCTCTCCAGTCCCAAATTCAGGAGATTCAATATCAGCAAGATGCTTTAAATCAACCACTGAAAGCTCATCTAGGTGCCTCACCACCAAATCTGCGGCCCCAAGCTCATAGACAGGATGCTTGCTAGCAACAGCTACACACTTCATTCGTGCATCATGAGCAGCCTCCACCGTCTGATTTGAGTTCCCAAACACAATGCACCGCTCAGGAATAAATTGCAGAAGCTGTGCTGCATAGGCAAACATCTCTGGATCAGGCTTCCCCCTGTGAACATCCTCTGCTGCTACAATCACATTAAAGTACCCTTCAATACCAATTGTTCCGATTGCAGTCTCAAGAGTTTTTCTAGGACGCGTAGAAACCAATGCCATAGGTATCTTGTAATGCATCAAGATATTCACAAACTCTTTCGACCCAGCTCGTAGTCTATAAATCCCACCTTGTAAAGCTTGGTAAATTTCTTCTTTCCTAGCACCCATTCTTCTCAACTGTGCTGGGTCTCTTGACCAGCACAGAACCTCAGATATGGCCTGCTCATTCTTCATGCCTTCTATTCTTCTAAGAATGAAAGCCGGGGGAGGAGATTTTCCTTCTTCTTGAGAAAGAGCCAGCCAGGCTTGCTTCTCAAGATCAGGATTATCTTCAATTAGAACTCCTTCCCATTCAAATATGGCACCTAGCCAACCACAACCCATCCTTTCTTGTCTAAGCAGGGGATTGTGTAGTGAAGGGTTGTCGGCTTTATTCTCCGGTGGCCACAAACCAGGTTTTCTATCAAAGTCAGTATCAATATCAAAATTCCAATCCTGAGGAATTTTCTCTTCTCTGTATGAATACGCCTCTTTCGTCAGCTCCATCGCTAGAGCCTTAATTGGAGACATAGTCAACCGATCAGCTCTCACTCTCGCCAAAGCAGGCAAAGCAACAAGCCTTCGACCGTGAAATTCTATAACCCGGAACCGCAAGATATCTGGAGATCTCCGTTTAGACGAGACATCCTTGACAAAAGCCCCTCGACACAATGGTCGATGCGCAAGAAGAGATGTAGTGGCAATTGATTCAACCATTCTTACAAAGTGACAATAGCTCAACCTAAACAGGATTTTCAGAAACTCTTCTTATGACACAGGCCCTTTCAACCTCTTAGTGAATTGAAAGGAATATGAATCAAGCCTGACCACCTAGACACCTATAAAACCTATATACCCAACTCGGATTCAGCAATAAAAGTTGAACCTTCCTCCACAGGCAACAAATTCACACATCATAACTACCACAACTACTTCTAAATCAGCTGAAGATACCCATCTTTTGTGAGAACGAAAGGGTGAAAAAAACAAAGCAGCCTTCCCACAAAAAAAAATCCCAACTTTCTAGTCAAAGCAGCCTTCCCACAAACATTCGCTTCAAGCAAAGCTAAGCACAACCCATCAAACCCAAACCCCAAATTAACAAGACAGCCTACTAAAACAGCTATTAAAACTCAAAACCCAGAAAAGGCAGAGAATTTCAACAATATATACAGCAAAACCCCATCAACATAACAACTCCTATTTTTTACTCTAAAATATACACAAAAAGGGAAAGCTTTGATTATATATTACAACTACAAGTAAACAGGAAAATATCAAGGAAAAACCTGAAAACTGATTGCTGATCAGGAATATGACGGCTAAAGACAGACCCAGAAAGAGGGCCTGATTCTTTCCCAGAAGGATTAGATGAATATCTCTCCCCAATTCTCTCTTGTGAAGAAGAACGTGTTATTTCCCTTTTCTTTTTCTTTTTTTCTTTTTTTTTTCTTCTTTTTCTGTGGTTTATAATCTCACAGTGAAGCCTAGAGAGAGGGATAGACCGGGTCGTGTCGGTGAAAGCAACGGGCAGGCGGGACACGTGTCGGTGCCTAGAGTCATCGTATTGACCCCTTTGTATGACTGCAAGTGAAGCTAGCTTCTTTTTTGTGGTTTGTACTTTGCCCAGAATTTAGCAGATTATTCACGGTACGGCCATTATTCTGTACCGAAGAAAAGTCTCTGGTTTTAGAGTTGTTTCTAAGACACAGATTCCTTTGCTTTTTTGGGGAGGATTCGTATCCTCCTACGTTGAATTACTATCCATAATAGATGTTGGGATTAGTTTAATCTTTGTCGGAAGATTGCATATATGTAGGAAGTGGATACATATACTTGAAGAAAAATTATAGGTTTAGTACTCTTTTATATTTAGTTAACACGTGTTAACGAGTGAGTAGAAGCTATTTATTTTTTTTTTTTTATTTGAATCTAATTACACATTCACACATATGAGCATATTGTAAAAGAGTTGTAAATGAGAATTAAAAGTTGTTGCATTAATTTTAGATTTTTTTTAAGTAAAGAGGAAAAAAAAAAAAAGAGATCTATTGAAATTAATTTGAAGTCGAATGCAAATAAATTGAATTCTAATCCAATTTATATTTAAACCCTGGAGTATTTTATCTCATAATGCTAACGTGATAGTGTTAATCAACTCATGGATAAGTCTTTATTAAAAAACAAAACAAAACAAAATAAAAGGTTAATTAAAATTGTCATTTCAGCATTGTAGGATAAAAATATAATTTCTAGCAATGCTCTCTACAGAGGCCTGTTAGTTATGGGAATGTCGTCATGTTAGCTGTTCTTATAACATGGCAGCACATAAGTTGGCCAAAGAGGCCTGTAAACAAGCCATTGAGAGGTCTTGGTTTTTTGAGATAGCAAGATGTATTCATGATATTGTTTTGAAAGATCAGTCTGAACTGTCTATTTTGTGATCAATGAAATATTAACAATCTTTTCTAAAAAAAATAAAATAAATAAATAAATAATGTGGAAAAGATGAGCTAATAAAGACTAATGCTACTTTTTACATGCACTCATTTATCACACTCATTTTATATTGGCTAACATTGAATATTTGAAGTGATTTTCTTTTCTTTTTTTTTTTTTCTTTTTTTTTCCTTATGAAGTGATTAACTTACTTAAAATATGGCACAACAATTGCAATGATAAATGAGGCGGACTTAAAAAGCCACCTATATACATAAGCTTTATTGTCAGTCAAGGGCCTAAGAGGCGGTGGTGGTTTACTTAGTTTCTGGATTGAGCAGAAAAGGGATATATAAAGTTCGTTTTGTTTCTCTGTTTACGCCGAATCATTCTGGATAACGCATGCATCCTTTGCCTACTGTAACATTACTCCCATATCAGATTTTAATCAAATGACCCTAATTAATGTAATTTTAGCTAAACCAACACGTATTTAAAGCATATAATTCCAAAGATAACTTTATTATGTTAATATGCTTTTACTCAAAGAATCATCGAGTAGAAGAAGTCTTGTGGTTGCCAACAACGCTAATTTATGCGGCTTTGAGTCCATGCGTCAATGGGCGAGGAGTAACCAACCACGCCTATTATGGACAAAAGAGAGGGAGGTTGATTGCTACTTGCACGTAATTATGGGCTCCAATGCCGTGCTTTACAAGCCAAACTCTTTTCCTAGCGTGCATCTTATTGTAATTGTCTAGGGGTGAAGCAAAAGAGAACGGCACGCTAGCAATTTTTTTTTTTTTTTTAATATTAAAAAATTAAAAAAAAAAGTGAAAATAGCTTGGCGTGCTAAGCACACTGGCGTAATGTGTATCACGTCCCAGTTGTCTAGTGTCTAGTATATATAATAATTCTTTAGGATTTGACTAAAATTTATAGTTTTTTTTAACGGTCTAAATTTAATTTAATTTTAATGAAAAAATTAAAATTTAATTTGAATCATTAAAAAAACTACATAAAATATCACGAAATCCACTATTGTAAAGCTTTGTTGGTAGCTTTGGATGCAATATTTAACTGGCTAACGTAGTTGCTTATTAAGACAGTGGTAGGCTATTTAAGCGGACATTTTTTTCTTAAACTGAGTTAAAGGAATTGACATCTATCCTTAAAATATGTAAAATGTATATGAAAATCACATGTTCTAAGAATAGATGTCACATAGTACGTTAATCTTATTAAAAATGCGTATGAGAATCCTATTAAATTTTGCTTTGTCGCCTACTCACTACTCATTCTTAAATAAATAAATAAATAAATATAAATAAATATAAATATATATATATTCTTTATATAAATATATATATATATATATATATATATAAATAAATATAAATATATATATATTTATATAAATATATATATATATAAATAAATATAAATATATATATATATATATTCTTTATATATATATATATATAAAGAATACTTTCCGTATTCTTCATTCATATTCCTTATCTTGGTTTGTTGCCAACAGTTCATTCTTTGTTTGTATTGTGGCCTGTGGGTTGACCGAATTGAATTAAGCCGGCATTTGTGGGATGATTCAAACACGTGTCGACAGCAAGTACCTATATTTTGGGATATTTCTCTTTTTGTCTACAGGGCGTGCCTCGAATCCATATCTAATTAATTTTTAATTAGGAAGGTTAACCATAATAATAATAATAATAATAATATATTCTTGATGACGGTTCTATCCATTTAAGTGAACAATTTTTTTCTTTCTTCTTAGAATACAAAAGCAGATAATATTTGCAATTGAAACCTACCCTTATTTAAGCTCAGGAAAATGTTTAGAATATTACAGTTTTTATTATAACTCTTTTGAAATTAAGATCGATGATAGTTCATGAGTTATTGCTACATCAGCGACAATCGAATTTAATTATTTTGTGATTGACGTGATAAGTATCAAATTGATTGATATAACGTCGGTTTCTAAGGAACGTTGCACTTGGTTTGGAGAATCTAAAATTCCTTCGGGCATCGGAATGTGATGCTTTGAATATGGATTAAATCATGTTTGTGAATTGTTAGGAATCTGATAAGATTTGATGAGATTTTCACGTTTGGTTTATTTATAGGTATCTTATAGGAATTATTTATACTTTCCAAAATATCTTTATGTTTTTCTCTTCAAGTGCATACAGTTGTTTGATACCAAACAAAAAATAAAGAAAATAAATATTATATATAAACAGTATATTTTCTTTTATTATAATATATTAGAATTACCCTCAATTTGGGGATTTGATGGGATTAAATTATAGGATTACAAATGATTTGAATAAACCAAAATATAAATTATATATTGTAGTACTGTTTGATTTATTCTTTTTTCATAATCTGATGGTTGTAGTCTTGTAGAGTTTAAATTTTTGTTTAGTTTTTTGACATGTCCACACAAGAGAGGGAGAAAGATTCGAACTAATGACATCCGTTTTATGAAGCATGGTCCCCAGTTGATTAAGCTATCCCTTGAGGACAAATTTTCGTTTAGTTGGTGATATTGTATTGTTTCTCATTATAAGTTTTGGGTAATTATATTCAATTATCAGTTATTTTTAAAATTTAAATTAATAAAAAGTAATTTAATGATTTGGCAATTGTTTTAAAAATCCCTAAAGGAAAAAGAATCGAAATATTATAAAAGTAAGCTACAATAATACTTTTTTTTTTAAAAAAAAAAAAAGGAAAAAAATGTAAATTCTGTCTTTGTGATTTATCTGATTTGCAATTAACTCCTTATGATATTACAATGAACTCACAGGTATGCTAAAAAAATAATTTAGTCCCTACAGTCAAATTTCGTTCACTGATTTAACAGATTTTAATAGCGTAAAACATTAGAACCAATATAATTGTGATACTTGTCTTATTTAAGACACTGTCATACTAAGGGAATTTGTTAAATTAGTAGACGAAATTTGATTGTAGAGACTAAATTATATTTTTGGCATACCTCAGGAACCTTTGAGTTTATTTTGATACCATAAGGAGTTAATTGTAAATCAGGTAAATCACAAAGACTAATTTTATATTTTTCAAAAAAAAAAATGCAAAATCAATTCATATAATTATACCAATTTACAAATAATAAATCAATTGTGCA
>NC_081543.1:27040315-27072593 GCF_901000735.1 Corylus avellana | reverse complement strand
CGGTCAACATAATTTTGCTCTGAAAAGAAATGGAATTCTTGCTTTTTAAGAGAAAATGGGCAGCCAACCTGGAAGCCTAATGAGTTATATGCCCTTGACATAGGAATTAAGCAGGTAGAGACTGATTTATAAAGTAACTAGATGCCAATCTCATCCGTACTTTCTTTAATAATACACACACCATCTGATCATCTTCTAATCTATCCCATATCCAAATAACTATTCAGGAATCAATTTTAATAATACACACATAATCTGATCATCTTCCAATCTATCCCATATCAAAATAACTATTCAGGAATCAATATTCCCATTAAGACAGTTCAATCATTGAATATTGATGGAAGAGAAGCAGCACCAGATAAATGTTAGAAGTATCAGAAACATATATTGTACAGAGAATACATACGTGATAACATTAAGGTAGTCTAATGCAGACCACCTTTTTATATTTATCTTTCCTTTTTTTTCTTTTTTCTTTCTTTGCCCTTTTTTTTTTTTTGGCCAGTTATCCTTATACACAGCATGGCCAATATAGGACTATTATCATCAAGAATCAGAAGAAGAATGGTGAACTGTACATTTTATTGGATCACCAGAAACTATCATCGACTGCTGCCAAGGTTGATGAGGATGGGTAGTCAACTTCCTCCTCCAGCTCCAACTCTGGCTCTCCAGTCCCAAATTCAGGAGATTCAATATCAGCAAGATGCTTTAAATCAACCACTGAAAGCTCATCTAGGTGCCTCACCACCAAATCTGCAGCCCCAAGCTCATAGACAGGATGCTTGCTAGCAACAGCTACACACTTCATTCGTGCATCATGAGCAGCCTCCACCGTCTGATTTGAGTTCCCAAACACAATGCACCGCTCAGGAATAAATTGCAGAAGCTGTGCTGCATAGGCAAACATCTCTGGATCAGGCTTCCCCCTGTGAACATCCTCTGCTGCTACAATCACATTAAAGTACCCTTCAATACCAATTGTTCCGATTGCAGTCTCAAGAGTTTTTCTAGGACGCGTAGAAACCAATGCCATAGGTATCTTGTAATGCATCAAGATATTCACAAACTCTTTCGACCCAGCTCGTAGTCTATAAATCCCACCTTGTAAAGCTTGGTAAATTTCTTCTTTCCTAGCACCCATTCTTCTCAACTGTGCTGGGTCTCTTGACCAGCACAGAACCTCAGATATGGCCTGCTCATTCTTCATGCCTTCTATTCTTCTAAGAATGAAAGCCGGGGGAGGAGATTTTCCTTCTTCTTGAGAAAGAGCCAGCCAGGCTTGCTTCTCAAGATCAGGATTATCTTCAATTAGAACTCCTTCCCATTCAAATATGGCACCTAGCCAACCACAACCCATCCTTTCTTGTCTAAGCAGGGGATTGTGTAGTGAAGGGTTGTCGGCTTTATTCTCCGGTGGCCACAAACCAGGTTTTCTATCAAAGTCAGTATCAATATCAAAATTCCAATCCTGAGGAATTTTCTCTTCTCTGTATGAATACGCCTCTTTCGTCAGCTCCATCGCTAGAGCCTTAATTGGAGACATAGTCAACCGATCAGCTCTCACTCTCGCCAAAGCAGGCAAAGCAACAAGCCTTCGACCGTGAAATTGTATAACCCGGAACCGCAAGATATCTGGAGATCTCCGTTTAGACGAGACATCCTTGACAAAAGCCCCTCGACACAATGGTCGATGCGCAAGAAGAGATGTAGTGGCAATTGATTCAACCATTCTTACAAAGTGACAATAGCTCAACCTAAACAGGATTTTCAGAAACTCTTCTTATGACACAGGCCCTTTCAACCTCTTAGTGAATTGAAAGGAATATGAATCAAGCCTGACCACCTAGACACCTATAAAACCTATATACCCAACTCGGATTCAGCAATAAAAGTTGAACCTTCCTCCACAGGCAACAAATTCACACATCATAACTACCACAACTACTTCTAAATCAGCTGAAGATACCCATCTTTTGTGAGAACGAAAGGGTGAAAAAAACAAAGCAGCCTTCCCACAAAAAAAAATCCCAACTTTCTAGTCAAAGCAGCCTTCCCACAAACATTCGCTTCAAGCAAAGCTAAGCACAACCCATCAAACCCAAACCCAAATTAACAAGACAGCCTACTAAAACAGCTATTAAAACTCAAAACCCAGAAAGGCAGAGAATTTCAACAATATATACAGCAAAACCCCATCAACATAACAACTCCTATTTTTTACTCTAAAATATACACAAAAAGGGAAAGCTTTGATTATATATTACAACTACAAGTAAACAGGAAAATATCAAGGAAAAACCTGAAAACTGATTGCTGATCAGGAATATGACGGCTAAAGACAGACCCAGAAAGAGGGCCTGATTCTTTCCCAGAAGGATTAGATGAATATCTCTCCCCAATTCTCTCTTGTGAAGAAGAACGTGTTATTTCCCTTTTCTTTTTCTTTTTTTCTTTTTTTTTTCTTCTTTTTCTGTGGTTTATAATCTCACAGTGAAGCCTAGAGAGAGGGATAGACCGGGTCGTGTCGGTGAAAGCAACGGGCAGGCGGGACACGTGTCGGTGCCTAGAGTCATCGTATTGACCCCTTTGTATGACTGCAAGTGAAGCTAGCTTCTTTTTTGTGGTTTGTACTTTGCCCAGAATTTAGCAGATTATTCACGGTACGGCCATTATTCTGTACCGAAGAAAAGTCTCTGGTTTTAGAGTTGTTTTCTAAGACACTGATTCCTTTGCTTTTTTGGGGAGGATTCGTATCCTCCTACGTTGAATTACTATCCATAATAGATGTTGGGATTAGTTTAATCTTTGTCGGAAGATTGCATATATGTAGGAAGTGGATACATATACTTGAAGAAAAATTATAGGTTTAGTACTCTTTTATATTTAGTTAACACGTGTTAACGAGTGAGTAGAAGCTATTTTTTTTTTTTTTAATTTGAATCTAATTACACATTCACACATATGAGCATATTGTAAAAGAGTTGTAAATGAGAATTAAAAGTTGTTGGATTAATTTTAGATTTTTTTTTTTTTTTTTTGAAGTAAAGAGGGGAAAAAAAAAAGAAAAACAAAAAAAGAGAGATCTATTGAAATTAATTTGAAGTCGGATGCAAATAGATTGAATTCTAATCCAATTTATATTTAAACCCTAGAGTATTTTATCTCATAATGCTAACGTGTTAGTGTTAATCAACTCATGAATAAGTCTTTATTAAAAAACAAAACAAAATGAAAGGTTAGTTAAAATTGTCACTTCAACATTGTAGGATAAAAATATAATTTCTAACAATGCTCTCTAAAGAGGCCTGTTAGTTATGGGAATGTCGTCATGTTAGCCGTTCTTGTAACACGGCAGCACATGAGTTGGTCAAAGAGGCCTGTAAACAAGTCATTGAGAGGTCTTGGTTTTTTGAGATACCAATATGTATTCGTGATATTATTTTGACAGATCAATCTGAACTGTCTATTTTGTGATCAATGAAATATTAACAATCTTTTCTCAATAAATAAATAAATAATGTGGAAAATATGAGCTAATAAAGATTAATACTACTTTTTACATGAACTCATGCATTTATCACACTCGTTTTATATTGGCTAACATTGCATATTTTAAGTGAATTTTTTTTTTCTTTTTTTTTTTTTTTCTTATGAAGTGATTAACCTACTTAAAATATGGCACGACACTCGCAATGATAAATGAGGCGGACTTAAAAAGCCACCTATATACATATGCTTTATTGTCAGTCAAGGGCCTAAGAGGCGGTGGTGGTTTACTTAGTTTCTAGATTGAGCAGAAAAGGGATATATAAAGTTCGTTTTGTTTCTCTGTTTACGCCGAATCATTCTGGATAACGCATGCATCCTTTGCCTACTATAACATTACTCCCATATCAGATTTTAATCAAATGACCCTAATTAATGTAATTTTAGCTAAACCAACACGTATTTAAAGCATATAATTCCAAAGATAACTTTATTATGTTAATATGCTTTTACTCAAAGAATCATCGAGTAGAAGAAGTCTTGTGGTTGCCAACAACGCTAATTTATGCGGCTTTGAGTCCATGCGTTAATGGGCGAGGAGTAACCAACCACGCCTATTATGGACAAAAGAGAGGGAGGTTGATTGCTACTTGCACGTAATTATGGGCTCCAATGCCGTGCTTTACAAGCCAAACTCTTTTCCTAGCGTGCATCTTATTGTAATTGTCTAGTATATATAACAATTCTTTAGGATTTGACTAAAATTTATAGTTTTTTTAACCGTCTAAATTTAATTTAATTTTAATAAAAAAATTAAAATTTAATCTGAATCATTGAAAAAAACTAAATAAAATATCACGAAATCCACTATTGTAAAGCTTTGTTGGTTGCTTTGGATGCAATATTTAACTGGCCAACGTAGTTGCTTATTAAGACAGTGGTAGGCTATTTAAGCGGACAATTTTTCCTTAAACTGAGTTAAAGGAATTGGCATCTATCCTTAAAATATATAAAATGTATATGAAAATCACATGTTCTAAGAATAGATGTCACATACAACGTTAATCTTATTAAAAATGCGTATGAGAATCTTATTAAATTTTGCTTGGAGAAAAATTTGTCGCCTACTCACTACTCATTCTTAAATAAATAAATAATTTTTTAAAAATATATATATATATTTTTTTAAAAAAAGATTTAAAAAAAAAAAAGAATACTTTCCGTATACTTCATTCATATTCCTTTTCTTGGTTTATTGCCAACAGTTCATTATTTGTTTCTATTGTGGGTTGACCGAATTGAAATAAGCCGGCATTTGCTGGATGATTCAAACACGTGTCGACAGCAAGTACCTATATTTTTGGATATTTCTCTTTTTGTCTACAGGGCGTGCATGCATCGAATCCAAATCTAATTAATTTTTAATTAGGAAGGTTAATAATAATAATATATTCTTGATGACGGTTTTATCCATTTAAGTGGACAATTTTTTTCTTCTTCTTAGAATACAAAGGCAGATAATATTTGCAATTGAAACCTACCCTAATTTAAGCTAAGGAAAATGTTTAGAATATTACAGTTTTTATTATAACTCTTTATAAATTCAGATTGATGATACTTCATGAGTTATTGCTACATCAGAGAAAATTAAATTTAATTATTTTGTGATTGACATGATAAGCATCAAATTGATTGATATAACGTCGGTTTGTAAGGAACGTTGCATTTGGTTTGGAGAATCTAAAATTCCTTCGGGCATCAGAATGTGATGCTTTGAATATGGATTAAATCATGTTTGTGAATTGTTAGGAATCTGATAAGATTTGATGAGATTTTCACGTTTGGTTTATTTATAGGTATCTTATAGGAATTATTTATATTTTCCAAAATATCTTTATGTTTTTCTCTTCAAGTGCATACAGTTGTTTGATACCAAACAAAAAATAAAGAAAATAAATATTATATATAAACAGTATATTTTCTTTTATTATAATATATTAGAATTACCCTCAATTTGGGGATTTGATGGGATTAAATTATAGGATTACAAATGATTTGAATAAACCAAAATATAAATTATATATTGTAGTACTGTTTGATTTATTCTTTTTTCATAATCTGATGGTTGTAGTCTTGTAGAGTTTAAATTTTTGTTTAGTTTTTTGACATGTCCATACAAGAGAGGGAGAATGATTCGAACTAGTGACATCCGTTTTATGAGGCATGGTCCCCAGTTGATTAAGCTATCCCTTGAGGACAAATTTTCGTTTAGTTGGTGATATTGTATTGTTTCTCATTATAAGTTTTGGGTAATTATATTCAATTATCAGTTATTTTTAAAATTTAAATTAATAAAAAGTAATTTAATGATTTGGCAATTGTTTTAAAAATCCCTAAAGGAAAAAGAATCGAAATATTATAAAAGTAAGCTACAATAATACTTTTTTTTTTTTTTGGAAAAAAAAAAGGAAAAAAATGTAAATTCTGTCTTTGTGATTTATCTGATTTGCAATTAACTCCTTATGGTATTACAATGAACTTAAAGGTATGCTAAAAAAATAATTTAGTCCCTACAGTCAAATTTCGTTCACTGACTTAACAGATTCTAATAGCGTAAAACATTAGAACCAATATAATTGTGATACTTGTCCTATTTAAGACAGTGTCATACTAAGGGAATTTGTTAAATTAGTAGACGAAATTTGATTGTAGAGACTAAATTATATTTTTGGCATACCTCAGGAACTTTTGAGTTTATTTTGATACCATAAGGAGTTAATTGTAAATCAGGTAAATCACAAAGACTAATTTTATATTTTTCAAAAAAAAAAAATGCAAAATCAATTCATATAATTATACCAATTTACAAATAATAAATCAATTGTGCACCCAATTTCCAACTAATTTTTTGAAGAAAAAAAAGAAAAAAAAAGAAAGGGCATTTGGTAACGTGGCTAAAACTGGATCTTTCTGATTTTTGTATTACCTTCTAGAAGAAGGAGAATAGAAGGGTCTGCACGATTCTGCCGCGTCCACTCGGTTGTTTTGGCGGTCAAGGGTTGTCCATCTTTGGACCACGTCTTTGTTCCACCAATCAAATTTATCAAAATGAAGAATTCATTTTTAAGCAACTTAATTTTACAAATAAAAATACTTAATAGTTATTGTGGGGATTAACTTCTCATTTTATTGAAATTATAATAATAGCATATTAAAATATCACTTAACTTAATTAATTGATTTTTTTTTTAACAGAAATATGAGGATTTCATTCATTAAAGATCATGAGTATGAAGCTCGCTATGCAAAAATTATAATTACATGCTATGGGGTTATAAAATCGTAGATACAGACAAAAATTCTTACAATCATGTGTTATCTATGACTTCAATCTTTCACTAATCCATGTACAAATACAGTTAAAGAACATATCTGTTCCGAGTAGACTAGATCTAAGATATGAGTAGCATAATTTCCTAATAAAATTTATTTAAACCGGCTGTGAGAAATAACATTTCACACCTAATTATCCAAGGTGTAAAAAATAACTCCTCACACCAAATTAGGAGGAGATGAACGGCACAACACGGTGGAAGCTGGACGGATGCATAACGGAGAGACCAAAGTTGCTGATATGGTCAAAGAACACCTACAAACATAAAATTTTAAAAAAATAAATTAAAAAAAAAAAAGAGGGAGGGAGAGGGTAGGAGCGGAGAGTAGAAAGGGAAAGGAAAAGGGCCGGGAGACGACTCCTAACTTAATTAATAGAATGAAGTTCAATTATGTTATATAATTTAATCATTTAAATTTATGATATTTTATTTATTTATTAATATACGCAACCATTAGTAAAAGAACAATGCTATGTACAATAATCATTTTTAGAAAAATCCCATGATAAAATTACTTTGAAAAAACATATAAATTTCCTCCAATAATTACTCTTTTATTTTAATGGCTTTTGTTTTATAAATTCCTCTCCATACTTGGCATTCTTATAAACCGGATATTATTAATTCTTTGCAAATTGACATTACACTTTACATAACACTTAAAAATTAATATGTTAATCATTAAAAAGCATACTGCTATATCACGTAAGCACTAACTACCGTAAATCATTGCAATTCATGTGATATTTATTTTTATAAAATATAAATTAACACTTAATTTATAATAATGTTCTAGACCTTTTCTTTCCTATTTGTCATGCTACAATTGTGCGTGTACTCTCAGTTCGGCCAACTTTGACTTTTGGCGCGCCCCATGCGTCCACGATTGCCAACCAAAGTTGAAAGATATTTCTTTTTCTTTCTTTCTTTATTTTATTATTCGGTCCTTTTTGTCATGTTTCACAATTTTCCAAAGCAGCAGGTCGACCTATGGTAAGGTTTTTTTTTTTCTTTTTTTTTTTTTTTTAAAAAAAAAGGATGGGACGAAGCGACCAGTGTAATTTTTCTCCTTGGGCTTGACCATCGAGGTTCTCATCCGATGTGAAATGTCCGGTTTGAGCCATAGCTACTGCCTGAGAAGGCGAGTCCATCATCACAACCCCACCAAAGTATGAGCCGGTAGAGTCCCTTCATAGTAGCATCTGGTTCACGCATCTACTATCGCAAACGGATTCGAACACGCGACCACTAGGATGAAAGGAGTTTTTCAACCTATGGTAAGGTTAGAATCAGAACTGAACTGGTTTTAGCTTACTTGTTGTACTAAGGTGACAATATTTAACAGTTTTTCCCAATTTTGGGTATTTTTAGATGGGCAGGAAATTCAAAAATTCTTATAATTCAGTTTTTTTAAATTATATATGTTCTTTCAATATATGAAAAGTATATATTTTTTTTACTATTTATATTTTAAAAAAAAAGCATATGAGATGAAGCACATAATATTAAAAGAAGAAAAAAAAATTGGGTTAAAGAATTCTAGTTCGTAAGAAATTTCTGTTATGGTGAAGGATTTGGTCGCACTTGAGACTTGAAATGGATTGAGTTCTTTTTTTTTTTTTAATAGCAGGTTTCAACTTTGTCCCTACAATTAAAAAAACATATCACGTGTTCAAAAAAACATGTCATTTTTATAGAATAAATCAGAGGAAAACTGTCCATAAGGGATAAGGTGTTGAGTCAAGGTTTGAAATAAGAACTTTGGCTTTGATATTATGTGCTGATGTATGAATATGACATTGTCCTTTTATTGATGTGTCAGTCCCAACTAATTCTTGCATTTTTATTTAAAAAAAAAAAAAAAAAAAACAATGACTGATCTAACATCTGAGAGTTGATTAGAACTGTCATGTTAATATTGTGAGATAAAATTGTAATTTCTCATTTATCTCAAAAATTTAAATTAATAAAAAAATTAATTATTTAATTAACATATTAACATTAACATTAACGATATCCAGATGTAATTCTGCTTTTCTTTTCTTTATTTAATTATTATTATTATTATTTTTTATTTTTTATTTTTTCTGTTATGAATTGTTCATTCGTATGCCTTGGTTGTTCTTTGTTGCTGCTTGGCAAATGGGCTCTAATTATATATTGACACCCAACGTGGGGTGCCAAAGGGCCCAAAACAAGTAAAAGCTCGTATTAGTCTCTACTTGGTGTCAAGCAGATTGCTCTCATCTTCGAGGGTAATGACTAATGAAGATGAAACTAAAGCCTTGATGATGATTTCTTCATTGTTTTCTTCTCTAATGACACCTTGGGATTTAGAGATTGAAGAAAATTTACGTTACGTGCTTAATTTCTCAAGCGTGTTAACGAGATAGTTACGTAAGTTCTTAGAGGGAATAATCCGAGCATCCTCACATTATGATAGGTAGATAACATTCAAACTAATGATAACCTTAAAGTTTAAATAATAATGATAAACACTAATTCTAATCCTAAATGATAAAAACTGCTAAGTTTTTGATTGGCCCTTTAGGTGCTCCAAAAAAAGCCTATGGATGTAAAATTGGGTGCGGTGTAGTTTTATACACAAATTTTTAATTGATTCATTCCAAGTGTTTTTCGTCCAATTAATTTAGAAACACCCATCAATGCTACTTCATCATTTTTGCCACATCACATTACAACAATAATTTTTTTTTAATTATTTTAGTATAAAAATAAATTATAAAAAGAAAAAATATATGAGAGTGACTTCTATAAGGATGTGGTGTAAACTCATCCTTTTGTGCCAACTACTCATCAAGTAACACCTTAACATTTTAGAATAAACCTAAGTTTAATGAAAAAACACTACCACACCAGATTATTCCACCTAAACACTAAAAAATCTTTTTTTTTTAAAAAAAAAAAACAAAACAAAAGTGTCAGGTTCACCCATCCCCCAACTGCGGGGTATTGTAGTCCCTACCAAATTGGCTAACTGGCTCACCATGAGTGTAGTATGCCGAATACATCAGCTACATGCAGGGTACAGCTTCATTGTGACCACTCCATATGCGGCGGAGATGTAATGCACGTATTTCCTCCATGCTCAGAACAACATCTGCGTATTGAATGAGCTGGGGGTGGTGAAAACCCACCATCAGCCCTTCCCCATATTCTTTAAAAAAAAAAGGATTAAAGCTATATAATCTAGTGTTTTTGTTCTTATTTGTGTTTGTGCAATAATCTTATGTGGCAATTGACAAATTTTTAATTGATTCCTTCCATGTGTTTTTCGTCCAATTAATTTAGAAACACTCGTCAACGCCACTTCATCATTTTTGCCGCATCACATTACAACAATAATTTTTATTTTATTATAAAAAGAAATATATATATAATCTTAAAAAGAGCTTAAAAATTAAAATCTTAGAAAAAAAAATAAAAATGAGAGGTGGTTGGACCACCCTCTCATCTCCAAAATGAGGCTGGCCACCCCCAACTACACGTGACACTCTTAAAAGATAGAGGATGGTTGCGCAAGCCACCCCTTACTCTTGGGGTAGCCTCACCAACCACCCCCATTTCGATGGGTGGTGCACACGTCTATCCCCTACCTTGGCGGGGTGGCTTAGCCACCCTTTCCTTAAAGGATGTAGGGGTGGCTCAACCACCCCTCCATTAATATATATATATATATATATATATATATATTTGAATTTTTTTAGAATATAATTTTATTTTTATGGTTTTTTTTTTTAATAAAATAACAAATTATTATTTTAAAATGAATTGCAAAAATGTTGACAAGGGGCTAAAAAAAAAAAACAAAAAAATTTAAAACTCTAAATTAGAAACTAAAGGAGTAATTTGTAATGGCGTGTTTACTCATAAATTTATTTTATATTTACCTATCATAAAATGAGCTCATATACCATTGGTTGATTTGTATAGAATGAAACCCGTAGGTAAAAGTAAAATAGAAGAGATCGAGAGACACAAGTTTGTAGAAAATGAGGAACAATCATATATATGTAGTATGTTTTATGTGTATATATATTATATGTATACCAAATTGCACCAAACTTGAGATTATACATCTTTTTTCTTATCTTATTTTATACTCACATATGCGTCTAGAGTGTGCAATTTGAAAGTCAACATCAAAGCTCAAATAATCCCCATTGGTGACACTACAATGGGGCTCCTAACGATGTGTTTTCCATTTTTATGAGCCCAAACAAGTGCACCAAATGAAACATCATTTTTCTTGTCCCTCCTAGACTTCATGATTGTCAAAGTGTAGCTTTGCTGCTCATACTTCCTTTTGAAGACCAATGTTTGAGGTGAGACTACAACTCTAGAGCCTTTTGGTGCCGTGACCGTGGCTTTGTACATTGCTGCGCCATCTCCCACATTGGTTACAGTCCTGTGAAATTTTTGAACAACTGGCGTATATGTGCTATTATAAAAAGTAATAAATGATGGATAATTAAGATCAGAAGATGGGCTGGAACAGTTATAGGAGTTTGATCTGACAATGGCTAAGATTTGTGGCCTGTTGAATTTCATGGAGCAGAGCAAATTGATATAGTCTTGTGGGGTTGCATCATAAACCAAACCCGGGTCAAGAGCACGATTTGGGTCAATATGTCCTGCTCCATGGCTAGAGGTGAAGCAAGTTGAAACCTTTTGCCATTTTCCTGAATTGGGTTTAGAGTATTATCTAATGGGTTGGCTGTGGTCATCATTGCAGATCTAATCGCAGCCGGGCTCCATTCCGGGTGTGCAGCTTTCAAAAGTGCAGCCACACCAGAGGCGTGTGCGCAAGCCATGGATGGCCCAGAAATCACATTGTAATGGCTAGACAAGTGCACATGGTTGCCTATTTGGGCGGTTGCTTCATTTGGAACCCAGGAAGCTATGACTAGTGACCCAGGCGCCATTATATCCGGCTTTAAGATGCCTGGATAGCTAATTGAAGGACCTCTAGAACTGTAGTAAGCCACAGCCGGCGCAGGCTTTGTGCCAACAATGGTCTCTTGGAACTTCAAGCTAGCCAAAGGAAAATCGTCAGTTTTTGCATATTTGATCACGGTTGCTGCATCCTTGGGGCTAATCACTAGACAAGGACAGGGCACTCCTCCTATTTCAAATAATGTGGTTTGATTGGAGATAGGTATAGCGCCTGCCACGTTTGATCTAGTGATGGCATCTATTTGAGCAAAAATAGACCCAGTTGGTTCACAAATGACGACGCTACATACGACTTCGGATAATGATTCGTATGAATCACATGCTGATATGGTGCTGTTGTACACCAATTGGGAGTTTTCGACAATTGCATTTGCTGGGAAGTTGAGGGAACATGGTCCAACCAGTAATGGCTTGATCATTTCCAAGAGTCAAAGTTCCAGCAAATGACCGATCAATACTGCCAGCCGCCACGGATAACACCCAAGGAATACCGTTGTGGATGCTGCGAAATTGTGGACTTGAATTTCCTGCTGAAGTTGAAACTACCACACCCTTCTCCATTGCAGCAAAAGAAGCTATTGCTATTGGATCTTCATACAACGGCACGCCATCATATCCCAAGGAGATGGAAATTACATCAACGCCATCAGCTATGGCTTGGTCGATACCAGCAAGAACATCAGAAGCATAGCGTCCTTCGCTCCAATTCACCTTGTACACGGCAACCCTGGCTGGTGGTGCAATGCCTCTAGCTGTTCCTTTACCATAGCCGAAATAAGATGCATCTTTCACATAGTTCCCTGCAGCTGTGGAGGTTGTATGGGTCCCATGGCCTAAAATGTCCGTAGCAGACTTCATGACAATGGTAATGTTGGGATTTGCAGCCATGATGCCGTTGTTGAAGTAGCTAGCTCCTATGAGCTTTGAGTTACACATGGAGGAATTGAATCCTTCTCCTACTTGGCAAATTCCCTTCCACCTTGCTGGGATTTGGGTGGTCATACCATCGTCCTTAAAACTCACTTTCTGGCCATACTCCAGAGTCGATAACACCAATGATGACATCTTTACCGTAGTTAGAAGTGGCCCAAAAGCCACCGGTATGATTAAGTGATAGGAACTCCGGCGTGTGGGTGGTATCGAGTGTAGCATTCTTATCTCGATAAGCTGAAATAAATCCTGGGGATTCCTTCAAATTATCCAGTGCTTCTTGAGATAGGGAAGCGCTGAAACCGTGAAGAACATGATTATAAGTGTATACAAATGATGAAGTCGATTGCCTTTTAGAATTGAGGCAATCGACGATTGATGAGTACCAATTGTGATGGCTAGTGAAGGCCTTGGGCATGTGAGATTTGTCCATATGGACAATGTATGTGGACTTTTCCATTGGTGTTGAACTAGCATGAAGAGTCACCAAAAAGCATGAAACAAAGAGGAACAAGTATGGTAGACGAAGCCCATTATAGAGCTTCATGTTTTCTTTGTAAGCAAGATTTTCACTTTGAGCATGTAAATGAAATGGGTGTATATCTATTTATATAAGATTATATACAAAGGCGATGGAAAATGAAAATGAAAAAAATAAAAATATATTGTACAAGAAAAATGATCAAAGTTATTATTTTTCTTTTAAAATCAAATTGGCTTTTCATCCTCTCTAAATGGCAGGAACTTGAATATTCGTATAACAATATTTGAGTATACCCATTAAAATTATATTAATTGGACATATGGTTAACACTTTTGTATTGGCCAGGTGTGACAAAAATAATCTACGCATATTTGAGACGGAGTCATTATCAAAAGAAGATTGGTTCATTATTGCTTGTTCCAATAAGCAAAATTATTGATGTATAAAAAATATAAAAACAAAAAAAAAAAAAAACAAAAAATAAAAAACAAAAAAAACGAAATTACTGAAACAATATCCCATAGATAGAATTATGAAGATAAAATTAGGGTAACTTCACTTTAAACTCCTGAATTACTACACGATTTGACAAACTTCCTCAAACTTTAAAACCTCTCAATTTGAATCCCTCAACTTTCAATTCCAGTCAATTTGAACCCTTTCGTCAAATTTAGAACATTAAAAGTGAGACAATGACGTTTATACCCATGACCTTTTATAAAATTCCAAATTTACTCTTAATTCCAATTTTTTTTTAATAAAAAAAATAGGGTCCTAGTCGTGAACCACAATGGGTCTCGGCCAGAGACCCGTGTGGGTCTGGCTTGACCCACAGGTCTTTTTTTTTTTTTTTTTTTTAATTTTTAATTTTATTTTTTAAATCAAGGATATTCAAAAATCACTAACCCTAACTATTTAGGCGATTAGTGATTTTTTCTAACCGCTTTCAAAAGAGGTTAACAGTTAGTGCGGTTAGTGGCTAGTGGTTAGCAGGCGGTTATTAACCAACCGCCTTTTCACCCCTACTAATTCATGAACAATTTTGCCTCCATGATGGTCTTAAAAGCTAAAGCCAATGAGCATCACATTGAAATGAAAGATTAGCAAAAAATACTATATTAAAACATGCAAAATTAATACCTTGATGTTCGTCTTAAAATGTAACGTACAACTTGATCCCACATTGGGAAGATGAGGAGTATCCCACATAGAGTGTGTAGTTTATAGAGATAGTTATATGTGTAAGTCTCATATTGGTTAGTTACTAAGTGAAATTGAGCTTTATAAAGGATTATAGGGAAGCTTTAAATTGACTAGTTCGTTTGTGGTAATAACTCAAATGTGGCTAGCGTTTTTTTCTTAGTCATTTCAAGTATTATCAAAGCCACCTATTAATGCTAAATAGTATTGGAATATTGTGTGATAAGGACAATTATTTTCAAATAAATTGGTGTTGTAGAAAATTAATGGGAAACACTAGGGTTTCAAGGATCCACCAAGCATTATATTACATATTCTTGAGACACATAATTATAACTCAACTAGGTAGAAAATCAGTTCTCCTAATTGGAAGATAAAGCAATAAAACACTCATAAAAAAAATAAAAAATAAAATTGAATATCGTTTAATTAAGAGTTTGATTTTGATAACATGACATAATAAATTAAGTATTTATTATAAATTCGAATAATAACAAATCAAATTGAATAAGCATTTGATATAAGTGAAAATGACATTTAATTATTAAACTATGAAAAAAAATAATAAAATAATCTCAAAAATACATAATAAAAAAACTAGGTTTCACCGGTCTCCTTATTTTTTTGGATTTCTTTCCTTTGTTGACTTATCTCTTCTCTTTTGTTTAGGCAAGGGTCATCTTGGCATGATTTCTCTTGTGTTGGCTCTTACCATTTCTCTCGGCTTCTTGTATGTGGGCCCCACGAATTCCTTCTTAGGGTTAAATACTCCAAACCCCCTAGGGTTTTTCAACTTTATTTTTTCCTCCTTAGGGTTTCATTTTTTGGGTTAAATACCAAATATCCCATTGGGGTTTGGTAACTTTATTTTTACCCCCCTAGGGTTTTATTTTTATCACAGGATCCCCTGGGGTTTTGATAAAAGACCAAGTTACTCCATCCGTTAGTTGACCGTTAGGACTGACACGTGGACCAATCAGATGTTGACACGTGGCACATATTTAATTTTTTTAATTTTTTTTTAAAAATTAAAAAAATATATTTTTAAAAAAAAAAGAAAAAAGAAAAGAAAAAAATTTGGGGGTGGCCAATTTTTTTTCTTTTCTTTTCCCTTTTTATTTTTTATTTTTTAATAAAAAAAATACATTATTTTTTAATTTTTTAAAAAATATTAAATATATAAAGCTAATGGTCGATCCTGATTGGTCCACTTGTCAACTCTTAATCCGGTCAACTAATCCGATGATGTGGATTCACACTCGGTTCCTTTATCAAAACCCTGGCCTTGGTGGTGAAAAAACGGAAAACCTGTGTAAAATAAAAGTTGTACCAAAACCCCTGGGGGGTATTTGGTATTTAACCCTCATTTATCATGAGGACATTTGAAGACTGTCTGACTGAAACGACACGAATAATCGTGATGTTCAATGAGACATACTTAATTCTTTTAAATTGGGAAAAAAAAATGAGTTTGAAAAAAAAAAGAAAAAAAAAACTGGGGTGTTTGCCATTTGGGGGGTGGTCGTGAAGCTGACTTCGCCATGGGGTGCCCGCCACTCGGACTGGCCGAGCCACCCCCTGCCCAGGGGCGCACCGGCCATTGGTGGCTTAAAACCACTTCAACCTTTCACTCATTGGGGGTGGCTCTAAGGTTCCACCTGGTGTAATGGCCATAGTACCGGGGTGTGGTTCCTTCCCATCCCACCGCCAGGAGGTACAGGGTCACCCCTGAGTATTGAGCCAACTCCAACTTTTTCTCTTCCCTTTCTCTCTTTTTTTTTTTTTTTTTTTTTTTTTAAAAAAAAAATTTATTTTAATGAAAAAAAAAAATTAAGTAGGTGCCATGTGTCAGCATCTGATTGGTCCACGTGTCAGTCCTAACGGCCAACTAACGGATGGACTAACTTGGTCATTTATCAAAACCACAGGGACCTCCTGTGATAAAAATGAAACCTCAGGGAGGTAAAAATAAAGTTGGTAAATCTCAAGGGGGTATTAGGTACTTAACCATTCCTTCTTATTTCTTGGTCTTCTACGCCATAGGAAGGATTCCTTTGTGTCCGTTCTAAAATTATGTCAATTTTATTTATTTATTTATTTTTTAATAAAGGATGGACCCGGTTATGCTAAACGGGTTAAGCGGGTCGTGTCGGGTTACCCGGATATTTTTCGTGTTATAATCGTGTCAGACCCACTAACCTGTTTAGCTAAATGGGTCGTGTTCGTGTTTCCGGTAATCGGGTCACTGGTCTTAACGAGTCCTAATTGTGTCTACCCGGTTACCCGTTTTGCCAGCCCTAGCATAGGATAAGGATTCCTTTGTGTCCATTCTAAAATTATGTCAATTTTATTTTATTATTATTTTTTTTAATAAAGGATGGCTTAAAAAATGCTTTATATTTAAAGAATAACATGCTACTAAAGAGAATTAAATATATTTTTATAGGTTTTTGTGTTTTATGTTGTAAGAAAGTTTTGAGCTAGGGTTTTTAAAACTTTTTATTTTTCTTGGACGGTTAGGTTAAATTTGACTAGTCCTTTGGCCCAAGAGATCCTTTTATTAAATTATTTTTTTCCAATTTTGATTAATATATATATATTTTTTTTTTAAAAAAGGGGGGGTCGGGTCGGGTCGGGTCTACCTGATATGACTCGATTATGCTAAACAGTTTGAGCGGGTCGTGTCGAGTTACCCGGATATTTTCCGTGTTATAATCGTGTCAGACCCGCTAACCCGTTTAGTTAAACGGGTCGTGTTCATGTTTCGGGTAATTGGGTCGCGGGTCTTAACGGGTCCTAATCGTGTCTACCCGGTTACCCGTTTTGCCAGCCCTACTTCTACGCATCCCCTCTTCCTCTTGCCTTTAATTTGTTTTCCTTTTATTTATTAGCTTGGATTTTTTGTCTTCTAGCTTCGGTCTTTCTCTTATTCTTTTCTTTTCTAATTCCTACCAAAAAAAAAAAAAAAATGCAATTACTTGCATTAATACTTTATTTAAGTTCAAGCTTAGTAATTAAACAATACTTTGCAATTAAATATAAAATAAAAGAATTAGAACAAAATAAGGTATGGCAATGCATACTTTAAAAGAGAAAATAGGCATGTTTTAAAATTGGTGGCAGTTTCAATATCTTTTACCTCAAAATGAGGGTATCTTTGGTAAAAGAACTATCGATGTGCACTAGACAACTTGAAGTTGAATTCAAAACAAACAGGACAGAAATTTCCTTCAAACCGGTATGAAAGAAATATCTTTCAACCAATGTAAAATAGTGCAAAGTGTCTATAAACATTTAAAAGGCACATTAAATTTAGTCTAAATTAGTAAATTGCTATTAATGAGGTTAAGAATTTAATGTGTCTTTTAAATGTTTATAAAAACTTGGCACTGGTTGGAGGATATTTCCTCCATACCGGTTTGGAGGAAATTTCTGTCCAAACAAAAACCAATGTAGTCCTGGCCTTCGAGTTGAGGATGAATTTGTTGTTCTGGCCTTCGGGCTGAAGATGGAGTAGATTGGTGTGGGGGCTTAACTCTCACAGCCGGATTTTTAGTTTCTAATTATTTTTTATTTTTGTTTTTGTATTTAGGCTACCCATATCCTAGGTCTAGTTTACACGAAACAGATCTATTCCTTAAATGTAATTGTACATGGGTTAGCGGAAGCTTGAAGTCATTTTTATGACTTTGTAACCTTCATAGCTTCTGGCTATGATTTTTCAGAGTTGTATGCTCAATGATGTAAGAGCTTTATGCTCGTGAAATTTCATTAAAAAAAAACAAAAAAACAAAAAAACAAAAACAAAAACCAATGTAGAAAACTCTAAGGCAAGGAAATAGATTGTCTTTAAGGATTAATTTGTCCTCCTTGGATTAACCAATTTACTGATGGGTTTTTGGCAAATCTCCTCCACAACACCCTAAAAAAAAAAAAAAAACAAATCCCACTCTTATATATAAAGGTGATCAAAGGTGCAAGTCAAGAAATATCTCCCGACGAAATTAAGGATGTAATTGAAGAGACATTCAAGTTGTGAGCCATCTCCACACCTAAGAGACACATTTACAAGCGGTTGTTGCTGGTTTTAAGTGGGAATTCAAATAGGTTCGTCTTAATCTGTTCCATTTTTGCTTCTATAACTGCCTTGTGTGGTCATTTGTTTGACCTATTTATTATTTTTTGTAATTATTTTCATACTGTTTTAGTTTGTTTTGGATTTTTTTGATAGGGAGCCCACCCCACTTTCGTTGAGATATTAATTTTCACAAAAAAGACATCTATAGTAGTTGTCAACCGAACTTCCCATAAGACACCCTTTCACATGCAACCAAAAGTAACTAACATGAAAAGAAAAGAACAAATTATTTTATTGACTTAAACCAACAATACATTTGACTTTTTCCATTAAAAAGAAAAACAATAAAATTTGATTCAAGGGCAACTCAACAAATTTTTGATAGTTTTTTTAGTCCAAATTGTAGTAAGTTGTAGTTTAAAGGTGAAACTAAAAGGAGTAAGTGAATCATCTCTCACCACTCAATATACAAAGTCCTCTTTAGGATATACCTACACACTCTTAATTAATATTAATAAATAAATTTAGTCATTATATTTAAGTCGAATTGTTAGAGTAAAAGATATTAATACTATGAAGAAATAGTTGAGTTAGTATTTATTGAACCATTCGTAAAATGAGCTCACATGCCAATGGTTGATTTTTGATAGAATGAAAACCACAGAAGTAAGATAGAAGAGAGACGCAATTTCTAGAAAATGAGGATATGTAGTAACATTGCTTGAAATAAGTGCATATATATATATATATATATATATATATATATATATATATATATATATATATATATTAGGAGGAGTAGAAACTTGAAATATGCATACATGCTTATTTTATACCAATGTAGTAATAATATGCGTCTAGATTGCGCAATTTTAAGTTAACATACAAGCTTAAACCATCATCATTGGTGACACTACAATGGGGCTCCTAACGGTGTGGTTTCCATTTTCATGAGTCCAAACAAGTGCACCAAATGAAATATCATTTTTCATGTGCCTCCCCGACATTATATCCAAAGTGTAGCTTTGTTGCTCATACTTCTTTTTGAAGACCAATTTCTGAGGTGAGACTTTAACTCTAGAGCCTCGTGGTGCTGTAATTTTGGCTTTGTATGTAGATGCCCCATCTCCCACATTGGTTACAATCCTTTGAAATGTTTTCACATTTGAGACATTTTTGCTATTGTGAAAAGCAGTAAACGACGAATAATTATGATCAGAGGATGGGTTGGAGCAATCATAGGAGTGTGATCTGGTGATGGCTAAGATTTGTGGCTTGTTGAATTTCATGGAGCATAGCAGATTGATATAGTCTTGTGGGGTTGCATCATAAACCAAACCCGGGTCAAGAGCACGATTTGGATCAATATGTCCTGCTCCCATGGCTAGAGGTGAAGCAAGTTGAAACCTTTTGCCATTTTCTTGAATTGGGTTTAGAGTATTATCTAATGGGTTGGCTGTGGTCATTATGGCAGATCTAATCGCAGCAGGGCTCCATTCTGGGTGTGCAACTTTCAAAAGTGCAGCCACGCCAGAGGCATGTGGGCAAGCCATGGAAGTCCCAGAAATCACATTGTAATGGCTAGACAAGTACACATTCGGCCCTATTTGGGCCGCTTGCTGATTTGGAACCGAGGCAGCTAATACTAATGACCCCGGTGCCATTACGTCTGGCTTTAAGATGCTTTGATAGCTTTGTGAAGGACCTCTTGAACTATAGTAAGCCACAGCCGGCACAGGCTTTGTGCCCATAATAGTCTCTTGGAACTTTATTCTAGCAAAAGGAAAATCACTAGTTGTTGCATATTTGACCACAGTTGATGCATCATTTGGGGTAGTCACTAAACAAGGACATGAAACTCCTCCAACTTCAAATAATTTGGTATGATTGGTGCCGGGAACATGGTCCAACCAGTAAAGGCATGATCATTTCCAAGAGTTAAAGTTCAAGCAAATGACCGATCAATACTGCCTGCTGCCACGGTCAAGACCCATGGAATACCATTGTGCATGTTGCCAAAGAATGGCCCTGCATTTCCTGCTGAAGTTGAAACTACCACACCCTTCTCTATTGCAGCAAAAGAAGCAATTGCTATTGGATCTTCATACAACGGCGCTCCATCATATCCCAGAGAGATGGAAATTACATCAACACCATCAGCTATGGCTTGGTCAATACCAGCAAGAACATCAGAAGCATAGCGCCCTTCTGGCCAAGTCACCTTGTACACAGCAACCCTGGCTCGTGGTGCAATGCCTTTAGCTGTTCCTTTACCATACCCGAAATAAGATGCACCATTCAAATAGTTCCCTGCAGCTGTGGAGGCTATATGGGTCCCATGTCCCAAAGTGTCCCTAGCTGAATTCATGCTAAATGTAATGTTGGGATTTGCAGCCATGATGTGCCGTTGTTGAAGTATCTAGCTCCTATGAGCTTCGAGTTACACATGGAAGAATTGAATCCTTCTCGTACTTGGCAAATTCCTTTCCACCTTGCTGGGACTTGGGTGGTCATACCATCATCCTTAAAACTATCACTTTCCGGCCAAACTCCAGAGTCGATAACACCAATGATGACATCTTCACCGTAGTTAGAAGCGGCCCATAAGCCACCTGTAGGATTAAGTGATAGGAACTCAGGCGTGTGTGTGGTATCGAGTGTAGCATTCCTATCTCGATAAGCTGAAACAAATCCTGGGGATTCCCTCAAACTATCCAGTGCTGCTTGAGATAGAGAAGCGCTGAAACCATGAAGAACATGATTGTAAGTGTATACAAACGATGAAGTCGATTGCCTTTCAGAATCGAGGCAATCGACGATTGATGAGTACCAATTGTGATGGCTAGTGGAGGCCTTGGGCATGTGAGATTTGTCCATATGGACAATGTAGGTGGACTTTTCCATTGGTGTTGAACTAGCATGAAGAGTCAGCAAAAAGCATGAAACAAAGAGGAACAAGTATGGTCGGTGAAACCCATTATAGAGATTCATGTTTTCTTTGTAAGCATGAATTTCGGTTTGAGTGTGTAAATGAAAGGGATGTATAGCTACTTATATAAGATCATAAACAAAGGTGATGGAAAATGAGAAATGAGAAATGATCAAAGTTATTATTTAATTTTCTTTTAAAATCAAATTGACTTTTCATCCTCTATAAATGATAGGGAATAAGAAAGTTAGGCCAAGGGTGACAAAACTAATCTAAGTTCACTTGTGAATGAAGGGTTATCAAGAATAGATTGGTTGAGTATTGTTTTGTCCAACAAGGAAAATTAATGAAACAATTCAGTAGTATCCCCAGAGATCATTGTAGGGATAAAATTATCATATAGTTTTTTATATATTCATAATATAAGTTGGTAAATAATTTCTCTTTTATGACTTGACCAAGTTTTGCCTAAATTACGTATGCACAATTCACATGCCTCAATGATGGTCTTAAAAGCTAAGCTCAAAGCTAAGCTCAACAAGTGTAGCTGTAGCATGCGTATTGAAATGAAAGCTAAGAGTCACTAATATTAATAAATTGCATGTGCTCCCAAAAGGTAAAGCTAATAGCACTTAAAAATACTATTGAGGAGGGTCTGTTTGGTGTACGTTTGAAAAGCATTTAACACTCAAAAAGTTTGTTTAAAAAGAAGTACCAGTTTGGTAAATAAAATTGAAAATACTTTTAATGGTTCAAAAAGTCTAAAAATTGTCAAAATGCGCTGACAAAGGCTTAAAAATGAAGCTGTTGCCAAAATGCGCTTTTTAATTAAAAACTCTATTTTTCAAACACAATCTCAAACATATTCTAAGGAAATTTGTTATTGATATGATTGCCAGCCACTTGAGCTAAGATTATTGGTCACGACCTGCTCATAGTCATGTGCTTCACACCAATCCAGTGCCTTTGGGAATCAAAAATGTGAATTGTTCATCATCAACGTCCACTTACTCCAATGTAACCAAAAAATGTGACTCATTTTTGTTGGATAATGACAATTCATAATATTTTAAAATTTAGCAATAAAATAACAAATTGCTTAAACAAACTCAAATAAAAAGGTACGTACCTTTTTATAATATCACATCATTTTACATTTGGTTTGTTTCAACGTACCTTTTTATAATATCACATCATTTTACATTTGGTTTGTTTCAACATAAAATGTTTTGGAAAAATTTCACAAAATAACCATAAGTTACTGCGTGTTTTGAGAAGATCCCTTCAAATTTTAAAAACTCTCAATTTCACCCCTCAAACTTTCAATTTGATGCAATTTATTACCATCCGTTAAACCCTATTAGAAACCCCTAAAAATATTAAATTACTCTTTAATTTATTTTTTTAAAAAAATAACTTTATTTTTTTAATAATTTTTAATTTGAAATTAAGGGTAAATTTGAAATTTTATAAAAAAAAAGAGGGGTATAATGGTCATTTTTATCACTTTTAATGTTTAAAAACTGATGGAGTGGGGTACATTGCATAAAATTAAAAGTTCAAGGCGTGGAATTGAGAGTTTTGAAAATTTGGGGGGCTCTTCTCAAAATGTGTGGTAGTTCAAGGGTTTTAAATGAAGTTTTCCAAAATATTTTTCATCGATGAACTCTATTTTTTTTTTCTTCAGAAAAAATGATTTCTTAGAAAATATTTTTCAAAGTTTGGCTCGTATGGAAAATGAGCAATGGTAGAAAACAACCTGCAACCTTCGATGGTGGTCTAATGAAGGTCTGTTAGTGGCGATTTGAGAAGGAAAAGCTCAAACTCGAAAATTAGTTTATGAAAATTTAATATAAACTAAAAGAAGCTTGTTTGATCAAACCAAAAATATTTTCGAATTGACTATCATTTTCGTTCACACAAAATACTAGAAAATATGGAACGTTCAAAACAAACGGGACCTTAGCATTCGTGAATCCGCATTATTCAAGTTTTTTATTGAATAAACTGCTAATTAATGATTTTACTTTAGTAAAATATTTTCGTTTTGAATGATCTTACTACCCCTCATGCATAAAGCAATCTAGTGCCTTCGGGAATTAATCCACTATAATCAATAAATGTTTTTTTTTTTTTTAAACTAAATGATGGATTGAGCATACCACATCAGTAGACAATGCTCGCTAAATAGCATATCTCATAATTTTATCATCTTTTAAAGGCATAAGTGAAATTTTATGGGGAGTGATGGGTATGACATGTACATGGGCGGAGGGAGCGGGGGACCTTGACTCCAATGAATGCAACCAAAGCACATTGTTTATTTGATGGAAAAGTGTTGCAGCCGTGAGGGTAAAGACCATCTTCACTCTACCTTTCCAAAATTGTCACCCTCGTGTGCGAATCCTTAATAAAATATTGAGAATCTGTGAGAATACAAAATTAATTATTATCACGGAAAAATTGATTAATAGAAAGAAGGTTAGCAAAAGCTTAGGAACAATGAAAGATATGTTTAAGATGAAGTGAGGAGTGCAAAAAGAAAGTGAGTCGGGATGCTTAATTTGCAAACCTACACCATTACCCACGACAACATTGTTAGAACCGTTGTAAGGCTGCTGCAAAGTGAGTTGCCCAAAATTGGATGTGATGTGTCAATTGGCTTCACTATCAACAAACCAAGTGTCATCATCTTATGAGGAGGTGGTATGAGCAACTATGGCAGCAAGTTGAGCCGGTGGGTGATGACCTTGATGTTGGAATCTTGTACATAAAATATACATAGCAGAAAGAACAATCGTAGAGATTTTTACTTCAAGATAAACAAGGCAAGATTTAAAATTAAATACAAAAGTTAATACTTACAATCGAATTCGGCATCTCCTAGACATGTAGGGCTATATAACTCTGCTTGAAATTCTCCTTGTATGTTGAATGATGAAGAACACGTTCTTAATGTTCTTGATGTTTTTGATTCAACTTTCAGATTTTTTCTTTGATGACTTAATATGACTGTAAGTATGAGCTCATAATAACTATTCTCAATTCTAGAGAATAGCTAGAAGCATGAACTTGAGAATATATATATATATATATATATATATATATATATATATATATATATATATATTTTTTTTTCTATTAAATATTTCTCACAACTCTCTCAATTGTGTTTTTTCACTTATGCCTTATGCTTCTCTAGGGTCCAAATTTACTTGGAGAGGTCGGAAATTAGCATTCTAGAATCCAAGTAGAACTAGGATCACTAGTCACAAGGGGAATTAATCCCCTTGTGGTCATCCATTCTCTCCCCATGTGTCTCGTAGGGGTAGCTCATGCCTAGCCATTTTCCTAGAAGCCCAATGCTTGGACTTGGTTTTATCCCATTAGCCCAGTGCTCTTTTAATTCTTCTCAAGCCTTTAGGAATTAAATCGATGAGCCCAAAGCTCTTTTAATTGCTTAAACATTTAAGGCCTGTTTGAGATTGCGTTTGAGGGGCCTAAAAATGCGTTTAATACTCAAAAAGTCCATTTGAAAAAAAAAAAAAAAGTAGTCGTTTGGTAAAAAAATTTAAAGCGCTTTTAAATGTCTAAAAAGCCTAAAAATAGCCAAAACACACTTTTGGCAAAAGCTTAAAAATAAAGCTTTTGTTGTAAAATCAAAAGAAATAACAAGACAAAATAAAGAGATTACAATATGTGAAACTAGTTCTTCAAGAACTATGTATGATTCTTCTATTTTATTGTGTATATTACATACAACTCAATACTCCCTTTTATAGGCATGGAATCATAATGAGAGGTTAAGGAATTTGAAAGGGGGAATATGAAACAAAAGGTTTAATCAATTTATTACATGAATGTTATAGGAATTCTAAAAGATGACATGAATGTGTAGAATTCCAAGAGATGGAACTAAATGGTCATCCACCAAATACATGAATGCATTCATAACACTCCCCCTTGGATGACCATACACTAAGAATATGCCTCGTTAAAACCTTGCCAAGGAAAACCCAGTGGGAAAAAACCTGTGGCGAAGGAAAAAGAGTACAATATTCTTGTGTGCCTTCGTATGATTTTAGGATTGCCTAATTAAAACCTTGCAAAGGAAAACCCAGTGGGAAAAACCTTAGCGAAGGAAAAAGAGTACAATCAGCATAATCATTTTACTCCCCCTCATTAGCATGAAGAGCTTCAATTGTTTATGATGAAAGATCTTTCAGTCGACGCATTCCAATGTTATTCACCAACTTTTTAAATGTTGCAGTTGGTAATGCTTTGGTAAATAAATCTGCCAAATTGTCACTTGATCGTATCTGTTTAACATCAATATCACCACTCTTCTGTAGCTCATGTGTATAAAAGAACTTTGGTGAAATGTGTTTGGTTCTATCACCCTTAATATATCCTCCTCTGATCTGTGTGATACAAGCAGCATTATCTTCATATAATGTTGTCGGGCTATCTTTGATTGTGGCTAAACCGCACTTTTCTCGAATGTGTTGAATTACTGATCTTAGCCATATGCATTCCCGACTTGCTTCATGAATTGCAATAATCTCTGAGTGATTTGAAGAAGTAGCAACAAGTGTTTGCTTGACAGATCTCCATGAAATAGCAGTACTTCCACATGTAAATAGATATCCTGTTTGAGATCTACCTTTATGCGGATCAGAAAGAAAACCCGCATCTGCATATCCAACTAATTGTGAATTTGAACCTTTTGAATAAAATAATCCCATGTCAGCTGTTCCACGAAGATAACGTAGAACATGTTTGACCCCATTCCAATGCCTTCGAGTTGGTGCAGAGCTGTATCTTGCTAGTAAGTTAACTGAAAATACTATATCAGGTCGTGTGCAATTCGCAAGATACATCAGAGCACCAATTGCACTAAGATATGGTACTTCAGGACCAAGAATTTCTTCGTCATCTTCTCGAGGGCGAAAAGGGTCTTTTTTCACATCAAGTGACCGAACAACCATTGGAGTGCGCAAAGGATGAGCTTTCTCCATGTAAAAGTGCTTCAGGACTTTTTCTGTGTATGTTGACTGATGAACAAGAATTCCATTTGGAAAATGTTCAATTTGTAAACCAAGGCAAAATTTTGTCTTTCCAAGATCTTTCATCTCAAACTCATTTTTTAAATATGTGGCAGTTTTTATGAGCTCTTCTGGAGTCCCAACAAGATTTAAATCATCTACATAAACTGCAATGATAGCAAATCCGGATTCTGATTTCTTAATGAAAATGCATGGACAAATTGGATTATTCTCAAATCCTTCTTTCAATAGATATTCACTAAGACGATTGTACCACATGCGTCCGGATTGCTTTAACCCATATAAAGATCTTTGTAGCTTGATAGAATAAATACTTCGGGATTTCGAATTATATGCTTCATGCATTTTATATCCTTCAGGGATTTTCATGTATATATCATTATCAAGTGATCCATATAAATATGCTGTAACCACATCCATTAAACGCATATCCAAACTTTTTGTAACTACCAAGCTAATCAAAAATCTAAATGTAATTGCATCCACTACAGGGGAATATGTTTCTTCATAATCAATACCAGGTTTTTGCAGGAAACCTTGTGCAACAAGTCTTGCTTTGTATCTCACAATTTCATTTTTCTCATTTCTTTTTCGTACAAATACCCACTTGTATCCAACAGGCGATACACCTTCAGGTGTTTGGACTACAGGTCCAAATACTTCACGTTTTGCTAGTGAATTCAATTATGCCTGAATTGCTTCCTTCCACATTGGCCAATCATTTCTACGTCGACATTCTTCGACGGTTTGTGGTTCAATATCATCATTACTTCTGGTAATGTCAAATGCAACTTTAAATGAAAATATGTTGTCGACAACAATTTTGTTTCTATCCAATATTTCTCCTGTACTTATATAATTTATTGAGATCTCATTATTTTCAGGTATCTGTTCCTCTTCAGGAGGTAACTCTTCAGGAGATTCCTCTTCAAGAGGTTCCTCTTCGGGGAATTCTTTTCCAGGAGAATTTTGTACAGAAAGTTTGGATGGATCAATTTTCGTTGCCTGTTTTGTAGGTAAGGCCTCTTCAGGAGTGCCGATTTCATTTCCTTGTGCTTTTCTCTTTCGGGGAATCTTATCCTTTGCACCAATAGGTCTTCCACGCTTCAGGCGTGCCTTAGACTCATTTGCTGCTGTATTAATTGATTGTCCTACAGGCACTTCTATCTTCGCTGGAGTATTAGCAGCTGGAATGTGAGACTTAATTATTTTCTTGTTGTCAGTAAATGCATCCGGCAATTGATTTGCAATACTCTGCAAATGAATGATCTTCTGAACTTCTAGTTCACATTGATTTGTACGAGGATCAAAATGAGATAATGTCAAATTATTCCAAGTGATTTCTTGTCGTGCTTCTGGCAACGATTTTTCTCTCCCTAGTGATGGGAATATGTTTTCATCAAAATGACAATCTTCAAAACGTGCTTTAAAAATATCACCAGTTAAAGGCTCAAGGTATCAAATGATAGAAGGAGAATCAAAACCAACATAAATTCCAAGTCTACGTTGAGGTCCCATCTTAGTGCGTTGAGGTGGTGCAATTGGAACATACACAGCACAACCAAAAATACGAAAATGAAAAATATTTGGAGGTTGACCAAATGCAAGTTGTAAAGGGGAATATTTTTGGTATGCTGTTGGTCTGATCCGAACTAATGATGCAGCGTGTAATATTGCATGTCCCCAAGCAGAAACAGGTAATTTTGTTTTCATAAGCAAAGGTCGAGCAATTAACTGAAGTCGTTTAATAAATGATTCAGCTAAACCATTTTGAGTATGAGTATGAGCAACAGGATGCTCAACATTAATTCCAATTGACATGCAATAATCATAAAATGCTTGTGATGTAAATTCACCCGCATTATCCATCCGAATAGATTGAATTGGATAATCGGGAAATTGTGCTCGTAATCTAATTATTTGAGAAAGAAGTCTAGCAAATGCAACATTACGAGTAGAAAGCAAACACACATGTGACCACCTAGATGATGCATCTATTAAAACCATAAAATATCTAAATGCCCACATGGAGGGTGAATCGGCCCACATATATCCCCTTGAATCCTTTGTAAAAATGATGGAGATTCAACAATTACCTTAGAAGGGGATGGTTTGATAACAAGTTTACCTTGAGAACATGCAGCACAAGGATAATCACTTGGTAAAAGAATCTTCTGGTTCTTTAAGGGATGCCCATGAGAGTTCTCAATTATTCGACGCATCATAATTGTTCCCGGATGTCCAAGATGATCATGCCAAAGCATAAACATCTTTGGATTAGAGCACTTCTGGTGCATCACAACATGTGATTCAATTGTTCTTATTGTTGTATAATACAACCCAGAAGAGAAAGCAGGCAGTTTTTCCAATATGAGCTTCTGGCCCGAAATTGTTGAAGTAATATAAAGATATTCATCACTACCTTCATTAGTGGTTTCAACATGATAACCATTTAGACGAATATCCTTAAAACTGATTAAATTTCTTCTAGATTTAGAAGAATACAAAGCATCATCAATACAAAATTTTGTTCCTTTTGGCAATATGATATTCGCTCTTCCAGAGCCTTCGATTAGGTTTGATGAACCTGATATTGTATTGACACTAGCTTTGTTTAATATCAAGTATTGAAAATATTTCTTATCTCTAAGAATTGTGTGCGTTGTACAACTGTCTGCTAGACACAAATCTTCACCAATCATCTTGGAATTAATCATTCCATCAATATGACCCATACCTCTATATATAAACAAAATATATATTAAAATTTCATTAATAAAAAAGAAAATAACAAAATACAATTAAATTTGACAATGTAAACATACTGTAATTAAGACATAAAGAAAACATATTAATTGTTGTAAACATATTCATCACCAATCGAAAGATCAGTATTTGTGTTAGAGTCTACAAAGAAATCAGAAACATCAAGATGAGTGCTACCCTCTCCATTTAGAGCATCAAGAAAAATTAGAGAATCTTCAGGATTGCTGTGATTAGCAAAATTCATTTCAATCCCCTTTTCTTTTATGGAGGCTTGATATAGGTCCACCAGATGTTTAGGCGTACGACAGGTACGCGACCAATGTCCTTTCATACCACACCTGTAACATTTATCTTCATAGTTCTTTGTAGGTTTATTCTGTAAACCTTTGTTTTCATTTTGTTTCGCCTCAGTGTGGTTCCACTTCTGGTGGTATGGGGTATTTCTTTTATTGGAATTATGAGTACGTTCCCCTTGCCCTCTATAATTTTTTCTACCACGTCCACGTCCACGACCACGGTTTCCCTTATTACCATAAAATGAGGTTCCATTTGCTTCAGGAAATGGTGTAGAACCCGTTGGACGAGATTGATGATTTTTCATTAATAGCTCGTTGTTTTGCTCAGCCACTAGAAGACAAGATATCAGTTCTGAATATCTTGTGAAATTACGCTCTCGATATTGCTGCTGCAGGAGCACATTCGAGGCATGAAATGTGGTATATGTTTTTTCTAACATATCCACATCAGTGACTTTTTCTCCACACAATTTTAATTGTGAGCTGATTTTAAAGAGTGCAGAGTTATAGTCACTGACACTCTTAAAATCTTGCAACCTCAGGTGCATCCAATCATAGCGAGCTTTTGGGAGGATAACTGTCTTCTGGTGCTCGTATCTCTCCCTTAAATTATTCCACAAGGACAAGGGATCCTTTACCGTAAGGTACTCAATTTTTAATTCTTCATACAGATGATGGCGAAGAAAAATCATTGCTTTAGCGCGATCCTGCTGGGATGCTTGATTATCTTCTTTAATAGTATTTCCAAGATTCATAGCTTCAAGATGGATCTCAGCATCAAGGATCCAAGATAAGTAATTTTTGCCAGAAACGTCAAGAGCGACAAACTCAAGTTTTGTAAGATTTGACATTATCTATACAAAAATATATCAAGAATTAAATAAATAAACATTATTTAAAATTAAGTGATATTATACGCAAACCAAAAATTTTCAAATATAAACTATAAAACATTATATTCATAGCATTAATATGATAATAGTTTAGTTCATATAAATCTCACATGGATATACAAATGTTAGAATGTTAATTAACAAAATAGATAATAAGGTTACTAAACGTTAAAGAAACTTATAATGAATTGAGAATAGCTCACGGATAGCTTTCGATGTTGAAGATCAAAAGAACACAACAATTGGCTAGAGCTTCGTGCTGATAACGTGTTGTAAAATCAAAAGAAATAACAAGGCAAAATAAAGAGATTACAATATGTGAAACTAGTTCTTCAAGAACTATGTATGATTCTTCTATATTATTGTGTATATTACATACAACTCAATACTCCCTTTTATAGGCATGGAATCATAATGAGAGGTTAAGGAATTTGAAAGGGGGAATATGAAACAAAAGGTTTAATCAATTTATTACATGAATGTTATAGGAATTCTAAAAGATGACATGAATGTGTAGAATTCCAAGAGATGGAACTAAATGGTCATCCACCAAATACATGAATGCATTCATAACAGCTTTTCCCAAAAATTACTTTTTGACTTAAAAGCTCTATTTTTCAAATGTAATCCCAAATAGGCTTTCAGGAATTAAATCTATGATCCCAAAGCTCTTTTAATTCATAAACCCAATCAACTCCAAATGATGAGCCACATAAGAATTAAATTATTTGGCCCATGTATTATAAAATAAAACAACCCAAATAAATAAACACATATCGGAGGCCTAAAACAAACAATCAATTTACATCAGCTCAAAGAGGGACCTAAAGGAAACAAAAAAAAATACAATTAGTTTCAATAGGCTTGTGACACTTGTCATCCATGACTTGTCACTTGACACTATTAATCAAAATTGATTACACTAAACAAATGTGATTGCACTCTAATATGTATTTTTGATTTAATCAATTACTCCACGTGATGCACTTATTTATTACATATTACCCATATATGGAATCACTCCATAGTTGAATCAAAGTCCATATACGGTCACTTTATTCAGTACTTGATTTAATTACATAATTATCCATTTGTACATTGTGAGACTCCATCTCACTTGAAACACTCAATCCCGAACTTTGAAATAATCATTTCTATTAAATTTAAAACAAGGATTAAGCCCGAACATTGGAATAATCATTTCCATTAAATCTAAAACAATGAGAATATTTCCACAATGATACATGCAATCACTCAATACATATAGATGTTGACCAAAAAAGATCTCATTCACAGATACATCAAATGACCTACACTTTAAACCTGAGTTCACAATCTTTTTAGGATTTAGAGTTAACTATTATAAGCCACCGTGTACATGTCGCATTTTTTAAGACATTGTTTAAAAGAATGATGACTCACGTAATCCGTTCGGTGTATGTCACTACTTTGCTCATACACCAACATATCAACCCAAAGCCCAACTACTTCTCCTATGAAAACATTGATGTTGCTATGTTATCGTCTAGATGGATTTCACAGTTTTTTATTTTTGAATACGAACAATCTTTTATAAAAGTTACAAGGGTCTATCTATGACTATGATCTTCTGTGCGATAATTTTTTTACTCATACCATTGTCAAGGAAAATGTAACTTAAGGACCTTACATGTATATAATATGAAGGTATTCAAACATATATGTCCATGTAAAACATTAACGTATATGCTCAGTGTTCAATAATAAAATCAGGATGCTAGAGAAATCGAAAA
>NC_081543.1:27034026-27040215 GCF_901000735.1 Corylus avellana | reverse complement strand
AGGTCTCCAATTGCAATGTTCAGAGAACAAAGACTCATAATATTGCACCGCATGGTCTTTGATGATGTCTTGGTTAGAAAAAAGAGATCCATTAATGGCTATGAAATCAATGGAAATGCATCTGCGGTTTGAGTTGGCAATTCGATGAAAGAACTTAGTGCACTTGTCACCCTCCTTAAGCCACCAAATTCTTGATTTTTATCTCCAACTGATTTCCTCTTGTAAAAGAGTAATCTTCAGTTCCCTAATAATCACCCTTTTCCCTTCCTTCTCTTGTTCATCTAAATCTCTCTCTTCCTTCAATCTATCCATGGCCTTTAGCTCTTCTGCTTTCTCTATGCACCTTGCACTCACATTGCCAAATTTAAGCTCATTCCATCTTTTAATGTCTGCCTTTAACACCTTAAGCTTTTTGGCCAAGATAAAACTCGGAGAGCCAGAAAAGTTATAAGATGACCACCAAGCCCGTGCCCTATCCACAAACCCTTCCATTTTCAACCACATGTTCTCAAATTTAAAAGGCCTCTTACCCCTAACCATGCCGTCACAATCAAGCAAGATGGGAAAATGATCCGAACACAATCTAAGCAACATTTTCTATATTATGCCCGGATATTTGATTTCCCATTCTGGAGAGACTAAGAAGCGATCGTTCCTAGACCGCGAGTAGGAGTTAGACCAAGTAAACGTCCCTCCAGTCAAGGGAAGATCCATAAGCCCCTGCTCAGATATGAAATTTGATAAATTTGTCATTGCACAAGTGAGACGTGCTCCTCCTGCCCTTTCATTATGAAAGTGAGTAACATTGAAGTCACCATCGATACACCATGGCATATCCCACCTGCTGATGAGACCAGCCAATTCCTCCCACAGAAGATGTCTGATGTAGTCAAAGTTCAGACCATAGACCCTGCTAAAGCCCAAACAAAGTCATCCTCCACATTCTTAAAAGAACAGGCTACGACAAACTCTCCCACACAAACCACAATCTTCGTGACCACCCTTCTATCCCACACCAACAAAATACCACCCGAAGCTCCTCTTGATGCAACGAAGCACCAATCTGCATAAGCACATCCCCACAAGTTTCTCACAAAACTACTAGAAATATACTCCATTTTCGTCTCTTGAAGGCACACGATGTCCGCCTTCCATTGTCTAACCATATTTCTCACCCCCAAACACTTATCACCCTCATTCAATCCCTTCACATTCCAAGAAATAATCCTTGGCTTCATGGATAATCTCTTTGTGCCCTTCCTTTAGCCCTAGCCCGACATTTATTGCCATCGTAATTAATAGAACTTACAAGATTATTAAGTTCCCTCGAGCATTTCTTTCCCACATTTGAGACCCCACCCTCTCCCTTCCCTTCATTCTCTGCGATGATAGTCACAAACAGCTCCAAAAGCTTTCCTTGATACCCATCACACGAAATTCCCACAAAGTGACTAAATTCCTCGACAAGTTTCAAGACCATGTCAATGGCCTGAGTCCCCTTTTTCCCCCTATGCCTCGTAGCTGGACAGTTCATTAGCGGAATGTGATCCTCCCCTTCAAATATTTTCAATTCCAATCCTGCCACAGAGCTTTCTTTGAGTGGAGCAGATTTCTCCATGGAACGTGGAGAATTATATATCTCCAAGCTGGTTTGAGTATTTCCCGGTCCGCATCATTCCGGGCTTCCAAAGGAGCTTCCAAACATTCTTCCTCCAATCCTTCCATTCTTCCTAACAACCTAATCTCCAGCCCTGCCTCAGAAGAAATTAATTCCCCTTTTTCTGTTCCTTGCTCGCAGACTCCTAGAGACTTAGAATTGGACAGAATCCCCGGCCTAGGCGACAACTCCCGTGAAACAGTGACTGCAGGAAGTTCTGACCCAGTCCCCGCCGCCAAAGCCCGACCAGCCTGGACTGCCAGAATCCCAGAACCAGCCCCCGCCGCCAATACCCGATGATCCTGGCTTGCTGGAGATCCTATATGCAACACCCTTGGAGAATCGAAGCCTTTGCCGCCGCCCAACTCCCCCTCTGCGTTTGTGTCCCTCCTCGTCGGCGCTGTCTACCGCAGTCCCAGATGTAAAACACCATCCAGCATGCCGGTCAGCCCCAAAGCAACGTTGGATGGTGCCTTTCATAGCACTCCCCGCTCAGACCTCGTCTACAGTCCTACCAACGACTGACCCATCGTGCCTTGATGCCAAGCGGTGGTCGACGATGCTGTTGGATCGCCCTTCTTGTTCGTCATCCAGCCCACTTGGAAATTTCTCACCTTTACTGGCCTTTTATTCTTTTTTTGTTTGAAATTTCTCTTAATCCCATCTCCCACCAACTGGGTCTTACCCAACGACAGATTGGGCTGAGCAGTGCCTCGCTCCAATTGGGTAGGGTTACCTGACTTTGGCCCAATGCCCGTAAGCCCGTTAGCACAAAACCCACATTTACCCGTGGACAAACGCTCCAGGCAAACACTAATCTCCAGCTTTAGCTTTTCAAGAGAATTTCTTAAATTGGCACATTCGAAACCTCCAAGTTCCATGTGGCCATTGTCATAAATATTCTTCCCACCAGGTACATCACGTCCTTGCGCAGCCATCGTTGCATGAGACAAAGGGCCACTACCCAACAAACCAGAGGTTGCCGAAAAGATGTTCATTGGAGGAGCAGACTGCGCTGGCGAAACAATTGCCGGAAAGTTTTTGACATATCGTTGCCACTTTGAGTCTCCCATGCAACCCCCCTCAATCGACTCCTTTCCCTTAGCATTCGCCAGAAGTAAAACCACCGGACGTTTGAGTATTGCTGTCGGACTTGAAACAGGGGCTGAAATCGTGGTGTTCTTCATCTTTTGTGACTCAACGTGGCTCAACTTTTCCCCCGACAACCACTTAGGAATCCTTGCAATGGGTTCTATCGACAACAAGAAGAGGTCCTCTGATGGGCGGACCATGGCCTGTAGCTCCCCAGAAAAACTCCTCATCTTCTTCACATCACCCTTTTCTGAAGCCACCATAAAAGGTTGGAAAAATCTAACGGCAATCTGAAGTTCGGACTCAAGCTTACTCTAACCTTTATGATTCTTCCCTTCCGGCACCATAACTGACATGCGTCTCTTCCTCCCGTCACATTCCTCGATCACCAAAAAGCTTCCATACCTATTGAAATACTTTTGTGCTAATAATCGAGGATAGCCCGGTTAAGATTGATCATGAAAGACCCGTGAATCCTTCACTGCAGTCAGTTCCTCAAAGATATGTAATAGCCAAACTGCTTCACTACTACACAACTTCACTGACCTCATAAACCCTTTGCTTTTCTCCTGAATCACTAAACCAGCTTCCTCATCCCTCACC
Organism: Corylus avellana; assembly: GCF_901000735.1. Lineage (NCBI taxonomy): Eukaryota > Viridiplantae > Streptophyta > Magnoliopsida > Fagales > Betulaceae > Corylus > Corylus avellana. The sequence goes on along the minus strand of NC_081543.1, from coordinate 27,036,863 downwards.
AACATCTCAAAATCCTTGGATTCTATCTACCATTTCCTTGATAAACCCATCTAGCCACCACCGGCCACCCACCTTGGACTAGAAAACCACTCCTCAACACCTCCTCCGATAAGGAAAAGAAGAGAGAGAAGAGAGCTTTGTTCTTTTGTCATCTAGTGAGAGGCAAACTCTAGAGAGAGAATAAAATCTATCTAGAGTCTACAGTTTCCATTTTCGGGGTTGATGGGGCTCTTCGATCAGACTGTTTTAAGCTTGATCTACGTCCCTTCGTTTGACCCATCTCAATACGAGCTTCTCCTCTATGCGCACCGGCTCCACCTGCTTTCCAACGGCTCTTGCTGCTTCTAATTCTGGCTTCCTCGCGATGGATTGTGACTTGCACGTAGGGCTGGCAATTTTGACACAACCCGTGAACCCGACACGAACACGACACGAAAAAACAGGTATTGGGTTTGGTCTTATCGGGTTCAGGTCTTAATCGGGTTTACTCGTTTAAGACCCAGTTAATTCGTGTCTGGCGAGTCGACCCGCCAGACACGGTTACTGTTCAAGTCTAGCAAGTACCCATTAAACCCGGTTACTATTCGGGTCTGACAGGTACCCATTAGACCCGATTCTTCTGGGAGTCTAGCGAACCAAACTACGATTTAAAAAAAAAAAAAAAAAAAAGTCAAAAAATGAGCATATTTGTAGTGTTTCATAATTCATATCTTTGATTACATGGGATGGATCATGGATCCTTCAAGACTTCAAGTGGACAAGTATTTTGTAATGAATTATGAATTTAATGTTGATGTAGTTTTAAGTTTTGTTTCTTTTATTATTATTATTATTATTATTATTATTATTATTTTGTTTCTGTTAGCTTTTTTTTATTATTATCTTTTTCTTTGTTGTTATAATGGAAATGTTGACAAATTTTACCCCTCAATCTCATTCATATTTTGATCATTTTGAAATAGAAATTTTAGTTTTGTCCCTACTTAGAGTTTATGCTTTATGAGATATCGATGAGAGCCAAGTGGCTTACTAGTAACCAAGCGTCCAAGCCAACCCCTCGAGTAGGTCCGACTTAGTAGATTTTGAGGCCTAAGACAACAAATTTAGGTAGGGCTTTTTTATATTTAAATATTTAATGATTTTAATTTTAAAACATTCTTCTTGCATTTTGCCCTTAATTTTTTTTTTTTTTCCAAATGATTTGCGAAATTCATCTCTGTTATGAGATATTAAATTTCAACAAATTACAGATATCATATTTTGTGTTGAAATATACATAATTCTTTTTTAGTGGAATGTAATTTAAGCAAAATTAAATTTCTTTATACAAAAAATTATTTTAATAAATGAACTTAGTCAATATACTTGTTTGTTTTAAGTTTAGGTGAAATCATGAGTTTAGTAATTTCTTTTTGAGTACAATTACGGTCACTTTCCATTTTTTTTTTCTTATCCTTTATTAAAGCCTTTAAGATCTAGGAACTCAATTTTTTTACATTGACAGTGTATTGATGTATTATTATTACAATTTTGATTTTTTTTTTTTTTGATTTTTTTTTTTTATAGTTTAGGGTTTTAACTGGTCGAGTCGGGTCGGGCCTTTAGGGTTAGACCCGATTATTTTAAACGGGTAAAACGGGTCGTGTTGGGTTACCTGACTATTTTCGTGTCATAATGGTGTCAGACCCGATTACCCATTTAGCTAAACGAGTCGTGTCTGTATATATGCTAATCGTGTAACGGGTATGCGCGGGTCATAATCCGGTCGTGTCAGGTACCCATTTTGCCATCCCTGCTCGCACGCACCTGTGCGTGGTTTTTTTACGCTCTAGCCAGAATCATGAGGTTGCCTCCGGTGGTGTTTGTGGGCTTTTGTGATTTTTCTTTACTTTCCCTATATTTTTTGGTTTTCCCTGTTTTTTATGGTCCTAGCCTTTTGGGTTGAAGATGTGAATAATTTCCTGGCTTGCGAGTCGAGAAGGGTGAGTTTCGGCATAGGGTTTCTGATCTGTGGGTCGAGGAATTTGAGCTACCCATGCATTGATTTGACTATGTCTGGTACAGATATGTTGTTACATCTGAAGATTAGTCATAGGTTAGCGGAAGATTAGTTATAAATAGGTCTTAAATGTTAGATTGTTAGATATGTATCAATGGCTTGTAACCTTGTAGCTTTGGTTATGATTTTCTTAGAACTTTTGCTTTGTAATGTAAGAGCGTTCTGCTCGACCCTTCTTTTATTAATGAGACTGAAATGTTTTCCCCTTAAAAAAAAAAAGTTTAATAATAAAATTAGGAAAAAAATAATATTATTAAATTATAACCAATTAAGTCATCATCCGTAATGGACTTGCCTACAATAGCAAGTTGGGCTGCACATTGCTTAATGGTGTCAAGAAACTCAATGCAGCTCTTGAAACCTGGATGCAAGGTTTGTAATTGACGCTTAAGGTATGAAGAATCTTCTTGGTGAGAGAAGATAAGCATGATCAGTAGAAGAGGTAATTTTAACTTGATCATTAGTAAGAAATTTGGTTGCGCACAGTTCTGAACCATCCACGAAACCCATCAAGTCACATTATGAAAAACATGACTGAATTGATTGGCCCACACGAGATAGTTAGAAGCCTCTAATTTAGTAAAGAGAAGAGAGTTGTTAGGGAGAACATAGGTGGTAACAGTAGTGTAGCTTAAAGAAGCCATTAAGAAGTGACAAAAAGTACTAATTGTCCCAAGAGGTAGCTCAATCAGCTGGGACTACGTCTAATAAAGCGGAGGTCATTAGTTCGAATCCCCTTTTATGCGGACATGTTAAAAAAAAAAAAAAAAAAGAAAAA
>NC_081543.1:27030583-27033960 GCF_901000735.1 Corylus avellana | reverse complement strand
CCCCCCCCTGAACTTCCAAATCCCTCATTTTGAACCCCTAAACTTCTATTTTCTCTCAAATAAGGCCCTTCCGTCTATCTGAATCGTTAAGATCAAACAGAATGCATATCACGTGATTTTTTAGGGTTCATTTACCCCTTTTGCCCTCACACTCACTCACGAAAATACCTAAAATACCCTCACTCGAAAAGGGGCAAAATTAAACCTAAATGTTTGAAAATCGACATCATAAAGTTGCGAAACACTTCTAGAAGGTACTGTCCGTGCGAACCATCGTCATCATCGCCGGCAAACCATTGTTGCTGAAGTTTGGCTGTCAATTTGCAGCATGTTAGTTAGAAATTCCATATAAATCAGTTCGAATCCACTATAATCAAGTAAGTTTCGTTATCCTTAAAATTTAGATTTAGGGTTTGTATTCGAAATTTTTTTAAATTTGTGGTTGATCAATAATTTGTGTTGGATGTTTGTGGGGGGTTTTGCATGTAATGCCTCTGGAAGCGATTTTGAGTCGTATTTATTTGTTTAGGGTTTTTGAGTAGTATTTATTTTAAGTGGGTCATATTCTCGTCGTTTTTTAGTTTTTGACAAGGCGTTAAAAGTTGTCATATGTTTGGTCAACGTGTCGTTAGTTTTTGTTTTTTTGAAAGTTGTTGTTTTTTCTGATTTTCTTTTTCTAATCTAAGTGTGGTCCCCTAGGTTGGAGTTGTGTTGGACACGTGATTTGAACGAGATGAGTTTTATTACATTGAATAAAGTGGTCCATTTCATTACCACTTGTTTGGTTGCTGACCTTAAAATGCACAAATGTGCTTATACATCGGCAAAGAGGTTAACTTTTTGTTGAAGTTGTTGTTTAGAGTTGATGAATAGTGCAGTCCTTTGCTGATATAACCAAACGGACCACAATGCATAGTGTGTAGCATAATGTACTATCCTCTTTGTTTTTTTTTTTTTTTTTTTTTTTTTTTTCCTTCATTTTTTATCACAAAGGTTTAGTTACTAGTACTTAAACTTTAGTGGCTTGTTTAAAGTTGTGTATGGATTTTTTTTTATCACTGTCTTGTGGTTTGTTTGGTGGCTGGTCAAAGTACAGGGGTAAGATGGAGAATATTGTTAGGGTTTAGAGGTAAATTTTCGAAAAAGTTGTGTATGGTTTTTAATTAAACTAAGATTAAATATATGCTTTGATTGGGTCCAGTTATTGGCTACCACTTATGATTGTTGTTGTTTTTACTTTGCTAAAATTGTTTGGTGGGTTGCTTTATAATAATGATTGATGAAAGTTACAAGTACTTAAACTTTAATGGCTTCTTTAAAGTTGTGTTTAGGGATTTTTTTTTTTTTGCCACTGTCTTGTGGTTTGTCAAATGTTTGCTCATTGGTATATGATTATGGCAAATGTTTGCTCCTTGGTATTTTTATAACTTTCAGAGATTGTATTAATTTTTTGTGGTTGGAATTGTTTGGGGTATTATATTAAACCTTTGACTGTAATGAATGTGGCAGGATACGTCATGGGTACACATTGTATGATGTTTGAAGTCCATCATGGGGGTACTTTTAACAGGCAATATATGATTAATTATGTAGGGGGCGATGTTAGTAATTACCCAGACCCGTATGATGGGAACAAATTGAAATTTTTTGATATAGAGGATATATGTAGGACATATGGGTATAGGTCTGGGGACCTTGTTTATTACAGTGTATCAGGTTTACAATTAGACCAAGGGTTAAGACTTCTGTCATCTGATTACAATGTAACTGAAATGGTGGCAAAACATCTAGATCATGCTCTTGTAGTGTTGTACGAGAGGGAATTTGTGTTTAGGAATGATGCCTTATAGGATTCAATTCTTAGTGATGATACAGATTGTCTTGATTCTGATGAGGATACCACTCATCATAGTTAGGTCATTCATGAGGGGGTTGGAAATGTTGAAGAGGTTGTTGAGGAGGTAGATGTGGAAGGGGATGTTGATGATGTTTCTGGGGAGGGTAATGCTAGGGAGGGTGGGGAAGAGAAGGAAGAAAGTGATAGTAGTGGAGACATTTATGATAGTGATAAGCTAGAGTCACCACATGGTAGTGGTGATGAAAGATTAGTGCACTTATCTCGTAAGGATGTAACCAAAAGAATCCTTTTTGATCATAGTGATATGAATAATCCGATATTGGTTGTAGGGAATACATTTCAAGTGTAATGGAATTTAGAAAAGCCGTGAGACAATATAATATTAGTAGGGGGAAGGATTTGAAATTCAAGAGAAATGAAAACAAGAAGATTGTGATTGTCTGCAAAGATCCAAGGTGCAACTATAGGGTATATGGGAGGCAGTTGAAGAACGAGATGACATTTCTTTTAGTATCCATAAGGCCCAAACACACTTGCACTAGGAAGTACCAAAATCATATGGCCACTTCAACGTGGATTGCTGAGTGGTGCATGGACTCTTTAGGAAGTAGCCAAACATGCTCATAGATGTGTTGCAGAAAAAGGTGAAAGCAAAATGAAATGTGGATGTCCATTTCAGTTCTTTGTATAGGACAAGGAAAATAGCAAGAGAAATTATTTTTGGGAAACTGAATGAGCAGTACTATCGGTTATGGGATTATTGCTCCATGGTTAGGAGCAGTAATGTGGGCAGTTGTTTGATATTGATGGTTAAGAGACCAATGCATTAGGTGCCATGCAGATTTCAAAGGCTTTATTTTTCATTAGCAGTCATGAAGAATGGTTTTGTGGAAGGGTGTAGGCCTGTTGTAGGTCTTGATGCATGTTTTTTAAAAGGTACGTATAAGGGGCAGATGATGGCTGCTATGGACAGGGATGCCAACAACAACATGTACCCTATTGCAATTGTTGTTGTAGAGGCTGAGACAAAAGATAGTTGGACATGGTTTCTAGAGGCGCTGGTTACAGATCTTGGCCCTAGTCGACATGGATGGACTTTTATTTCGGATCGACAGAAGGTAAAATAATAGTTATTTATTATTCATATAATTTAAATGTTTAGTGTAATGCAACTAGTTATTTTTTTAACTATTGTGTAGGGCCTCATTCTAAGCCCAGAACAAGTATGTCCGCAGTCCGAGCATCGTACACGTGTTAGACACTTGTACGCTAATTTTAAAAACTTAGGTCATATGGGTGTGCTACTAAAGGATCTTCTTTGGCAAGCTGCAGTATCCTACACAAAGCCAGAATTCTACAGAGTAATGGATGAGATAAAGAAGATGAGTAAGGATGCACATGCCTACCTAGAGAAGGTTGATCCCAACACTTGGTGTAGGGGATGGTTCAATACAAATTGTAAGTCTGGCCTCTTACACAACAACACTTGTGAGAGCTTCAATTCAACACTTGTGAGAGC
>NC_081543.1:26993935-27030483 GCF_901000735.1 Corylus avellana | reverse complement strand
CAACATTTTATGCAACTTTTGGATTATAATTAAATAAGGAATGGTCTTAAGTAGTTGTGATTAAATACATATAGTGCTTGCATTGATTTTGATAGTTGGATTAGGTTAGGAGTTTGAACACATTTGGTGTAAATTTGGTAGGACTTGACAACATGTGGATAACAATATTTAGCCAATGTTTTATTTCCCAATATTAAGGAAACACAACAGCAAGCAATAACATCAATTGGAGTCATAATTTTCGTAATTTAGAGGACAAATCCATTTCAATACTAGAGTCAATTGTGCCAACAAAATCCATACAAACCATAACAAATATTACAACCACAACAACAAGCAATAACATAAATTGGGGTCACAATTTTCGTAATTTTGAGGACAAATCCATTTCAATACTAGAGTCAATTATGCCAACAAAATCCATACAAACCATAACAAATATTACAACCTAACTAAGACCTAAAAAACATTACGAAAATGGTCAATTCATACAAGTCTGATACAAATAAAGAAAACAAAATGTCTATCTCAACTGCTTAACATCAACCTTGATGCAAGTCCATTAGAAAAACGGAAACACATCAATACAGCAACAAGACACCAAAAAGATGCAAGTGCAACTCGAAACTTCAGCTACATCCAACGATACTCATTCTCAATCCTTTGAAGTTTAACTTCAAAATCAGCAGTATCAACTTCAATTTTGGACTTGTATTCAGCAAGCTCAAGCTTGCATTTGAAGACTTTCATTGCCCTTTCGGACTTCAACTCGTTCTGCCACTCCATTAACATCGACATCACTCAATCACCGCACACACAAATTTCAGGTTCAACCTATTTAAAATAATTGCAACCACGATTTTTTTCATTCTGCATAATCACGTAAATTAGGGTCACAAAAACTATGGTTACAAAAATTATGGTTTACCCAATTAATAAAGAATTTTGGCATAACGGGATGAGCAGAAAATTCATGTGAAAAAATAAATTCTAAAACACATCTTACCAAATAATTAACACAAGCATAAAACCTTTTGCCATGATTTTTAGTTGTTGATGCAGTTTTGATAACTGTTTTGTTCCCACATTTGCAAATTGGATAGCTCGATCCTGAATCGCATACCTCACCCACCCTTGGAGTGCTCCATATTTCACCGTCGTCACCTTGCTGGTACTGGGTAGTGGGTAATTTTGCCGGTGGATGATAGAATCGACTTTCACCGATACTGGGTATCGCCGTCGTGTGGGATTCTTCACAGTCGAGATGCACATGACTCCTAGCTAGATCCTCAACTTTGTTTCTTCGACTTCTTTCCTAATCTTTTCCAATGGATGGGTGGAACCTAGTGATTTTTTTCTACAACTTGGGTAGTGGGTCTTCGTGCTCTCTCGTTCTCGGGGGTTTCTTGCACAGTTTGGGTAGTGTGTTTAATATATATGGGTAAGTGTAAGGATGCGTGAGGGTGAGTGAGTGTAAGTGTGAGTCTCTGTGAGTGAGTGTGAGTCTCAGTGAGTGAGTGTGAGGGCAAAAGGGGTAAATGAACCCTAAAAAATCACGTGAAAGTCACGTGATATGCATTATGTTTGATCTTAACGATTCAGATAGACGGAAGGGCCTTATTTGAGAGAAAATGAAAGTTTAGGGATTAAAAATGAGAGATTTAAAAGTTCAGGGGGTCTGCAAAATTGGCCGGAAGTTCAAGGGGGCTTAGTGAGTTTCCCAAAAAAAAAAAAAAAAATCCGTACTAACTTGGACGAAATTTGGAAAGGAAGTTACCGATTCCAACGAGCCCAATCAGGAGCCGACCAGGCGACTCGGTAACTTCGGGCCAGCTAAAGTTGGGGCGGGTTTCGCCCCACCCTTACCAAAAGGGCAACAGTGGTAAACTCGTTTTTTCCGAACCGCCTCCGTCAGTTAAACACGACGAAACCGCACCGCTTGGCGGGCTAACTCTTTTTGGTCCAGAGCTGCAGATTGCGTGTTGTGTGTGTTCGCGTACTTGAGTCCCAGAGAGAGAGAGGAGGGGGGTTGGCAATTGGCATTGAAATGAGGTACCGGAGGTTCGCGCAGATTTCGACGAGCGACGACGACGAGGAGGCGCCGCCGAAGCAGCAGCATCAGCAGCAGCCACAGTCCTCGAATTCCGGAGACGAGAGCCAGCCGCGGCGGAAGCGACTAAAGCGCATGAAGCTCGCGGAGGAGGAAGAGGAACCGAAGGAGAAGAAGCGCCAGCAGAAGAAGAGGAAGAAGGGGAGGGAAGCATCGGAGGACGAAGAGGAAGCAGAGGAGGAAGAGCCGCAGCAGGAAGACGCCAAGCCGATTGGTGAGCCGGTGAGGTTCTCCGGGAAAGGGAGAGGCCGGAGGAGCCACTACGAGGCGTTCGAGTTCGACTACAATCGATACGAGCTGGTTAGATCTTCTCGTTTTGGTTGAGTTGGTTAGGGTTTTGATTCTGGATTTTGATTGTAATTTTTGCTTGAACTTCGTTGGTTTAGCGGATGTATTGCGAAAGCAGTGTTGGGGATTTTGGTGCATTTTAGGGCTTGGTTACTTTTAAGTTCTGTTTGGCTGCTGAGAAATGAGAGAGAAAGATGTGGTTGCCAGTAATTCAATGATTTTAAAATCTTCATTTGCTGCTGGTTTCCTTTGTGTTACGATTATAGGTTTGTAGGGACTTCGTGCCCTAAATATGTTCTTATTAGTGGTCGATGAACATAAGTCTTTATGGGTTTATTGGCTTAATTATTTATTGTATACGAGGAAATGTTTGAGAGAAGTGGCTTTCTTATCTATGTATACTTTAATTGTTCATTGATCTTGTTCGTGATTTGGCTGTGTAGGTGGACATGTTCAAAAAAAGTGATTTATGCTGAAAAATCATGAATGCCCATTATATTTTATTTTCTCTCCAATATATTCTTACCTTCTTTATGATGTTTTGATGCTAGGATTTAGGCTTTCAGTGTCCTTATTTGATTAGTTAATGCTTTAGATTGGAGATATGCATCCATGTGATTCAGAAATTTTGGGCTTTTGGGCTCTAGGTGGTTATTTAGGGTGTATAAAAATTTCTTGAGTGCCCTCCCCGCTTGCTTATGTTACTGTTTATCTCTACTTTGGTTGTCCTGCAGGAGGATCCTGTACTTCTAGCTCCTGAGGATAAGGAACAAAAGCCTTATGTCGCGATAATTAAGGTACTTCTTTTGTGAATTTTTTCTTACAGTCTTCTGTGAATAGTTATGATATCTGTTGAAGTTTTATGCTCAATGTTCTGTGAAATTTTGAACACCATTTCGCTGATATGCATCTCATGTCAACTTGAAGTTGCATTCTTGAATTTCAGGTTTACATGGTGATAATTAAGGTACTTCTTCTGTGAAATTTGTCTTACAGTCTTCTGTGAATACTAATGATATCTGTTGAAGTTTTATGCTCAATGTTCTGTGAAATTTTGAACACCATCTCGCTGATATGCATCTGATGTCAACTTGGAGTTGCATTCTTGAATTTCAGGTTGATTGGTATGTTTTATCAGTAATTGGAAGATATTCAAGTAGTAAGGTTGTGGATGAGTTTTTCCTTGAAAATTGTTGCTATTTTATTCGGTATTTTTAGAACCACAATCTGTTGCAAAAACATGAAAATTCTGTCTGTGTCCACGAATCACAGCATCTGTACCTGTAGTTCATTTTATTGACTTAGAAGGCACACAGTTGATCATGTACATGAACATATCTTATTCAAATCTCTGACTGTCTGCTATTTCCATGTGGACCTTAGGCAAAGGCATGCTAACTTGCTGTTTTGTGGACTTATGAATTGTCAGCTGTCAATTTGTACTTAACATTACGCATGTTATGCTTTATATTACATTTCATATGTAATTGGTGTTTGTAGTTATTCTTTGGGCGGCATATGGTGCTTGGGATATATTCTGATTTCTTTTCACATAAATTAGTTTACAATTCATTTGACTTCTCTTTTTTAGGTATTGTCTTTGTTACCCGCCTCTCTCTACCTGCCTTAATTATGAAAGTGTTTTCCTGTTGGTAGGATATTAGTCAGACGAAAGATGGGAGCATGATGGTAACTGGACAGTGGTTTTATCGCCCTGAAGAGGCAGAGAGAAAAGGCGGTGGAAGCTGGCAATCACGTGATACAAGAGAGCTTTTTTACAGTTTCCACCGTGATGAGGTCCCAGCAGAATCTGTAATGCACAAGTGTTTGGTGCATTTTGTTCCCATAAACAAGCAGCTTCCAAGTCGGAAAGAGCATCCTGGCTTTATTGTACAAAAGGTGTATGACACTGTTGCACGGAAACTGTGGAAACTGACTGATACAGACTATGAAGATAATAAGCAGCATGAGATTGATCTTCTTGTTCAGAAAACTCTCTCACGTTTGGGGGATCTTCCTGACATTGAAACTGAAGATACAGCTGCTGAACAAGAAGATCAGCTTAAGACTAAACGAGCTTTAAGGAGAAAGAACATTTCACCTCTTGATGTTACAAGAGAGGAAGAAGCAACAGCAAGGTCTGATCAACATCTAAAAGCTGAAACACCTGGAAGCTGTACAAATAATAATTCAGAATACCGCTGTATTTTAGCCAATTTCAAGGCATTGACTGGAGAGAACCATCGTGATATATGCCTAGAGGCGCTTCTTAAAGGAATTCAATACATGTGCAATTCTGTCGACAGCATGGATGGAGATGACAAAGAAAAAGGTGGTTCTGATGGCATTGGCCACGAAAGAGAGAATAAGTGTCAAGAAGCTGCAAATGGATCTCAAGAAAAGATTGTAAAGGTATGTAGGCATCGGCTGATAGATGTTTGGTAACTGGAAGCAGTGGATTAAGGGAATACAATGATTCACACATGTTAGTATTTGTTTTTTTCTCCAGAGTGGCAAGTCTTTTCTCTGGCCAGATGCTGCTGTTCCAGCTGTAATTGCTCTTGAGAGGACCGCGCATGACACTTTTTCCTCAGATCAGAAGTATAACCAAAAGATGCGATCAATGGTGTTTAATCTCAAGGTTTGTAGGCTGTGTTTGTTTGTGTGTATTCAATCACTTCGTTGCATGCATGCATTTACAAACATGTTGGCTTATTGTTTAGGAGAGCCTAATGCATTGGGATTTTCACACTTGATATGTAATAGTTTTAACAAAACCCTCAAACAAGATGGGTCTCACTTCTCTCAGAGATTTACAAGCTAAAACCTTTAAACTCTCCTAATTAATGGTTAATAAGTGCATTTTTGGCTTCAAAGGTGGATAGATAGATGGTAATCAATCTTTGGCTGTTTTCAGCGCCCTTTTTTATGTGTCTATTTTTTTATTAATTCCCATGAATATTAGTGGGTCAGAAATATGGTGAGAGAAAAAGAAACTTATAAAGGTATCTTGGATGGATCATATTATATATGTCCTAATAGAAACACAGAAGAATTTGGTTATTAATTATGGAGTGAGGCTTGGTTGAGTTGAGCTGGTGCTAAAGGTGCACCTTTAGCTATGCCTAAGATGCCTTGGCTATATCTTTCATTCTTTGAGGCATACTTTTACTGGGGTAACACTTAATAAAACCTGAGGAACTTACTGGTGTATTAAACAATTCCTTTGGGATATATCTTATCAGTACTATTGAGGTTAATAATATAGAAAATTAAAACTGGTTGGACATTTGAAGAAATTTCTGTCTTTGCTTGATGAGATGAAAGGACCGGAGTCCTTCAATATATGTAAGGTTTGTTGGTCTTAGGGTCCATAATAAACAAAGCATTTTAAATTGGTTTGAGGGAAACAGCATATGGCTTTAGATATGCGTACATTTTGCTGCAAAAGTTGTCACATTTGTCTAGCTACTTTTATTAACTTCCCTTTATTTAAAAAAAAAATCCTTTCTTTTGTTTCTTGGTAGAGCAACGCATTACTGGCCCGGCGTCTTCTAAATGGAGAGTTGGAACCATCAAAAATACTGAACATGTCACCAAATGAGTTAAAGGTACGCTGTTTTCGTGGCTTTCTACTTCTGCTTCCAATCTTTTTATCTCAAAGGGTCTGTTACACTTGGTATTCAGTCACTGCCGATTCAGATGCTGATTGGGCAGGTGATACTTGTGATTGTCTGTCAGTTAGTGGCTATTGTCTTTTTATGGATAATGATCCCATTTCCATTTCATAACTAGTTTGTTTTGTTGATTCTGTGAACATTATACAACAAGTGGGAAGGGATTATTAGTCTCTTGTGTAGGAACCTAAACAGAAAATGTAAATGTTTGGTTTGAAGATCTGCATGTTAAATTGATGTATATAACATGTAGAAGCACAGCTGCATGTATTATTTCTTCTTGCTTCAATTAGAAGATGTAGTTGCAAGACATGGAAAACTCCCTCTGGGACTAGGTTTATTTGTTACTTGTTCATTTGCTCTCTTATTGAAGTGTCTAAGTATGCAAAAAGTAAATGAAGTGCTTGGGTGAATTTTCTTTTTCTCCACCGAATTAAATATGATGGTGTGATCTAGTGTAACTTTGCATGAATGTTTGAATTCTGTTACCAGAATAGTAATTCTAAATTCTATGAATTCCTTGTTGCTGATTTTACAGTTTATTTTTAGCGTTCAATCATTGTTTGCTTTCAAACTTAACCTTTTATAGACCAGCCAATGAGCTTTAACTCATATGGCATTTCCTCCCCCTGTACGAATGAGTGAAGTATGAAGTATAATTTAAGACCCAATAGGTGCGCATGTGTAACCTACCGATCATCAAAAGAAAAAAAGAAAAAGGACCTTTTACCAACCAATATGTACTCTTCCTCATGCTTTGCATTTTTATTATTGCCTTTGTATTTTTGATTAAGTACAAGTAGGAAAAGATATCAACTAAACATTTGAAATTTCAGGAGGGTTTAACAGCAGAGGAAACAGCAAGAACAGAGCCTGATGAGTCAGAGCGCATGCAGGTCATTTCTTTATTTCCTCAATTTGGTTTGAACTATTAGTTTCTTGTTAAGTATTTATTTGCGCATTAGATATGTGTTCACTGTTTAGTTGTCGATCATGAAACAGATGACAGATGCTCGTTGCTCAAGATGCAGTGAGAAAGTTGGTGTAAGAGACATTATCCAAGCAGGACATGGAGAGCGCTATCAGGTTCTCAAAATTTCCTTTTGTCCTTTTAACTTGATATCAGTGATGAAACACTCCTCCAAAAAAAACATGAATGGGCTGGGTAGATACAAAAAACTATGTGTATATATATATTTATAATGTTTTTGCGTGTGTATTGTACATGAACTTCTCTGTATGTGTGTGTTCAGTTGTTGATACAATTGCTTCATTTGCTTGTGTTCATGTTTGAAAATTTCTGACCACGCAACGGCAGCATGACATTTAACACATATAAATGCTTTGTAATATCTTGCTCTCATTTTGGGGCAAAGAACAAAGTTGAAAATAATATTTGAAGCACAACAGAAGCCTATCAAGGCGAGCAACATGAAGAAGCTTCGGTGCAGTTAATCAAGAAGGCTTAATTCAAAGACTGATTCTAGTACTACTTACATTTAAGTGTTTTCTTTTGTATACTTGGGCACTTGACACTTTAAATGATATCTCGATTATTATTATTATTTTTCTTTTAAAAAAAAAAACATTTATGTGGATTTGTATCCAGCTATTGCTTCCTTTAATTGCCATCGACTTCTTTTTCCCCTGGATTTTGTGGATTCAGTTGGAGTGTATTGCCTGCGGCCATTCCTGGTATGCCTCTAGGGACGAGGCATCCAAACTGACAATAGATGCACCAAGTACGCACAGAAGCGTTGGCACAGCACCTTTGGCCACTGCTAAATTTGAAGACGTAGAGAAGAAGCTGGTGAGTCCCCGTGAATCTGATAAGCCGGCCATTGACGCTTTCAAGAAAACAAGTGAAGCATCCATGCCTGCCCTGGATACCCAGAAATCATTTGGTAGGCCCAAAAAGGAAGAAAAAACTGAATCTCCTCGAAATGCCGAGTAGAATATGCCAGCCCTTGCAGTTTTGGGTCAAGACTTAGTGTTTCGGTTTGACGTGGCATATTTTAAGTGGCTTTTCATGTCTGTCACTTCAAAGAACATAAAAGAAAAATCACATAAATTACGTCAGATAAATTCCTCTTTTAGTTTTGTGGAATTGTCCTCTTGTACAGTTAAACTGTAGGTAGGTCTAATGCATACAAGCTGCGGTTTTGTTGTGTATAGCTTTAAGCAGATTACAAGTTGTTGTCTCATACATCTCTTTTCTTTTATCTGAAGTTAGTTCCATGAAAGAATATGCGGGTTGAAGATGCCATGTCCAATTTCTTTTATGGTCCATTACTATAGGTGGATATATCATTCTTATGAGCAACCCGACACTTGCTTATCCCACTTTACCTAGCAAAAGAAAATTGCGTGTTTATTTTATGAAACTTTTTAGTCCGTGCTTTTTGTTTTTAAGCGTTGTATTTGGAGTTGTTTGTTAATGCCTTTATGTTTTAACAATAAGGAAAAAAGCTTCACAAAACGACCCCATCTTTTTGGGCCACCATGGTTGGATGATAACAAACACTAGTTATTGCTTAGACAGTAAAGAAAATGGCTAGTAATTGTGCTCACTATTCAGAAAACAGTAAAGAAAGTAATTGATTCATAATAGGGCCGGCTCTCACACTTATGGTACCAATAAAGTACCAATAAAGTTTGCTAACGGTGCTAGTTAAACCCCAATAAATAGTGTTACAGACAACTAAAGTGTTGCTTGTATCTAAATCTATATCTCTCTTCGATAAAATAAAAAAAAAATAAAAATAAAAAAAAAAAAAGTGTACGGTAACTTCTTTTTGGCTGTCATTGTGGATTTGTTGAGTGTAGTTGGGGTAATTTTATAGAGCCTACCTTCTTCTGCAATCTGCAGTAATATGTAATGTGTCACACACCTCCCATCTTAAATGTGTATTTACAATGTTCATTGAACCCAATAAATTGGGGTACTAGATAGATCCCCACATAGCAGTATTATAGATGAATAAATTGTTGCTTGGATTTATATTTACTATTTACTCTTTCAGTGCTTTTGTTCCCTTTGATTTATCACTTCAGAAAAGATGGTGGGGGGATTATTGAGTGTACTTGAAGTACGTATCATCTTTTCTGCAGCACCGACAAGAAGGTCACATATCTAATCACGTCTTATAGCTTTGTTAATTAACAAATTAACAGACTAATTGCAAAATATTTGTAGCGACTTGGACGTCTCATATCTTAATTATATATATAATTTTATTTTTTTTTAAATTTTTTTTTAGTTTAATGCTGATTAGTGGAGTAAAAAGATTCCGTGGGTCGGATGTGACAGACCGCATCAGAATTGGCTCGTCCCTCCTACACCAATCACATGCACGCATTTTCACGTTACTATCCTTGACTACCAGTCTACCACCAAGACCCCTGCTATTACCCTTTTACCACTGATTGTACAGTATTACCCTTGTCCATATATATGTATGTCGGCCAATAAAAACTAAAATACCCATTCTTATATATTAATTTTATTGGTCCTAAATTAATAATTTTGATAGTAAGTAAATATAAGAATAAATTTTGTGGAGTCAGAGTAGGTGAGTCTTATAAACACTCTTTTATATTTATTGTTCAACTTGTTAATAATCTAGCTAATAAATTTTTTAGGATCCTGATCCCTTGAATAAGAGTAATTCAACATTTACATTCCGTTTTTTAAATTTTAGTCAATTCATTCAATAAAAGTTATTTCACTCTCTATCTTATTATTATTTCATTTAAATATATGTTTTTTATTTTTATTTAAAAGGAGAGAATGGGAATAAAAGAAAAGGAGTTTTTTTTTTTTTTTAAATAAAAATAAAATTTGTTTGAGTGTTCAATAAATTTGTTGGGTATGGTAGTATTTTGCCAAAAAAATCTCTTCAAAATGGAGAAGAGCAAAGAGCTTTTTAGTGATTTTAATGTTATTTTCTCTATTTTAGTTACATACCTCACACTATATTTTTTTTTATTTTTTTATTCACATTTAGTAAATAAACAATACTCACCATATTTGATGAGCGCGATTCACGTGATGCAAAACATTTCAGATCCGTTTTAACATTTTGACTAGGCAAAATAACATCTAGGTTATTCTGACTTGTCGGAGAAGAGCGCTCTACCTATTTAATATGGTAATTGAAATTAGAACAAACTCTTTTTACCCTCTTTATTTGCTTAAAACTTTTCATCAAAATTTTAAGCAGACACCAAGTTTGAGAAAGTCGATGGGGGTAATAGTCATAGTCTTTCACACACTTTACACATCTTTTGGACCACCTACAAAATTGATTGTAGCAAAATGAGTCGTTGCTTTATACTTTAAATTGGCTTGCAAATTTGGCAGCATGATAATAAATAATAAAAGTATATATATATATATATATATATATATATATATATGTGTGTGTGTGTGTGTGTGTGTGTGTGAGATGGGCATTTCTGTCCATGTATTAAAGGATTGAGGGCTATAAAGTAACTTCAGTTTAGTGTGAGATCTGCAGTTTACAACGTTAATAATATATCTTAATTCAATAATTAATTATTGGGAAACAGACAATTAATTGTAGGATTCCGGGCTTGATATATGCTGTTCTCCAAATCTTAAGATAATAATTTTGTGCCAGTGATTTGGACATTAACCCTTTTTTTTTTGGGTTAATGACTATATAATCCTAGAATAAGCCACTAAACTAAAACCTTAGCTACTGTTTAACAAGGCTATAGTTGTCTTTTTGTCAATGGGTGCTCTCTCCAAGGCAACCCAAAAAAGTTTAAAAAGAGAAACATTTGAAAAAAAAAAAAAGGAAGTATAAAAAAAAAAAAAAAAATTTAAAAAAACACAACACTATAGCATTATATGATGGCTTGAAGGAGATGGCTTTATAGACATGAACTGTAGCTTATCAGCAGCTTGTCGCTCATTGCAGCCCTGCCTCATGTGAGAGAGATTCACTCATATCAGGCATGCATTCTCTCTCCAACATTGTCTTACATCACACCCTTTCTCTCTCTCTCTCTCTCTCTCTCTCTCTATAGAGTTCACTTTTTGTGTTTATTATGCAGCAATGCTTTACTACTCTTGGCATAATTCTGGATATCTTTTCTTTTTGCGTACACTTTGGTTGATTATTGGGGAAGTCTTTGTATTCTATTGGTCACAGCTTACTGTTTGTTAAATTTGGTTGTTGGGTTTTGTTCTTATGGATTCATGGTGACTTTCAGCTCAAGAGACTGGAGGATATGATTGCATCTGCTTGCAGTTTGTTGGGTTTTTCTTTGAGTTCACTTCTCTGAGATCTAGTGGGGTATGGCCATTTTTCTTTTACAAGCATTTTCTTCTCATTTTGGCCTGGAATGCCAGAGAAAAGTAAAGTAGTTGTTTTTCTTTGTCAGTAAACTGTAGCTTTTGTGTATGCTCCTTTACTTGTTTTTTGGGGTCTATATAGATCAGAAGATTCCTTGGTGTTATAGGGGCTTCAGTTTTTTGGGATCAAGATTGGGTTTTTGAGGTTTTTGTGATCTTAAAGTTTGGAATCACTAATGGGGGGGTGTATGCCTTTTCAAACACTGGTAATTTTTGAGGTTGCATAGCATTGTACTCTTGCTTCTTTATTAGAAATTCTAAATTGTTTTATTTTGAATTTTCTTTTCTAATATGATCAAATGTATCCATTTTCATAACTTATGAACACAGATTTAATTCTGCAAATTGAATGCATTTGCCACTGAACTGATATCTCTTCATTGGCAATTGTTCCTTACGGTCTTGTTTTATGCTTCATCTGTGAAGTTTCATATGTTATTTTAAAAAATCAATTTCAGAGACTTATGTATTGTTCGTTGCTAATAAACCTCTTCAGAAAGGTGTCTGGGCTTGTTATGCATTTTTTTCTGGAGATGTAATGCCAATAATTTCCATATCTGACAGAAAATTTGCAGCCAAAAGCTTTTCTTCTGGCATGTTGTTATGACCCTGCACCAATATATTAGTTTCGGATAATTGACTGAAAACTTCATATTTCATAGTCAGATCAGTGTGCTTCTGTCTTGCATATGCAAGTCATGATAGTGTTTTTTTCCCCTCTTTTGAAATGTCTTGCAGGATTGGGATTTTATCAATGGGACTAGAGATGGAGCTGGACTTTGATAAAAGTTGCAAGATTGGTCTGAGTCCTAACACCGTTCTTCCATCTCATCGACGTTGCTCCAATGTTGTAAATGGAAACACAAAAGGGAAACCCATGCGTAAAGATGATCGATTGAGCCTAAAGGAGGACTTCATAGAGCTTAACCTTGGTCGCTATCGCAGTTCTTCTTGTAAAAGCATTCCATCTAGACCTGTTGGACTGGAGGGTAACATTGAGCTCAAGCGAGGTTCCATTTATCAAACTTCCAAAGAGGTAAGAAAAATGAAGAAAACTGGCACCGTTGATGGGGGGCGAAATATTGCAATGTGTCGTAGTAGTGACAGCTCTTTCTCTTTTAGAATTGTTGACTCATTATGTGGTCCAGATGAGGAAGGCCTGAAGAAGAGATCTCCGGTGATATCTTTGGATCCAAACTTTAGTCCAAAATCTGTTTGCAAGCCTTATGCAGAACCATGCTCATCAGATGGCTTTGTTGGAATTTGTCTCAATTCGAATGACATGGATAAACCTGCTGATGCTGTGGTGGATCGAAAATTTAGAAGCGGCAAAGCTGTTGGACCTCTAAATGATAGTAATGATCTTGAAAGAGACACAGGTCGCACATTCCACAAGTCGCTCTCGGCAAAGGTGGAAATGCTCCATTCGCCTTCACCATCAGAAAGCGATTACTCCTCCAGAGCTAGCTCAAAGTCCAGATTCAGCCCTATCAGAAAGATGTTTGATCCATTCAAGAAGTCCAAGTCTTTGCGGAGTCCTTTAGGTTACATAGTGGAATCTGGTGGGCTAAAAGCATCTGGGACAACAAACATGAGGAACAAAACATCTAGGAAATCTTTGCTGCGTGATTTCTCAAATGCAGAGAAGTTGCCAGAACTTGATCCTCCGTTTGTCGAGGGAGAGAACCACCATTCAGTTGTTGCATGCTCACCAGTTCACCTACATGGATACCTCAAGTTAGAATACAAACATGGAGTGCCATTTTTTCAGTTCTCTTTGAAGTGCCCAGAAGATGTTTTTGTGGCCAAGACATGGAAGACGGACAACGCTTTTAATTGGGTATATACATTTCACTCCATTGATGGTAGAAAGAAGAGTAATGCCAGCGGATGGAGATGGAACAGTAGTGACAAAGATTCCTCCATGGTGGGACAGATGCAAGTTTCCTGTTATTTGTGTTCAGAACTAAAAGGTGGTGGAGTTGTTGACAATTCTGTGGTGACAGAGTTTGTATTGTATGATATTGCACATGCAAGGCAAAGTGTTGCAGCCCAAGAAAATGGTAACCCTGATGCTGATAAAGCTGTCAAAGGTTCTAATCCAGGCTTGGTTAAGGAAACTTTCGACGATGATAGGTCTCGTCCAGTGAATCTTAAACTACAACATAGACAAGCCTCTGAGAAAGGTGATTTTGGTTCTTCAAATTCTTACCCTTGGGCATCTGCAGAATTGCATCCAGACCTTGAAATTGCAGCCGTTGTTATGCAAGTCCCATTTGAAAGAAGAGAGAGCTTGACATACAGGAGTGGAGATAAGGTTAGTGATAAAGTGATCTCAAACCTACTTAATCCTTCTATGATTGAGCAGAGGAAAAAGGGCTGCCATGACAGCAGAAGTCCAGAAAAAGTGAAGGTGTTAGTTCCAACTGGAAACCATGGCTTGCCTAGTGCTGAAAGTCGGGGCCCTTCATCATTATTAGATCGATGGAGATTAGGTGGAGGCTGTGACTGTGGCGGTTGGGACATGGCCTGTCCCCTCACTGTTTTAGGCAATCCCTGTACTCAATGTGCTGGAGATCAACCACTTCTGGACAATCAGCAGCCTTTGGAGCTTTTTGTTCAGGTAAGCATTTTGTTTGATGTAATTTATTTTTCATGATATCATAATTTGGTTGGAGAATAAGGAATTCTACAACATAAGATGCTGGGTCCACATGCAAGGATTCCACCCAACATATCTTTACAGATAACAAGACCCAAGAAATGGTGTACCCCATTTTTTTATAGGTGCTTGCTGCCTGACAATCAAAACAAATTGTGTTGTCTAACAATGAGTCGTTTCAGTGATGTATCATTACTAATGAAAAAGAAGAAGAAGAGATCCTTCAAAAGTAGAGCAATCAAACCCGTATCTCCTTTTTCAACTCTTGCAACTAGAAAATCCTTCTTCATTATTCTTTCCTGATGCAGTAAGGTCCAGACTTTGTTATGGCTATACTTTGCATCTCACAACTTGTTACCTGATTTTTATTTGTATGCAGGGAGCGAAAGAGAGTGCACCGGCACTGACCATGACTTTTGTTGAAGAGGGAGAGTATGCAGTTGATTTTCATGCACAATTATCCACATTACAAGCATTCTCCATTTGTGTTGCTATTTTGCATGGCACAGAAGCTTCCACTGATGGCAGGAAGGACAGAAACAAACAGTTATCGCAAAGCAATTCGCTGAAAGTGCTTATTGACGAGGAAGTGGAATTTTTAATTGAAGCAGCCGTCACTTCTGAGGAGAAGACCAAAGTCACTAAGATGGTAAAAGAAATCCCACCATCTTATGTGCTCAACCCACCCTTTTCGCCAATTGCTCGAGTATAGAATATCGGCTCAACCGGCTTGCTTCACACACTGCAAAAGGGCTTCTTGGAGGATCCCTGCATATGTTAAGATGACCCCATGACTTCAAAGGAAATATGGAGGATGATATCATCCTTAGATGACCACAGGGGTGCCAGTTCCTGCGGTTGACACTGAGCTTCAGGGGGTGTGTCAATTGCTTAGCAGCATCATCGACTTAACTGTCGGCGGGGTGCTCATAAACTAAAAGGGTGTCTTAGAATCCATGGGGCTATTTGGAGATGCGAGCTAGAGATTCTTACCCATGGCTGAGGGCTATTTCCATAGGGTTGCCAACATCCTTTTGTTATATTATTCCATTCATTCTTCAACTTCTATAGTAAAAGATTAAACAGAGAACAGAACATTGTCCATATTGTAACTTGATAGAGAGGGAATAGAAGTAATCATTAGATTGTCCAGAGATACTATCCTTCCTCTTTTGCCTTCCTTTTCTTTTCTTTTTTTTTTTTATTCTTTTTTTTTGGTCTCATGAAGGATGTAGGCTAAGGAAACTAGATGGAAACTTTGTTCACAAGAAGTTTGTATCTCCAAAATAATTAACACTTACATGCCTTTTTCTTTTCTTCTGTTTACAGTCACTTTCCAAAGAATTGGCTCATTCACAAGTGCGTTTATATCTTAATATGTAACAGTTAAGTAATAGGCCGTTGTTTCCATACTTCTTAGTAGTAGGGCTGTCAAATTTGACAAGATGCAAAATTTCCTAAAATCCTAGCCAAAACAAAAACCCAACGACGCAAAGTGAAAAGATGGTTATCTAACTATCACAACCGGACCGAATGGATTCCCAAAGTCAGGCTAGCACATCGCATGTTAGATTCGAGAATGGAGGGCAATTGATACGGAAATAAATGATCAAAGGTCAACCCAATTAAAGGGTCATAAAGTCTCAAGATTCGTATCCATTAGATGGTTGTTACACATCTATGTGCCAATTACAAGGCGAGAAATCAGAAAACACTATCCGATTCCAGTGATACCCTTCCAAAATCCTAGGTAAGAAGAGTCAAAAACTCCACTAAGGGTATGGCACAAAATTAAAAAAAAAAAAAAACAACCCAAAATTCTATTTAGGTTATCTCATAAAAATTGTCTGACTTAACCATCAGAGATTCCTCAGCGAGTACCATGACGGTGCCACAGCCGCCACTTCATTGGCTTTTTTCATTTTTTTTAACAGGTGATCATCATTTAGTCTAACCTTGCAAAAATTTGCATCAACGTTATCATTTTGAGAAAAAAAAAAAAAAAAAAAAAAGCAGCTCTTCAATGATCATGCACTCTGACCTGAACCACAAGAATGCATGAGTTTACATTTTGTTCAGTGATTGTATGAGATACTTAATTCTCCTATTCCTCATAAGCTCTACTAAATTGACTGGGATTAATTTATCTTGCTTTAAAACGTTGTGGCTAGGACATGCCTTAAGAGAGCACATATGGGGGAGTCTCCTAAAATACTGTCGCCATCGCCGGCGGCCAACCCGGGTTCGCCGGGAATACTCACGGCCACACTACAACCATCTTGCTGATATTTTGTTTCTCAAGATTTGTATAAATCATCGGCTTCAATATTGACCATCACATTTTGGATCTTGGACCTGGCGGTGGCTTGGATTATCAATAGGATGGAGTTTTAATGACAGATAAATAGTTTTAATAAATTTCTTATAGTAGACATCAAATTGTTAGGTATAATTTAATGATAAGGATTAAACTCCAAAGATACCTTTCTGTTGAACCATCAAGGCTTGCAGAATAGTAAGTTACCTTTATTGGTAGAATTGAAATAAGCACAGATTGAGAAAACTTATATTTGGGTCAGATCTTACTTGCTCTAATCTAACTAAAAAATCTTGTTTTATCATAATTTTATTAGGCCATCTCTTGAATGCCATCAAGATCTTTCACCACTAGTGGCAGTTTGATACCTAGTTGTAGATAGGGTTGAGCACCAGCCCCCTCAGATCGGTATTCAACCTTCACCGACGGTTGAAACTGACAATCATAGGTGGTCGGTTTTAGTAACTGATCAATCAAGGGGTTCGGTTACCAAACCAAACTGATCCCCTTCCGCCAGTATATGGTAAGTTTACCGACTGACCAACCCAAACAATCAACGGGTAAACTCATCAAAGCAATCAAAACAGAATAGAATAATCAGCCAATGAAATCTTCAAACAAGGAAAAAATTTCCGAAACCAAAATGCAAAGATCATCATGATAGAATATCGTGAACTCAACCCTAACATGCACAGTCCAATCAAGAATCAGGGCAATAAAACACTGACCAACAAAAAGATTTGTGGAAGATCTGATATGTGAGAAGCGATGAGTTTTGGTGAAGAACAGAACAAAACAAAGGGAAGAATGAAAAGTGAATAATAACATATGGTTGGCCGGGTTGGGTATGTCAAAGTTTATCAACACCCTCAATCTGACTATATTGGAATATGAATTTAACTACCAACAGGATAACAGGTTTACACAACCAAACCCCCCATCGGTTCGGGTTGGAATCATTGGGTTGGCCGGTTTGGGCCAACCCAATGAGCAGCCCTACTTACAGACTTGCAGCATTCTAGTGTGATGTGCTGGGCTTGTAATCCTATTGTATCATTTGAGTGAAAGAGAACAAATTCTGTATGTAAGAATCATTGCTAATTATAGTCAGAAGCACTAGTTACAAACCAAGCCTGCATTTTAAGCAAGGAAAATATGATGCAAAAATGAATATTGATAAAGTCCAGCAACTTCAGCAATTGCACTACAAAAAGAATGCTACTTTCTTGATAAGAAATTCTACAATGCTCTGATGTACAGAAACTGATGCCGCATCCGCTATATTACACTTCCATGAATGATACACTACTTACTGAACACCAATGACAAGCTCATTCATGTTTCATCAAACTTTAATGATACAATCAGATTCCTACATCCTTCTTTCTCGTTAACAATTTCAAGGGGGCAAAAAAAGTTCCAATCAATGGTTCCAGCAGTTCTCTCAAATAAGCTGAAGACCTTGATTTCCTCAATCCTTTTCCACCCCAATGACTAAGATCCAAAATTGTGTATGTCGTGCCCAAAAAGAAAATATCGTGTATGATCTCTCAAATCATCATGAATGTAGACTGTGCAGTTTTGATGACGATGAGGACGTTGATGATGAAGATGATGATGCTGACAGGATTGGTAATTTTAATGATGTATCATCTTCTGTGCTTTGGTTGTGTCGTATTCTGTGGACATTATGTTGTGACACCTCTAAACAAAATAATCTCTTGAAGAATTCATACGATGCAAAGAAGATTGCTCCTTGAGACATATACATGACCAATCTTGGAGTCAATCCCCTGATTAGAAGGATAAGAATAAAGCAGATCATACAACAGATACAGAAGCATATTATGGTAATAGTTATGAAAAGGAGACCAGCACTTCAAGAGATTAGCAACAGACTATCAAACCTGGCTCATGTGAATGGAAGGACTAACAAATTCAGACAATTACAGAGTGAAAAAAATGATAATGTGCAGATCAAGGGAAACCATACCTATAGAGGCCTTGCAAGCCTTCATTCTTGCCTATTTCTCGAAGGGCATGAAATACACTGTCATATTGGCTCATGGATCCTGGAATCTGCATAACATCCACTGGGTGAGAAGCAGAAACAGTTCTTTATGACAATAATCCCTAGAAGATATAGAACATGGAAAAATTAAATCTAATTGTCACATAAACCAGCATGGATGTCCAGGCAGGCCTTATTTCTGAACTCACTGGTGTAAGCGTACAAGAAGAGTTGGGCATTGGGATATGACATTAAAGGAAAACATCCAATCTGTGAAACTCTTTATAGAAAAAAAATTGTCATTTCCAATATTTTTCTAGTTTCTACTGAATACCCATTTCAATCTAATTAAGCCAAAGAATACATTAATCCAACTTCGTAGTCATCTCAGAAAGCTACTCCAGAGATCTAGCATAGACAATGCTCCTGTGCATGATTTACTGAAAGGAGTGTCAATTGTAACAAAGAATTGCACGAAAGGGCTCCATGAAATTTCTATAAAAAAAATTAGGGACCTGTGTCTGTAATCTCGTCTTCACCACGTCGAAAGGAGTCGTGAACAAAGCAGCAGTAGATCCAGCCAGTCCTCCACAAACTAACTGCAGGGATTGAAAAATTACCTTAGCATATCCTGCGTAACATTGATTTGAATAGAAAGGAAACACTTTGCTAAAAGCAAGTCACCTAGTAGCTAGATTATTATTAAAAAGAGGTATAATAGCATAGTAGGAAAAAGATGCTCAAAGTGGAGGCAGGAAGAAGGGACAAACAAACCGTTTGCAATGTGCTAATTGGAGCATTAGTTTGTCCTGATGACAACATCATTTGCTTCAGGCTTTCATATGTGTAGAACTGCACATAATGGTAAAGATAACCTCAAAAATCACATGCTTAAGTAAAAAGGAGGACTAATAACAATGGGATAAAAAAACATGTGTATAACAGCTTGTCCTATACAATGAAAATAGGAAGCTTACTATATCATATATATGATATAGCCAGGTCTCTCACCAATTCATTATCACTGTGTGTGTGCATGTGTGTGTGTGTGTGTGGCTTCTTGCCCCGATAGGCCCCCTACCAAGTGCATGAACCCATCTAGCATGTAGGAAGCGTTACCTTGATAATTGAGTGAGGAACATTCCTACAGAGTACTGCTCCCCATCCAGCATACAATGACCGTAAACCACCATTTCCAATGATTCCAACTAATGCATTCCTGAAAAAAAAAATAGAAAAATTAGTAACATGGAAAGGGCAAACTAACAAAACATACGTCTCATTTGGACAAATCATGGCAGAACCAAAGCATCTTAGAAAGTAAGAGATACTAAGACTATAAACTTAAGATCTGGATAACCATATAGAAAATCCAGAAAGATGCAATATCTTTAGCAATAATTGAAACTAATTCATAGTTGAATGAATTCAAGAAAAAAACATGAGATCAAATCAATGCATAGTCTAATGCAAGCAATGTTAAAGTGGTAATATTAACAAAGATAATACCAGGATCTTATAGTTATACCAGCAGTTCTGATAGTGTGAGCCAACTTGCATCTGCTGCTTTATACGCTCACTAGGAGTAAAAATAAAAGAAGTCGCAACGCTTGCACAACCACCTGCCATGCAATGGGCAAAAGAGTAATACTCCTGCAAGAAAGAAATGGGTAAGACTTGAAAGCCAACAAAGATTACACTTACAATAAGAACCAACAACCCCTATAGTGTAATTATAATGCTTTAAATTAGGCTTCTAAATGTGTTCAACTCAACTTTTCTCTCCTACCCCACCTCACATCAAAAAAAAAAAAAAAAAAACACTAAATGATAGGGAAACACACATATACAAGACAAAAGGTTACCTTAGGGAAAAGAGGAAGCAAAGCCCCTTTAACTGATTCATATGTGAAAGTGTAAACAGCAGAAATTGGAGCCGAAGATGCAATATTGGTAGCAATTCCACGATAAAGTCCAGTTAAACCTGAAATCAATCCCTACCAATTGTCAAAGTGGCACTTAGGCAAAAGTTCACAAATCAAAACAGAAAGCCTTCAAGTTCTCATAGAAACTATAGATGTTCTATTAAGATTCTAATGAGTACAAATGTACAATCTCCTTCAAGTCTTGTAAAGAAACATACCTCTATCAGAAACAATTGATTTTCCAATGTAACAGATAGACTTCTGCTCCGCACGGCAAGATTGAATGACTGTCTTAACTGTATCAACGGGATGTAGACAAAGGCTAACAAATATACCAGACAACGCCCCTGCAAAGGCATGCTCTTGCTTAGCAAGGACATATTGAGGTTTTTGTGGTGCTGAAGCGTGAACTTGCATTTTATATTCATCCTCCATAACAGAAATTTGAGACTGCTTTCTGTTGTTCTCAGGAAGTTCATTACCACCAGTCTTACATTGGCATTCTTCAAATGCACTATTACACGAAGCCAAAGAGTTAATATGATAGTCTGCATATATACTAGAACTTGGAAACCTTGAAACACCACCATCTGCCAGACTATCTTGGATTGGCCCAAGGAAATAATCTTTATACAGAGAGGTCGTTTCTGTTGCATTTATTGCTGAATTTACAGTATTAAGTGAAGATGAATCTTTACATTTGAGTAAATCACAATTACGGCCGGACAAATTTGCAGGATTAGCCATGTCTCCTGAAATGCAGCTGCTTGCCGGGCTAGTTATATCTCCCGAAATGCTTCTCTCACCAGTTATCTTGTTCTCAATTTCAGTAGGTTTCACAGGATGCCTTACTCCAGCAGGAATGATTTCACTCCTCCATCCATATATATTTCCCAACTCATATGATATTTTTAGACTTGAAAGCCCCTTTTCCCGCCACAATTCGTTAGACATGTTATTATGACCTTGCAGAAAACTCCAGAATGACGAATGAGTATAATGTTCAGTATAACTATCAAATATTGACATCTTCTGGGTTCCTTTAGAATAATCTATGCTTGGATGCACCATGGGTGAAATATGGCCAGCAGTTGTTATTTCAAGACAAACGCAATTACTATCAGCTGAAGTAGGTACCCTGCCATTTCCTTCCACACCCAGATTATCCGATATTTCCTCTTTCTCAAAGTCTTTGTCATTGTAATTCAAGCTCTTCTTAGCTTGGAAAAAGGAAAGAGGATGACTTGCACAATCCCATATCTGACCAACTGCTGAGATAAGCTGAGCTGTACTCAATATCTCTGGGGACTTGGGTTCAGATATTTTATTGCAATGCTTACTTTTATTGTCACAGAGGGTGGGGGAATATCCTTCATGAACAAAATCAGCAGGCGCAAAGGAGACCCCCTTGACTGGGATAGACCTGTATTTGATTGAAGGTTGATCACTTCTAGTTGGTTTGCTACACCCAACCATTTTCTCAAATCTTATAAGAATTTCCTTGAAAAAGCAGATACTACAACAATATCTTGATAGAAAAGTAACTGCAACACGGAATTAACAAATTGCATCATTGAATGCAAAATAATACTACATTCTTAAAACCCTTTTAATCTCAATCTATTTATATTATCACGTAAACCAAAATAGAGGTCTTAAGACAAATGACATCAACCAAACTCAAGATAAATTTAATATATTATTTGTATTGGCTATATAACAATGAGATTAATAGTAAAACACCAGCAAGGAAAAAATGGGTCCATAATAGAAAGAAAAGAAAGAATAAAGACAACCAGATCTAGAGATCTCATATACAAAAGTAAACCTCTATATCATTGAGTCTCAGGAAAAGCTATATGCGCAAACATATAATCTTATTTAAATAACTAAAACTTCAAAAGAATAATGCCTACCAAAATAAAAATAATAAAAAAACACAAAAGAAAAAAGAAAATTAGAGTTTTAGCAAGCTATGCTAAAACCCCATAACAATTTAACTTAAGTGCATTCAACCAAAAATGAAGAGAGAGAGAGAGAGAGAGAGAGAGGGGGGGGGTGTGGGTATGACGATTATGAAAAAATAGTTGCCACTTTCTCTATCTTTTTCTTTTTTTAATGACTTCAACTTTAAGAGCGATGACTGTGAATCACCTCATATAAATTCATAACCACAAATAACAGACTGTAGAAAGTGTACATTAAAGATGTCAAATATTCTTGAAGTATTCAGAATTTCCACCAAAAAATTCATATATCAGCGAAGAAGAAAAAATGTCAAACCACTTCTCTCTTGAAAATTTGTGAGATAATGGGAAAGGGTAAATGTGAATGTTGAATGATATAATTTTCAATTTCAATCAAAATGAAACATAATAAATGACCTTCAGCAACTTCTCATCTTCTTATAAATGGTCTTCATACCATATTATCAATTAAAAAAAAGGAAACAAAGAAAAAAACACCAAAAAGAATTTTTAAGACAAAGCATTGAACCAGTTATTAATCAAAACACAAAGGATTCAACCAGATTCAATCTCAATTTTATTACAATTGAAAAGCTTATTAAACAAATGATAATCAAAATATTTATAAAAGAATAAAAATGCTAAAAACCTTGGTCTTGGTGGCATTTTGTAGTCAATCATGGGCAATGCCCAAGCATTTTCTCCTATTTTCCTTATTTTCTCCTTCAATAGGTTTTATTTAAGTAACTCTCAATCAACTTCCATATTTAGAAAGGAAGCCATTTTCAAAGCTCTTTTTTCCTGTTCCTCAATCTTATAAAGGATTTGCAGTAGACAAAACACTATCTTTCTCTAGACCCAAAATGGATTGCTTGTAAAGACAAAAACCTAAACCTATCATAGGCAGGATTTCACATTTCAATAAGCAAAACAGGTCGGTAATTCCACTGATCAATGAGATTGAAAACATGTCAAGTAGGAATAGTAGTAGAAAAAATGTCACACTCACTTACCAGTCAAGTGCCTCCCATTTCTATTCGATGTAGATCGAGTCAAAATTAAAGATATCCAGCTTCTCTGTTCCACAGGAAATACAATGAACTGATTACCAATGACCAACCCCCTGACGTGAAAAGAAAATTCACAAGTTAGACATTAACACACTAATCTAGACCTTCAAACTACAGAAAAAAAAGCTACACCTTTACACACCAACTACACCCAAAAAATACAGCAATTTAATAGTATTAACATCCAGCAAATTAAACGGCGACATCTAACATTTCCTTTGCTTGGAGTTGAAAGCTTGCGCAAAAATCAATTGGAAAACCCAATATCCAGCACATAAAGAAATGATTATACATGCTTTCCAAATTCACTAAATCGCAAAATAAGCCGAACAGTGAATAAAATAAGATCTAATGCTCCGTTTGGCTGCCCAGAAATCTTCAAACTTTACATAATTTCACATTTCAACAGAACAAATGCCAGAACCCAACTAGACAAATTCAACTATATAGCAGCTAACACTTTCTTCTATTTCTATTCCCTTAGTTTTCTCACCAACCAAACAGAAAGTGAAACTTTCAAAACCAAAGAAACAAATGTAAGTGTGGAGTTTTGAGATTGAAACCTCGAAAATACAGTGGGTCAGTGATAACAACATTCATTTTCACGAGAAAATTTGGGGGGAAAGTTAGGGTTTAAGCAGAGTCTGGTGGGTTTATATAGGAATTGTTAGAAGAATAAATTCAAATTATGATGTACTAAAGTGCGCCACTCTCTTTTTGTCACTTGGAAAATATCCTATTATATTCTGAAAAGGCCCTGTGCTAACGTGAGCCACGTTGGAAATTGCGAGGAAGGTTCTGGTGCCACAGAGTGTACCGTATCTGTTTGACCTTGTTTGAGAAGAGTAATCCTGTGGTTAGCAGATATATTTAAAACGGTAGTGATTGGTGGATTTTGCTCCTTGAACGGTTGGACAGCCCATCTGATCGTGGTGTTGGAGAGTTCAGTGTGTTGTAGGTAGTAGGTGATTACTTTTGGACTTGTATGGGGCAGCTTCCTAAGGATGCTCGGAGTGAAAGGACATTTTTGGCTCAAATTTTTGGGGCAGCTTCTTATGGCATATTTAGAATTGCGTTTGAGGGGTTTAAAAGTACTTTTAACATTCAAAAAGTCTATTTGAAAAAAATAATATTCGTTTGATAAAAAATTAAAAGTATTTTTAAGAGTCAAAAAAATCTAAAAAATGGTCAAAAAAACACTTTTGTCACAAGCTTAAAAATAAAGTTTTTGCTCAAAAATTCTTTTTGAGTTAAAAACTCTATTTCTCAAATGCAATCTCAAACATGCTTTTAATAGGGTATGTTTAATAATTTTGAAATATATATATATATATATATTTTTTTTTTTTGGTTTAAAGAAATGTTATGATTAATATAGAACGTTCATTCCCACCCGGCTAATTAAAGGTTTTTTTACTCTGATAAGACATGAACACAATTTTGTAATTACTTTCAAAAATAAAAAATATTTAAATAAAATAGTAAAAATGAATAGCTAATAACGAGTGAAATCACTTAAATGTAAGCACTTTGCAAAAAGCAAGCAAGTAATAAAAATAAAAATACATTTTTTTTAGCTAAATTAGAGAGAAAATTTGCTTAGTCTAAATAAAAATGCTCTAAAAGTGAGAAGCAATTTTTGGTGAGGTCTACATTTGAGAAGCGTCGGCAACGACTTGTGAGTTGTGAGATCGCTCGGTTAAAACACCTCTCAAAGTTTGTAATTTAAAAAATATTTTGTGTTTTGAATTATTTGTTTAACAATTTTGAGAAAAAAAAGGGTATTTTTAATTTTAAAAACATAAAAGCGTTTTCAAAACTGTTACCAAACGAGGCTTTTAAAGAATCCCACAAGTAAGAACATGGTTCATTTTAATAGTTCAGAATGGTATCTAACCAGTAGAGTGAAAGATTCCACCACATTGTAGATATCCAAAGCATCTTATCTTACTTTAGGCTGCAATATGCAAGAAAAAGCATACCAAATCATCAACATTGTAGCACACAACCTAACATAATGGACTTCTGTTTGAAATATATTAGACACCATATTTCAATTTATTCTTGTTTGCCCAGGTGAGTAGTTGCCCTATTCAAAGAAGAAAAATATTACACTCATTCTCACACTCTTATGTATACATTTCTTGGCGTGGCACTAAAAATTATCATTGAATTTTAATATATAGTAAAAAAAGACTCTGGTTTTTTAGTAATACTGCATGTTATTCTCATGTTTTTTTTGTGTCTCTCAAAACTAATGTATCTTTTAAAATTATCATTGGATCTGTAATAAATTACTATTGAATTTTGATTTAATTGTACTTTTAAAAGTTACATCAATTTTAAAGAGACAAATGAAACATGGGTGATATTTGAAATAATTCTTAGTTTTTTATTGGGTCTATATTTGAAAAGTGCTTTATATTTTGAATGTTTGTTAATGATTTTAAGAAAAATGTATTTTTGGTTTTGAAAAAAAAAATAATAAATAAGTGAACCTTTTTTGTTCACTACAGTTTCATTTTGGACTTATTTTATTGATAACCTTACTAATTATTTTTCTTTCTTGCTGGGTTTCCAAATCTAAAACGACGAGTCGTAAGCGTTTATGATTCCACCAAACGGTACAATTTTCATTTTCCACCGACTTTGGACTCTTAACGGCGAGAAATTCTTTATAATCTCTCAAAACGACACAATATCCACCGACATTGGACACTTATACTTCCGACTCTCAACGGCCTGAAAATTTGAAAAGATCACCGACCTTCTATTTATCCTATATAAGTCCCACCAAGCTCACATCTTTCTCTTCACCGCAAGAACCTCCAAGAATCACAAACGATTTCCTTCTTCGGTTTCTTCTCGGTGCGATGGAGGGTCCTCTAATGTCCTGGAAACACAGTTCATGCTTTTTGCCTTGTGGCCGATCAGCAAGGGGAGAGTTGGGTTTATTCTGCAATCCCAAAAACAGAGACACCATGATAACCATGGAGAAAATCTCAGTCGTTGCAGCCATGAAGCCGGTGAGTGAAGACCCAGAAGGAAAAGATGGCGAAAAGAGCCTACTTTCGTTGGAATTGTCGCTGTCAACTGATCATGAGATTACTTCTTCTGCATCTTCTTCTTCTAAAAGTAACGAAAAAGAGCCCATCTTGTTTGATTTTTTGTCTACTTGGGAGAATGATGATCAAGTCGGTGAAGCTGAAGAACTTGCGACCAAGAACCAACATGGATTGGATTTGGGGGAGATTTCGTTGGATTTGAAGCTGGGTTGCGCTTCTTCTTGCATCACCAAAAAGAGGAAGAAAGCAAGTGAGAACTCTGCCACTGCCAAGCTCCCTGCATCATCCTCCAGAGCTTGTGGAATCAAAAGAATGAAACCAAATTGCCAAGAAGTTAAGAAAGAAGAGAAGCCTGCAGCTTTTGATCCCTGGGTTATCAAGAAAAGGATTCAGAAAAGTGATATCGGGGATTTGTCGAGGCTTTTGTTGGCGGCTGATGGGGTAAAGAAGCATATTTTGCCAATGTGGGATGCAAACAAAATTGAAAAGATTAAGGATGGGGTACATGTTGCTGTGTGGGACTGTGATACGAAGTCTGAAAAGCAGCTTAAATTCAAAAAATGGAGAAGTGGCCGGAGCTATGTCCTCATTGAAAAATGGACCAAGGAATTTGTGAAGAGGAGGGGCTTGATGAAGGGTGATGAGGTTGGACTTTATTGGGATCAAAGCAATTCAAGATTCAATTTTAGCATTCTCAAGAGGGCTTTGATCGATTAGTAGAGATTTCTCTGATAATTTTTAGCTTCATTCATGGCTCTTTTTTTTTTGTTATGTTGTAACTTGTAAAGCAAGTAAGCAACAAGTTTAGCTTTTCCTTATTGCTCAAATAAAGAAAAAGAGAGGACAATAGGCAACTAATGTAAAGTTTGAGATGAAATGCAGATGAATTATTCATCCAAAAAAAAAAATTTTGGTTTGGATTTGGCGTATGTCAACAAGTTATTTCTTAATAGCTCCAAGAAGTAAGCAAACCCCAATTGTTCTTTCTCCATACGTACTTCCATTAATCTCATGATAAGCTTCTAATATATGCCTTATGTTTTGTGTGTGTAAAAAGACTACTATTCTCAACTTTAATTTTCATATAATGACCTAATGAAGTCTAACGGACTACCGTCACTTATATATAGGGTGAGAGTAAATAATTTTCTCATGTGTTCACAAAATTAACCAATCTCATTATGAGTCTGAAACTAAACAAATGACGATGTTAATCTACCTAAAAGGAATAAGTATAGAACCAAAATTTTTTGTTGGGAAGGTCAAAACATGAATGAGCGGTAAACTTAATTTTAATAGGGATCAAATCTAATCAATTATATATATTGGGGGGGCCATGTTCGTCCCTGTTGATAGGGTGAACAAACATGGAAATTTAGAGGTCTTTCTAAATGTTTCATTTCCATGGAAATTGAGAGAATGAATTAGGAAGACTGGTTTGCATTGGATCGAATGTGCAGCTAGAAGAGACAGATTAAAAACAAAATTACAAGGCATCGAGATCATCCTTTTACTACAACTCGAAATTTTACATAAACTTAAAACCAACATGTTAGCTGAGTTCACTCATTAAATTATGTTTGGAATAAAATAAATTTTGTTTTGCGTAAATTAAATTTTACATAAATGAATTATATGTAGTTCAACATAAAATATGTCATCTGTTGAAACTAAAAATGTCGCAGTAGAGATGCATTCTCCATATCGTGTTGGCAAAAAAAAAAAATCTCATCCCACTCCCTTAGAATTTTTTTTTTCATTTTTTTTATAAAAGTTGATTTAATGGTTTATAGTCAATGCAACATCAATCTGATTGTATGAGAATAAGATAAGAGTTGAGTATGTAGCTTTACAAAAATTAAAAGTAAAAAGCAAGACAAACGAATTTAAATAATAAAAAAAGATAAACAACAAATTAAAACTAATATCATTTAATTAATCTTTAAATATAAAAATAAAAAATAAAAATGTCTCACTTATTTATCGCCATAGGTCTCAAAATCGATCGAGCCGACCTAGTGTTTCAACATGTGATTGGAGTTGCATTAACTACTAAATACAATTTTAACACTCTCTGATCACTTGCTTATATAATTATAAACAAACTGTAAAATCATGGATCTTTAAAATTGCTTTTAGAAGTATTAACACAACAAGAGTCGTCTTTACAAACTTAACTTGGTAATTTCCCATAATGCATTATGCGGCTAGGGGTGTAAACGAGCCGAGCTTGAGCGAGCTTCCCTTGTTCAAGCTTGGCTCGTTTAAATTTTACTCGAGCTCGAGCTCAAGGGCGAGCCAAAAAAATCGAGCTCGAACTAATAATAAGTCGAGCCGAGCCAGCTCGCGAGCTGGCTCTTATATTTAATGTTTTTGTTTTAAAAAAAAATTTTAACTTCAAGTACTCTTAAACGGCTTAAGAAGTTAATTTGCATATGAGTATTTGCTTAGCCTGGCTAGTCGAGTATGGAGCCTGAGTCAATACAGCAAGGCATTTGATTTCAAAAAGAGAGGATATGCATTGTTTTATAGATAAGCAAACTTGGAGATTGATGTTTTCTTAACAATGTGGGACAAGTTAATTAACAGGTTGCATTCAGACTGTATTGGGACAACGTCCCCTACAAAAAAATATGTTTTTAACGTCTTTCTCTCAATCCCCCTCACCAGTCACAACAGATCTTCCACCTGAACTCTCATTTCCCACTCTCTCACTCTCACTCACCAGACATGTAGTGATAGTGTTTAGGTCTGTTTAATTCATCAATAGTTTATGCCTTTCGCAATTTCCCTCAATAGTTTTTGCTTGATTCTTCTTCCTTTTGTTTGGATCTGCTCTAATTGAATCGAGGTCTTTTTAATAATTGCTCTCTCTCTCTCTCTTTCATCACAAAGGGTCTAGAATTTTTCATTCTCTAACACTTAAATATAAATGCAATTTTAAGGTTTTAGTAATTATGAGATTTATAATTAATTATCTATTACTTAGTTTATATATATATATACACACACTCGAGCTTATACGAGCTGTTTACGAGCTTAGCCGAGTCGAGCCGAGCTTGCTTCGTTTACTATTCGAGCCAGAATTTGTGTTCATGAAGTGCTTCATTTAATATTCGAGTCGAGCACGAGCCGAGCTTATGCGAGCCGAACCCGAGCTTGCTCGCGAGACGCTTCGCTCACTTAACAGCCCTTTATGCCTCCAAAAGTCAAGGGCGGCATTATCGATCGCCTTACCAGATACTTTTCCGCCTTAACAATTCTAAGTCTTTTCTTTGCGCCTCATTATGTTTTCCTCTTGGTCTTATCTGGATCTTTAAAATTGAGATGAACTCAGACAAAATTATCTGAAATCGACAACCAAAAGTAAGGTATTGATTGTCAAAGATAGATCTTTCAAAATTGTTTATAGAACTATTAAGGCAACAACAATGTTGCGGTAACAATTTGAAATCTGTGGTAATTGAAATTTCAAAACTGTTGTGCAGCTTGTGTTACTAGAAGATTGTTTAGACAAGCGTAGGGGGTGATAATTCGTGTTTTTGTGTCGGGTTTGAGTTTGGTAAAGGCATAATTATAAGATTATATAGGTCAATTATAACTCGATTCATTTAATTAAATAGAGCAGACCCTCAAACCCTAACTTGTTAATTTTGTATTGAGAAGTGCTAGACCATCTACTCTTATTCTTCTTCCATCATTCTCTATACTTTTTTTAAATAAAAATAATAATAATAAATAAATCAACCATTAAATTTGACACTTAGGTGGGTCCTGCAGATCTAATAGTTGATTTTAAAAAAATGAGGAAGGGAGAAGGATGAGAGAATATTATGTAGCATTTCTTTTTTGTATTAGGTTCGTGTGCACCTTTTAGGGGAGGAGGGATGGATTTTCTTTCCTCCCTTCTCCCCCTTTTTGGTTGCTCTTCCTCCCACAAAAGCAGTGTCAACCCTCTCCTTAAGTTTGTCTTGTTTGCGCTCTATTTCGGCCCCCCCACCACGCATCAGCAAGTGGATCTCACTCACCATGTGCGTGGAGGTCACGCACGAGCCTGCGTCCTCCAATCAGCCCACGACATTGCTTTTTTTTTTTTGGATTTGTTTGTTGTTTTTCTATGTATTTTTTGTTGTTGTTTGTTATGGTTTTATGTCTCAATATTGTTCTTATGTGGTTTGATTTAGTAGGAAAGACTTATGCTATACACATCGTGTTGGTTCCTCCCACTGTTGGTTTTGTTCCCGACCTTCATTAGTGTTGTTTTGGGGTTTTAGGAAGGATTGAGAGACTTTTCAAGGTTTGTGCCCTTTTTTGTGCCTGCTAGTTGTACCGTTTCCGGTACACCACCTCAAACCACCTTAATTGGTGACCACTTTTCTTAGCTTTTGTGTCAATAATTTATAGAGCTAAGTCATTCATTTAATAATTTCCTTTTAATTTCTATTTTTCCACACTAATCTAATTGTATGAAAGAAGTTTATTGTTGGGTTGTCCAATCTTTTTGTAATTGTCCCCTTCCCCCTTGCCCCGTTGTTGCTAAAAGAAAAAAACTTCTATCTCTTTAGACATGCTTTATGCGAACTCTCTTTGAGTTAATGCCATGTGTGATAACTATTGGTGTCTTCACAAATTCACAATACTGTATAAAATATTGTTATTATTAAAGTATTAATTATATGATTAAATTAATCGTTTAATTTTTTTTTTTTTAAAAAAAAAAAAACCATAATTTAATATGTATTGAGTTTGAACCTTATTTTATTTTATTTTATTTTTTATTTTTTGAAAAAAATCCAACCTTGACTTGAGTTTCACTTAAGAGGTATATTAACTTAATCTTTAAGACATTGGTGATATAATAGTGAGGCTCTCCTTCTATTTGTCACTCTATTTGCAATGTTCTCGTAATGTTTAAATTTTTACCATGTCTTTCAATCTACCACTAGAAGTATAATATAATTTTATAATGTTTAGAGAAATGCTAGGCAGCTAAACAAATGAACTTAGAAAATTTTTTAAATTGACGTGGCAGACCGTAAGTGGCAGATAAGGGAGAGAGAATTGCATTTTTTTTAAAAAAAAATTTAAAAACCCTTGTCACCTCAGTTTGAAAATTTTGCTGGGTTCATTTGTTTAGCTCTTTAACACTCTTTAATGTTTATCAATCTACCATTGAAATTACAATATCCCCCTTCCACCCCGGAACCACAAAAAACACCCCCCCACCCCCAAAAAAAAAAAAAAAACCAAAAAACCAAAAAACCAAAAATCCAGCACAATAACAGACACCTGGTTTGAAAGGCTTCTCCAAAACACACGAGAGAAAGTGAGTAAAAATCCCGTGAGTGCAACCACCAGATGTGGAAAAAGGGTGAGCCATGGATGATACTCGTTTCCATCTCGAACACTCTATAGTGATGTTTGGAAACTATCTTCAGTATCTCTCAATTCTGGTCAACTAATTACATTAATATATAATCAGGAAAAAAAAAGAAGAAATTACATGAATTGTATTACTTCGAGTCTACCTAAAAGAAAAAGAAAAAAAAAAAGAAAAAGGAAAAGAAATAAATAAGAAATAAATCACGTAACCCATTCAAACAACCCACTACCCATTACACGGAGAATAACTACACCATTAATCAGATAGCTTCAACCCGCCATGTGCCAAACATCCAAATGCCATATTTAAAAGTCTCTCGAGTTAAAAAGGTTCAATATCTCCATTCAGATACTCTATCAAACAATATATTAACTTGGGTATTTGAGACTTCTTCCGCCTTTAAAGACCAACGATTTTCGGTAACTCTTTTTCTTGTTTTGTAAAAGTGCCATTGTCGTTTAAAAAATTGCTTCAACAAGCAACTCTATAATCCACCCATGTATATATATAGGCAATTCACTTATTCAATATGAAAGTAACCTTTTGGAGCGTGGGAAAACTTTCAAGAACAAATAGAGATCAAAGAATACATTGACAATAATCAGAAATTGTCTTGATGAGAAATAATCAAATTTGCTTAGATTAAAATATCATGGGTGGTTGTGCCCTTCGGAAAATATGATAAAGTTAACGAGAGTGGTAATATAATATTGAAATGAAGACCAAGTAAATGGTTGTTTCAAGAGCCATGTGATAGTCAAAAAGAAATGTGAACGTGCTACATGGATAACATAAACAACATTGACTTGGACTTTTTTGTTAAAAAATTAAAAAAATTAAAAGCAACTCAAATATCATATATACTCTTAAAAATATAAAAATAATTTTTATATTTATGTCACATTATAACGTTTTTTCAAAAAAAAAAAAAAAAAAAACATTCAAAACAAAGTATTTGTTATTAGGGGTAATTACTTTTTACCCCTATAAACTACAGCGCCTTGGCACTTTTTTCCCATGAACTACTAACTATGACATCTGACCCCTTCAAACTACCATGTTATGATAAAAAGCCTCATTCCGTTAGTCAAAGGGATTAAAATTGATGGTCAACGGTCATGTGCAAGTCATGTGCCATTTTAAATTTTTTTCTTCCACTTTTGCCCTCACTTTAGACCGAGAAAATGACGCTTATACCCACCTAAACCCTAATCCAACACATGAAAACAATTTAAAATGAGGGCAAAGTGGAAGAAAAAAAATTTTAAAATTGCACATGACTTGCACATGACCGTTAACTGTCAATTTTAACCTCTTTAACTGACGGAAGGAGGCTCTTTGTCATAAGATA
The DNA here is from genome assembly GCF_901000735.1 of Corylus avellana. Classification (NCBI taxonomy): domain Eukaryota; kingdom Viridiplantae; phylum Streptophyta; class Magnoliopsida; order Fagales; family Betulaceae; genus Corylus; species Corylus avellana. Next base: position 26,997,274 of record NC_081543.1, on the reverse strand, counting down.
GTAATTTGATGAGGTCATGTCTCATAGTTGGTTGTTTATTAGGGAAAAGTGTCAAGGCGTTGTAGTTCGGAGGGACAAAAGGTAATTACCCCTTATTATTATTATTATTATTCAATTTGAATGGTTTCTATGACAGATTATATAATTTATTTCTTGAGAGAAAATTAAATAAAATCAATATTTTTTAACCAATCATTTGGTAATAAGATTTTGATCTCATTCAATAATCAATCTTCAAGATTGGGGTTGCCTTCCCCGCATATTAACTTGAAAATTGACCCATTGTGGACCCCTTTCTTTTTCATATTAATTAATTAATTAATTATTTTTTTTGGGGGTTTTCATATTAATTAATTGAGTCTTTCAGGCTATACACAGTTTTCTTTTCTTCAAAAAAATTTAAATTAAATTAATTAAATGATATTTTGTCTGATCTCCCCATTTAATATTGAAGCTTGAAGGTATTTATTATGCATACCATATTTATTAACTTACCTTTTTTCATAACAATCGGTTGGTGACTCTCAATTTTGCTTTTTTAAATGAAGATTTGAAATTGAAATCCACATAATCCTATCTAATTTACCATTCCATGATACTTGTTTAAAGATACTTATTGCCAATACCATATCATGGATCATGAAAAGGAAAATGCTTGTGCCATTACAATTTTTATTATAATTTTCATATAAAATTAATTAAATTGATAAATCAAATTTTTTACTTAATCATTTTACTAATTATATTTGTCACAATAATATATATTTTTTAAATAAATTATAGAGCATATGACCAATTTGTTTTTGATTTAGGCGTAAGAAACCCTAATTAGCACTACCAAAAAAAAAAAAAAACACCGGACCGAAACAAAAACATGTAAAATAAAAGAGGTCATTTTAAAAGTTGATATTTTATTTTTTTGTATTCAACTATGTATATGATATTATTTAAAATTTTAAATAATTTAATTATATACAATAAAATAAAATATCTAATTATTTGAGTAATTTTTTAAAAATAAAGGGAATTTTTTTTTTTTTTTTTTTCCAACTTAAACAATGTTTCTAGACAGCTGCAGCATGGTCTCTCTCTCTCTCTCTCTCTCTCTCTCATTCATTGCGTGACAATTTGCAAAGATATAGCTGAGCATTTATTTATTCGTTATTAGCGCAATATTTTGTTGAAAAATGTCTCATTCACTTCACGGATTTTCAGACCGTTTTCAGATGAAAAGCTTCGGAAAAGAGGAACTTTGTGCTGATGCAATGCATTCACACTTTGCCAAATTTTAGCCACCAAATACTGAAAGGTCGAAAACCCAGTAGTGGGTTTTTGGAGACAAAAACAACCAATAAAAAAACAAAGAAAGAAAAATATTAGAGGAGCTTCTTCATACGTGGGTGCTGAGCTTTGAGCTTTGAACTTTGAACTTTGAACTTTGGACATGGCTGCCAAGGAGTCGAGCTCTGCTGCAACGGGAAGTACAATCAAAAGGGTGCTTACGCATGGTGGTCGATATGCGCAATACAATGTGTACGGGAACTTGTTCGAGGTCTCCGCAAAGTACGTGCCTCCCATTCGCCCAATCGGTAGAGGGGCTTATGGTATTGTCTGGTAAGATTTGTGATTAATCATTGATTCCAAGTTTGTATTTTTTGTTTCTGGGTCATTTTCTTTTTTCCTTTCTGGTGTTGTAAAGTTTGTATTTTTGGTTGACAAGGCTCAAGGTTGATGTGATGTAATTTGATATTTCTATGGAATACTTCTGCTTTAATTTCAAGTGGGTTTTGGAATACGTTGTTGACCAACTTCTTTTTGTTAATCTGTAGAAGTTGTATTCTGAATGATATGATACAGTGGATTTTTATTTTTGGTGTTGTGAATTTGTTCTTTTAATGCAGATAAGGTCAAGGTTGATGTAATGTAATTTGATATTTCTATGGAATATTTTTGCTTTAATTTCAAGTGGGTTTGGGGGTTTAAGGTACTGTGCGGTGTGATTTATGAAAATCTAGTTTTCTTGGTAATGAATGATATACATAGTTAAGGGACCATCTTTCTGTTAATCTGCAGAAATTGAATGAGGAATGATACGATGGAGTGGAACTGGGCTCTGACAATTTTTTACACGACTCACAAATTAGACATAAAATTAGCGGGTTAGAGTTAAGGGATTTAACCCGTTTAATTAAATAAGTCGAGTTATGGTTAATCTATATAGTCTCATATCCATGTCTCAACGTGACTCGAACCTAACATACGACATTTATGGCTGATAATTTTTAACATGATCTGTAAACCTGTTACAAATCCAACACGAAATTAGCAAATTAGAGTTGATGGGTCTTACCCGTTTAATTAAATTGGTTGGGTTGACCTATATATTTTATACACATGTTTCGATACGATCTGAACCTAATATGTGAACACGAATTGCCACCCCTAGTAGTACATAAGTACATGTTTTGCCCTTATATTTTTTATGTATTGCTCTCTCTACTTCTCACAATTTTCTCAATTGCCGCTTGTAATTTTGTGGATCTTCATGCATTATTTGAGCTCATTTTTCTGTGGTATCTTTGCTTGAAGTCAAGTAGTGGTGTTATATGCAAGCATAAGATGCTTAATTTATCATGATTTATATGTTCTACTGATGAAGAAAAGGCCTACGTTTATGGTTTTAATAAGCCACAATTCCTTGATCATTTATTTTCTTTTCTGTTGGTATCAATTTAGCATGTGGTTGATGGTTATCTAATGTCATCGGTATGCGCTAGTCTATTTTGTTGCATTCTATATTTAGTAACAGCTACTTTCATATATTCTCTTTTGTGTTATTTGCTGCTTGAAATTGAAACTTTGGTAACTGTAGCTTCCTTGCCCTTCTCCCACTCATCATGTGTTCTCTAGAATATATGAGTCAAGCTGCTGCTTAATAAACTCGAAAAGAGTGCTTCTTTATGTATTTACTTGAGAAGTGTTAGGTTCGATTAAGGGAGTGGTTGATAACATGATTTCTTTCTTTCTAGTGCTGCTGTGAATTCAGACACACATGAGGAGGTGGCCATAAAGAAGATTGGTAATGCATTCGACAACATAATAGATGCCAAAAGGACATTGAGAGAAATCAAGCTTCTCTCCCACATGGAACATGAAAATGTATGTATGGTTACCTTTATAATGCCTTAAATAAACTCTTCTATTCCCAGTTTCTTAAAATTTTTCATGATTTTTATTCTTCGGTTCTCTTGGGTTTGCACACCGAAACATTGTGGAATATCTTAGAACACAATAACTTTCAAATGATTTATTCTTCTCTTTTTTTTTTTCTTTTTTTTT